>NC_088850.1:2270553-2307584 GCF_904066995.2 Poecilia reticulata | reverse complement strand
AAACTACTGTTTCACGTTGAATTAGTGTGGTCATATAAAATGGAGCTTACTTATTTGAAGCTTTTATTTCAAAATAAAAGCTTCAATATTCCTCCAACATTAGTGCACGCCTATGGTGGTGCAATAATATTAGCATTTTTTATGTTTGTTTTCCTCAGGATAACATTAGCACAAATATTAGCATTTCACTGCCCTTGACTTAGCACTAGCCTTTCACCTAAAGTTAGCTATTAGCTAAATTTCTTATTAATTAGACATGCTTAGTATACTGAATGGAGCAAGTAAAATTAAACATATGGTCGTGTTGCTCCACATGCTACTGCCAGCATTTAGGCTACATTAGCAAATTGGCTAATTTTAGCTTATGCATTAATTTTAACATAATGAAACTTACAAGTACAGCTTAGTCAACATGCTTCTGCCTCTCCACAGGTTTTACTACATTGCAGTTTTCTTTAGCATTAATGCAAATTTTTAGCATCATAATGCTGGGTTAAAGCCGACGGGCACACTTTGGCATGCCCGTAAAATTTCTGCCGGAATTTTCTAATTTTATTATTAATAATACCATCACTGTTGTAGATGTTTTGATTTTCATATTTGTTTCTGTATTTATCATCAAAAATAATTTTCCCGAGAACAAAAATGCCATGGGGATAGAAATTATTTTCACGAAAAATGCAATGAACATTCAAGTTAAAATTGGTAGGCCAAACAGCACCAATCACAGTGGAAAAAATATTATTGCTCTTGCCATTTTCTAGTTGTTAAATAAACGAGCAGATAAAAGATGTTCAACATGCCAGTTTAAACTTTGAACTATTTGCAAAACGACTGAGCTCTGCAACATTAAAACATGGATAGAACTGTAACTACATTAATCATAGCTCTTCTTCTCTTCAGTTTTCTGTGGGTTCTGGTGGTGCAGCTCTGTGCTGCCTTCAGGAGAATGGGACATCAGAGTATCATCCAAAACTTCATCACATGGCATTTATGTGAAACCAGAGGTTTCAGTGGAAAAATTAAAGTTCCAGATCCTTTTAATGCCATGAGACAGAAACATGGATTATATCTTTTAAATCAACCTATTGATTTAGATTAATAGTTTACTGGACAGAAATTACAAAGAACAAATCTGGTTCTAATCAAATCCTAATGATTCAAATTGAAAGTGTCATGGAGTCATCAGCCTATGACATTAACACTGACATGAAAAATAATATTGAGAAATAAATATATCAATTCTAATTAAAAACATAAATAAGTGATCAGTTATTTACTGTTATGGTCTGGAAGATAATTATTCTCAGTACTAGATATGGTCTCAACAAACCCATGGCACTTCATCAATATTATTTCACCTTTTATCTGGAAATAGTGTCTTGTTTATTCTTGCCATACAGTCCTCTGTATTATTATTGAGCGAAGGTCTTGCCATACCAGTTTTTCCTCCGTGTTTACTTTAATTTCATAGTTTATTCTTGCATTTGTTCATTCATTTCCATTTAGTTTCCTTTGATTAGTATTGTCCTCTCTTGGATTATTGCTATGTCCACTTTAGTTTCTTTCCTGTTGCTAGATTTATTTTATCCTTTATTCACCATCAGTAATCTTCACTCATCACCTGCTGCGCCTCCTAATCGTCATGTTTCACATCATGTGTCGATTTTTCACTGTTCAGTGTCGGATTCTCTGTTTTTATGACATAATTCACATCTAGTTCGTCGCTCCGTTTTATGTCTCGCTTCTCCCGTTTCAAAGTTTTGCGCAATGTGCGTCTCTTTTTTGTTTATGTTTTAACTAACTATGGTGTGATGCGTTCAGGAAACTTATCGACGGGGAAAAGGCAGACTGACATAAACCTTTTAAAACAATGGAAACAATTTCGGTATCCTGATTATTGAAATTTAAAAGTGCTGTGTTGTTCCATCACCCGCTTCATACCGGACCACTTACAGCACTGATGTTAACGCTATAAAATGAATGCCCTTTATCGTGAATCACCCATGGAGGGATTTCTTTATTTAAATGGATTCATTTTTCAGAGGGATCGAGTAAGGGTATCGTGATTTTAGTAATTACATGTTCATAATAGCGATTTTCTGTTGTCCTTCCATGGAAGCAGGCGGCCTTCAAACGGTGAAGCTACTAGTAGCAGGAATGGAGCTGCACCAAGAAGCTACAAACACTGAATAGAAGGAGAGCTGCCATTGATACAGTTGCAGCCAAGCATGATTTAATGTTACGAAATACAATTTTAGAAAGTTGCTCAAAGAAACTGGTATTGTTGTTTATAAGGTGTAAAGTTTACCTTCGACCAAACGCCCCAAAGGAAACCCAGCGCCCTGAACGCCCCCCGGAGGGCGGTACCGCTCACGTTGAGAACCGCTGATTATATTCTGAAGCACAAACCTATGAAAATAAACTCGCATGAAGTCATTTTACATTATTAACATATACCAGGCAGAATAATCAAATTTAGATCAGAGAACATCTGTGGCACAGCTGTATCTACAGTAATAACAAAATGCAGTAAAGAAATGATTATTAGTATTAACTCGGTGAGAAATCACATTTCCAGCAATACAACAGAAAATGCCTAGTGTATTCAATAAATGCTTATAGAAATCAAATAAAACCATTAGTGGAAGAGAAACGTACCTAAATGCAAAAGTTGTCTTAAAAGCACAGAAAATCTCCACAATAAACTCTACAACAATACCATTTTAAATCAGTTTCCATTGTCATAAGTGTTTCATAGAGTTCAACATTCACAGCTGAGTAACTTTGTTTTTCCTTACAGTATTCCTGTCATGAAGTGTGTTTTGGAAGTGGTGAGGCAGACGCTGAGACCCAGGTTGAAGTGAAGGAAAGTTGATTTTAATGGCAATAATCCACAAGAAAAAAATGCAAAAATCCTGGCAGCAGAGCGAGAGTGGAAGGCTAAGGCTTGACAACTGGTAGCAACAGGAAAAACCAACGGGAAAAAACTACAGCCAGACTACAAGATAACTCTACACTCAATGAGAGAAACCACCAGGACCCGACAAGGAACACAGATGTCATTAAATACACAGAGAGTAATCAGGGAACGAGACACACCAGGGAACAATCAAGGGGAAAATCAGGACAGCACAGAGACTCACTAGAAACAGACCCTAAAATAAACACAGAGAAACACAAATCTCACTTAAATGTGATTTCCATTTGTAATAGGATTTGTCCTCATTTCCTGTCCCTAAAATATCACAACTAGAATGTTTATCTTTTGTGGATTCTCATGTGTTTAAAATTGGTTTCTGGATACATCCAGGTCCAGAAAGTTAACAACTGAAAGGTTTATCCTGTGTGGATTCTCATGTGTCGAATTAAATGTTGTTTTCTCCTACATCTGTATCCACAAAGATCACAACTGAAAGGTTTCTCACCCGTGTGGATTCTCATGTGTCTATTTAAACTTGATTCTGGCTACATCTGTATCCACAAAGATCACAACTGAAAGGTTTATCCTCTGTGTGGATTCTCATGTGTCTATTTAAACTTGATTTCTGGCTACATCTGTACCACAAAGATCACAACTGAAAGGTTTATCCTCTGTGGATTCTCATGTGTACACTTAAATTGTATTTTTGGCTACATCTGTATCCACAAAGATCACAACTGAAAGGTTTATCCTCTGTGTGGATTCTCATGTGTCTATTTAAATTGTATTTCTGGCTACATCTGTATCCACAAAGATCACAGCTGAAAGGTTTATCCTCTGTGTGGATTCTCATGTGTCTATTTAAACTTGATTTCTGGCTACATCTGTATCCACAAAGATCACAACTGAAAGGTTTATCCTCTGTGTGGATTTTCATGTGTACATTTAAATGCGATTGCTGGCTACATCTGTATCCACAAAGATCACAACTGAAAGGTTTTTCCTCTGTGTGGATTCTCATGTGTCTATTTAAACTTGATTTCTGGCTACATCTGTATCCACAAAGATCACAACTGAAAGGTTTTTCCTCTGTGTGGATTTTCATGTGTACATTTAAATGCGATTGCTGGCTACATCTGTATCCACAAAGATCACAACTGAAAGGTTTATCCTCTGTGTGGATTCTCATATGTCTATTTAAACTGGATTTCTGGCTACATCTGTATCCACAAAGATCACAACTGAAAGGTTTATCCTCTGTGTGGATTCTCATGTGTATCTTTAAACTTGATTTCTGGCTACATCTGTATCCACAAAGATCACAACTGAAAGGTTTCTCTCCTGTATGGATTCTCATGTGTTGTCCAAGTTTCTTCTGTTGCTAAATGTGTGTCCACACAATTTACAGAGATGTTCACGTCCTGCTATGGTTCTCGCATGTCCTTTTGATGTTGGATTTCTATTACATATTTCACCATAGTCATCACAAATAAACTTCATTTCAACCTGAACTTTCCTCATTGAGTCTGGGGTTTTCTTTGAAGTAAAGGGTTTCATATTATCCTCAAAATTTGGAGAACCTTTAGTTGAATGGCTCACCTTTCTGACATTTCCCCTGCATTTGCCATTTGGTCTGTAATCTGGCAATTGTCCAAGTTTAAAGTGACCATTATTTACATCAGCTTCTTCCTCCTCCTCAATTAGTTCAGTCTCTGATGAGTTGGAATAATCTCCATGATATCGAGTCTTGATAGGTTCTGCTGCTTCACAGTGATCTTCTGGTAACTCTCTGTCTTGCATGTGGTGCCGATGAAGGCGAGATGATGGGAGAAACTCTTCATCATCCTCATTCATGGTTGGTGGGAGAGACTCTGGACCTTGTAAGTCAAAACCTGGACCATGTTCTTCTGGAGCATCTTCTTTAAGCAGCAACATCTGCTGAGCATCTGCAGGAACCAATGAAGCAAATTACAAACATAAGAAACCACTGCAGCTTTATATTCACATCATTACTTGAGTTAAAAACCATCCTACGTAAATTTTAGACTTCAGATCGAACTGCCATTTTGTTCGCTCTGAGGCAACATCCCCACCGGAAATCAGCATTTTAAGCCTGTTTTTGATAGCATCTCTTCACCAGCAACAGTGATAACAAAGACCAGTTTAAAGTTGAAGCACTGAACTGAGCTGGGAGAGCCGAACAATCACACAGTCCCTGTCTCCTTGCAGCAGCTTCACCTCTAGCAGCATTTATATAAACCATCTATGTGGCTCATTTTTGGACAAAACTGCACCACAGTATTTGTTAGGTATAAAAGTCACACCACTTGTTTAGCGTATACAAGCTTAATGTAAAACCCAAACGGGTCTGTCACTGTAATACAATTTGCTAGGTACATAATTGTCCCAGAAATTATTAAAATAAACTAAGGGCATCAAATTCATTTTTATTTTGGGTCATATCAAAACTATGAATGTCCTCAAAGAGCTGGATGTGGTAAAACATGTTTATAAAATCCATTAATAAACCTCTAAAATGTGAATAAATAGTTTCCTCTGCACTCAATGGATACCTTTTTAACAGTTAAATAAACCTGAACATTATTTCACATTGATTTAGTTTAGCAGTTTTGTGGTCAGTGGAAAAACAAAAAACTATTCTGGCTTTAATCTTCTGAGATTAAAAGTCAAAATTTTGAGAAAAATAGTCTAAATTTTTTACTTTTGACATTAGAAGATTAAAAATTATAATAATTCTTTCTTGGTTCTTTACGTTGTTGTGATTGAATGCAGACTTCCCAGACCAAAGTGCCTCTATACCCAGTTTCAGAGCTAATGAGGAAGAGGGTCTGACTCCAACCATCATTTGAACAGTTTGTTCAATCTGGGTGAAGATCAGAAAGATAACCGACTTCAAGCCTAAATGATGAGAGTTATCTAGAAAAAGAAAGCCAAAGACCTGAACATAATCTTCAATGGCTTTAGGAACCAGAGCTCCACTGAACCAAGAGCAGCAGAAAAGGTGAATGTTTCAATGATGAATCAAATTGGAAACGTATATTTGCATTGGGATTCAGTCACTCTTCCATCAGATAGAAAGCTAATTTGCTAACACAGACAAACATTTTCTCAACTTTCTGTTAAGAAGATAAACCTCAGAAAGCTGCTCCTGGACAATTACTGATAAGAAAACATACAGACCTAATCTATGCAGCAGGACTTTGGGGTTGAAATCAGCCTCCAGCGTTTTGCCTCGATGCTCCATTTCTTCTAATGGAGACCGCTCCTCTTCACAACCAGAGCGATTGGTCAACTGGTGGTGAGGTCAACTTGTGGGTCCAGCTGAGAGAGACAGGAACCACAAAATGAACCATGTTAAAAAGCTACAAATCATTGTAAAATATAATCTGATTCTATAACTCATCTATTAGGATCTTTAGTTGGTCCCAGTTATTCTCACAGGACAATAGTTAGGTTTCTTAATGTGCAGTATTGTACTTTTTACTTTAGTTCAACAAACAGAATAGAGACATCGGCTAAAGTTTGGTAACCAAAGAAAAAATGTTCAAAGATTACAGAATAAGTAAAACTAATAATTAAAACTGAAAAATGACTAAATAAATGACATAACATAACAAACATAGCAGTGGCCTCTGACCCTACAAGCAACATCCAAAGAGCTGATTTAGACAAAAGCAGTAATTTAAAGCGTGTGGAAGAACTTCATGCATTATTTCCTCAAAGTTTTAATTCCACAGCAATATTTCAGCTCACCAGGACGCTGGAGTTCAGATGATCCCACAACTGATCCTCAGCAGGAAATGGCCGCTCTGCGCCGCACTCGGCTCTTCTTCACCATCCGTTTCTGAAACACACCATCCTGTTAAAATACTGCCTGCTCAACACTTTACTGCGAAGGTACAAACATATTTCAACAAACTATGACAATATTTACAGTTTCTTTACCAGAAATATCATCTAATCATGAAACCAGCACGCGTTGTCCCCGCACGACCCAAGATGGAGAAACAGGAAATCCTATTATTCAGTTTCTTCTTCCTCTTGCGGTTTTTGCGGGTTGGCAAAAAAAAATAAGCCTTCCGGTGCCGCCACCTACTGGTGAGGAGTGCAGGTAAAATTGGCGATTTTATTCTATTGTCAGAGCGAAACTATTTAAATTTGGTTAGGACTGTCAGTGTTAGATATTGAAACAAGTACAAAAAACTTTTCTCTCACATATAAGTATTACAAATGTCTATATGTTGGATATCTTAAGTTTTGAGAAAATATTTTTTCATAAATATTTAGACGTAAAAGTATCCATACCTTTTGCATACTTAGTTATTTTCATTAAACAGAGCAGTTCATTTCAAATGACAAGAGGAATTCCTTAAGAATAAAAATCCAATCTACATTTTCTGTTTCAACAGCATTTCAATAATAAATTTAAATTAGGTGTATATTGTAAAAGCAGCATTTTATATTCCTACTTCTGATCAGAAAAACATGTGGTAACAATAAAAGATCAATTTAAATCTAGTATTAATCAGAAGTGTGAATAATTTTGAGCCGTAATTATTTTAGAAATATTTCTTTACGCATAGAATGGTGTAATAAAAACACAATTTAACCTTTGTTTGGATTGTTTATTCCAATGAATTTTCAAAAACCAGAATTCCTTTCGATGCACTACATTACCAACAAAGACTAAATTTGGAGCAGAAACATGGTTTTAACCCTCCTGTCGTCCTCATTTTCTGTATACACCCTGTGTCCTCCGGGTCAAAATGACCCGTCTTCACTAAACCCCCAATATAAGCAGCTTAATTGAATTTTAAACACCAAATTTCATCTTGTATATTGTCATTCACCACAAAATGTGTGAATACTTGAGTTTTCCCTCTCCACTTGAATTTCTATAGCTTAAGAAAATAAAAAAATGTGCAAAAAGGAGTTTGAATGCATTTTATTCATCTCAGTGACTCATTTTTTTACTTTTCCAGTGAACAATTTAAGAAAATGTACAATACAAAAATATGAAAAATAACATAACCCATTCAATAATTAGCACATGTAGGGCAGTATGCAAGTGCACAGCCTTGCAGATATATTTCTACACCTGCAGCACACAGTATGTGTTTACAGTCCTTCTTTTGAGGCAGAACTGACATCTCTTCCTCTTACTTGGCTTAGCTGGGAAGTGGCTGTGGTAGATGGATCCTCAGGTTGATCAGGAGCTGCTGCACTCTGAACAGCTTTCACAACTGCTGCTGAGGCTTCTGTGCGGGGGACATGCTTCCTTCTTTCAATGAGTGGAGTTACAAGTGCCTTTCCTAGCTGCTCCAGGAACACCCTCCTCTTGTTGTGCTTACGAGACATCCAGGTTGGGTTGATGTCTCTCCAAATCACAAAGGCATTGTAGGAGGACACATCAATGATGTTGTGGAAGATGACCAGGGGCCAGCGGGCGGTCATTCTTCTGCAGCTATATGTTCCAATCACCTTGTCTAGGTTGTCCACACCCCCTTTGTTGTGGTTGTATTCCAGGATGATGATTGGCTTCCTGTCCTCACGATCACTAATGTCACCGTCTTTGTGCAGTGTGCTCAGAAGAACTACATTCTTGTTTTTCTTTGGGAGGTAGGAAACTAGAGTGGTGGTGGGCGTGAAGGCAAACTTTGAGGAGAAGACCTCTCTCTCCTTTGACGCAAGCAGTGCAGGTGGGAGCTCAGGCTTGTTCTTTCGAACTGTACCAATCATGGTGATCTTCCTCTTCAGGAGCTGCTGTCCGAGTTCATAAGAGGTGAAGAAATTGTCACGTCACATTGTGACCCCTCAGTCCCTCTGTCACATTAAGCACAACTCGCATCCCCTGGTTCTTCTCTGGGCATCCACTGGTTGACTTCCCAGTGTAGACTTGCATTTTCCAAGCATAGCTTGATTTGGCATCGCAAGCCACCCATGACTTGATCCCATATTTTGCTGGCTTGCTGGGCATATACTGCCGGAAAGGACAACGACCTTTGGACAAAAGACATTAGCATCAGTGATTAGTATCAGTGTCACAGAAAACAGTCAAAGAAATCAATAGTGAAAATCACTTTTATTACAAATATGAAAACAGATTACCTCTAAATGGAACCAGTTGCTCATCCACTGTTACATCAGGCCCTGGATTGTAGAGGTAGGGCAACCGCTCCACCCACTTGTCCCATACCTCTCTTATGGCTGCAAGTTTGTCTGTCACACGTCTTGCTGGTCTTGATTCACGGTCATCAAATCGTATCAGTCTTGAGTAGGTGTGAAAGAGTTTGAGTGGCATTGTGGCTCGGTTGAGTGGCATTGTGGCTCGGAAAATTGGCCTTCCACTCTCTGCATCCCATAGACTAGCTGCAGCCTCACCTTGGGACCTGTATACACCTGCTAGGATTAGCAGCCCTAAGTAGGCCTGCAGGTCAATCTCATCCATCTTTTTCCAGCTGTCTCCATATTTGCGAAAACCCTCCAGATTTGTCATCTCCAGGATTATTTTTTCTATTGCTGGTGTGATAAACAGGTAGAATGTAGAAACAATATCATGGGCATGAGAAACGGCATACCTTGTGGGTTCTGGGGTCATCTTTATAATGTTTTGTTCTGCATGCCTGCCGTGTTGGTCATATGCCGCTGAGGACCATGTTATTTTGCCATGATGATTCATCATGCTCTGGGTTGTATTCCTCTCCATCTTCTTCTTCGGATACATCCTCTGCTTCCTCTTCTGAATCAGAGTTATCTTGCTGGACATGTGAGAAAATCGCCTCTAAAGCCTCTTCAGTGTTATAACGCACACTCATGGCTTCAGCACAGACACAATTCAGGGTCCTGTTATGCAGGACCTTTATAACCTCTTGAAATAACAGGTGTCTTCTGAAGTCTGTGAGAACACCACCTGATTTGCCTTGTTTACTTCTGCTACTGATTGATCTGAGACACAACTAAAACTTTGTTACATTTGTGGTTTGGAAATAACTCTGTGACCTTGATTTCAACTCTATTTGCCTCACGGGTCATTTTGACCCGAAGACCATCTTTGAACCTTTTTTGTACAGCTACATGGAATGTAAATAAAAACAACATTAACTTTTCTATGTATGGGCCAATCTAGGAAAGTCTTAAAATCTCAAGTTAAAAAAATAACATTTAGGGATTTTGGGGGGTTTAACACAGTGGCGGGTAATTTTGACCCGAGGACAACAGGAGGGTTAAATGGATTCATTTTTCAGAGGGATACAAAGTAAGGGTATCGTGATTTTAGTAATTACATGTTCATAAGAGCGATTTTCTGTTGTCCTTCCATGGAAGCAGGCGGCCTTCAAACGGTGAAGCTACTAGTAGCAGAATGGAGCTGCACCAAGAAGCTACAAACACTGAATAGGAGAGCTGCCATTGATACAGTTGCAGCCAAGCATGATTTAATGTTACGAAATACAATTTTAGAAAGTTGCTCAAAGATT
This sequence comes from Poecilia reticulata, assembly GCF_904066995.2. Taxonomy (NCBI): domain Eukaryota; kingdom Metazoa; phylum Chordata; class Actinopteri; order Cyprinodontiformes; family Poeciliidae; genus Poecilia; species Poecilia reticulata. Next base: position 2,297,165 of record NC_088850.1, on the reverse strand, counting down.
AAACTGGTATTGTTGTGCTTATAAGATGTAAAGTTTACCTTCGACCAAACGCCCCCCAAAGGAATCCCAGCGCCCCCTGCCGTCCTCTGAACGCCCCCTGGAGGGCGGTACTGCTCAGGTTGAGATCCGCTAGACTAGACTATTTTCTGAAGCACAACAAACCTATGAAAATAAACTCGCATGAAGTCATTTTACATTATTGAACATATACACCACCAGGCAGAATCATCAAACCGCTAACAAGATCAGAGAACATCTGTGGCACAGCTGTATCTACAGCAATAACAAAAATGCAGTAAAGAAATCTGATTTATTAGTATCAACTCAGTGAGAAATCACATTTCCAGCAATACAACAGAAAATGCCTAGTGTATTCAATAAAATGCTTATAGAAATCAAATCAAACCATTAGTGGAAGAGAAACGTACCTAAATGCAAAAGTTGTCCTTAAAAGCACAGAAAATCTCCACAATAAACTCTACAACAATACCATTTTAAATCAGTTTCCATTGTCATAAGTGTTTCATAGAGTTCAACATTCACAGCTGAGTAACTTTGTTTTTCCTTACAGTATTCCTGTCATGAAGTGTGTTTTGGAAGTGGTGAGGCAGACGCTGAGACCCAGGTTGAAGTGAAGGAAAGGTGATTTTAATGTCAATAATCCACAAGAAAAAAATGTAAAAATCCTGGCAGCAGAGCGAGAGTGGAAGGCTAAGGCTTGACAAATTGTAGCAACAGGAAAAACCAACGGAAAAAAAACTACAGCCAGACTACAAGATTACTTTACACTCAATGAGACAAACGACCAGGACCCGACAAGGAACAAAGAACACAGATGTCATTAAATATACAGAGAGTAATCAGGAAACGAGACACACCTGGAAACAATCAAGGGGAAATCAGGACAGCACAGAGACTCACTAGAAACAGACCCTAAAATAAACACAGAGAAACTCAAATCCTCGCACTTCCATTTGTAATAAGATTTGTCCCCATTTCCTGTCCCTAAAATATCACAACTAGAATGTCTATCCTGTGTGGATTCTCATGTGTCGAATTAAATTTTGTTTTCTGCTACATCTGTATCCACAAAGATCACAACTGAAAGGTTTTTCCTCAGTGTGGATTCTCATGTGTACATTTAAACTTGATTTCTGGCTACATCTGTATCCACAAAGGTCACAACTGAAAGGTTTTTCCTCTGTGTGGATTCTCATGTGTAAATTTAAATTTGATTTCTGCTACATTTGTATCCACAAAGGTCACAACTGAAAGGTTTTTCCTCTGTGTGGATTCTCATGTGTACATTTAAACTTGATTTCTGGCTAAATTTGTAGCCACAAAGATCACAACTGAAAGGTTTATCCTGGGTGTGGATTCTCATGTGTACATTTAAACTTGATTTTCTGCTACATTTGTATCCACAAAGGTCACAACTGAAAGGTTTTTCCTCTGTGTGGATTCTCATGTGTACATTTAAACTTGATTTCTGGCTACATCTGTATCCACAAAGATCACAACTGAAAGGTTTATCCTCTGTGTGGATTCTCATGTGTACATTTAAAATTGATTTTCTGTTACATCTGTATCCACAAAGGTCACAACTGAATGGTTTCTCTCCTGTGTGGATTCTCATGTGTACATTTAAATTTGATTTGTGGCTACATCTGTATCCACAAAGATCACAACTGAAAGGTTTATCCTCTGTGTGGATTCTCATGTGTCCACTTAAACTTGATTTTCTGCTACATCTGTATCCACAAAGGTCACAACTGAATGGTTTCTCTCCTGTGTGGATTCTCATGTGTACATTTAAATTTGATTTGTGGCTACATCTGTATCCACAAAGATCACAACTGAAAGGTTTATCCTCTGTGTGGATTCTCATGTGTCTATTTAAACTTGATTTTACACTACATTTGTATCCACAAAGATCACAACTGAAAGGTTTCTCTCCTGTATGGATTCTCATGTGTCCACTTAAACTTGATTTTCTGCTACATCTGTATCCACAAAGATTACAACTGAAAGGTTTATCCTCTGTGTGGATTCTCATGTGTACATTTAAAATGTATTTCTGGCTACATCTGTATCCACAAAGATCACAACTGAAAGGTTTATCCTCTGTGTGGATTATTATGTGTCTATTTAAATTTGATTTCTGGCTACATCTGTATCCACAAAGATCACAACTGAAAGGTTTATCCTCTGTGTGGATTCTCATGTGTACCTTTAAATATGACTTCTGGCTACATCTGTATCCACAAAGATCACAACTGAAAGGTTTCTCTTCTGTATGGACTCTCATGTGTGTGTCCAAGTTTCTTCTGTTGCTAAATGTGTGTCCACACAATTTACAGAGATGTTCACGTCCTGCTATGGTTCTTGCATGTCCTTTTGATGTTGGATTTCTATTACATATTTCACCATTGTCATCACAAATAAACTTCATTTCAACCTGAACTTTCCTCATTGAGTCTGGGGTTTTCTTTGAAGTAAAGGGTTTCCTTTTATCCTCAAAGTTTGGAGAACCTTTAGGGGAATTGCTCACCTTTCTGTCATTTGCCCTGTACTTACTATTTGGTCTGTAATCTGGCAATCGTCCAAGTTGAAAGTGAACATTATTTACATCAGCTTCTTCCTCCTCCTCAATGAGTTCAGTCTCTGATGAGTTGGAATAATCTCCATGATATTGAGTCTTGATAGGTTCTGCTGCTTCACGGTGATCTTCTGGTAACTCTCTGTCTTGCATGTGGTGCCGATTAAGGCGAGATGATGGGAGAAACTCTTCATCATCCTCATTCATGGTTCGTGGGAGAGACTCTGGACCTTGTAAGTTAAAACCTGGACCATGTTCTTCTGGAGCATCTTCTTTAAGCAGCAACATCTGCTGAGCATCTGCAGGAACCAATGAAGCAAATGACAAACATAAGAAACCACTGCAGCTTTATATTCACATCATTACTTGAGTTAAAAACCATCCTACGTAAATTTTAGACTTCAGATCGAACTGCCATTTTGTTCGCTCTGAGGCAACACCCCCACCGGAAATCAGCATTTTAAGCCTGTTTTTGATAGCATCTCTTCACCAGCAACAGTGATAACAAAGACCAGTTTAAAGTTGAAGCACTGAACTGAGCTGGGAGAGCCGAACAATCACACAGTCCCTGCCTCCTTGCAGCAGCTTCACCTCTAGCAGCATTTATATAAACCAGCTATGTGGCTCATTTTTGGACAAAACTGCATCACAGTATTTGTTAAGTATAAAAGTCACACCACTTGTTTAGCGTATACAAGCTTAATGTAAAACCCAAACGGGTCTGTCACTAGAATACAATTAGCTAGGTACATAATTTTCCCAGAAATGATTAAAATAAACTGAGGGCATCAAATTAATTTCTATTTTGGGTCTAATCAAAATTATGAATGTCCTCAAAGAGCTGGATGTGGTAAAACATGTTTATAAAATCCATTAATAAACCTCTAAAATGTGAATAAATAGTTTCTTCTGCACTCAATGGATACCTTTTTAACAGTTAAATAAACCTGAACATAATTTCACATTGATTTAGTTTAGCAGTTTTGTGGTCAGTGGAAAAACAAAAAACTATTCTGGCTTTAATCTTCTGAGATCAAAAGTCAAAATTTTGAGAAAACAGTCTAAATATTTGACTTTTGATATTAGAAGATTAAAATCATAATAATTCTTACATGGTTCTTTACGTTGTTGTGATTGAATGCAGACTTCCCAGACCAAAGTGCCTCTATACCCAGTTTCAGAGCTAATGAGGAAGAGGGTCTGACTCCAACCATCATTTGAACAGTTTGTTCAATCTGGGTGAAGATCAGAAAGATAACCGACTTCAAGCCTAAATGATAAGAGTTATCTAGAAAAAGAAAGCCAAAGACCTGAACATAATCTTCAATGGCTTTAGGAACCAGAGCTCCACTGAACCAAGAGCAGCAGAAAAGTTGAATGATGATGAATCAAATTGGAAACGTATATTTGCATTGGGATTCAGTCACTCTTCCATCAGATAGAAAGCTAATTTGCTAACACAGACAAACATTTTCTCAACTTTCTGTTAAGAAGATAAACCTCAGAAAGCTGCTCCTGAACAATTACTGATAAGAAAACATACAGACCTAATCTATGCAGCAGGACTTTGGGGTTGAAATCAGCCTCCAGCGTTTTGCCTCGATGCTCCATTTCTTCTAATGGAGACCGCTCCTCTTCACAACCAGAGCGATTGGTCAACTGGTGGTGAGTTCAACTTGTGGGTCCAGCTGAGAGAGACAGGAACCACACAATGAACCATGTTAAAAAGCTACAAATCATTGTAAAATATAATCTGATTCTATAACTCATCTATTAGGATATTTAGTTAGTCCCAGTTATTCTCACAGGACAATAGTTAGGTTTCTTAATGTGCAGTATTGTACTTTTTACTTTAGTTCAACAAACAGAATAGAGACATCGGCTAAAGTTTGGTAACCAAAGAAAAAATGTTTAAAGCTTACAGAATAAGTAAAACTAATAATTAAAACTGAAAAATGACTAAATAAATGACATAACAAACATAGCAGTGGCCTCTGACCCCTACAAGCAACATCCAAAGAGCTGATTTAGACAAAAGCAGTAATTTAAAGCGTGTGGAAGAACTTCATGCATTATTTCATCAAAGTTTTAATTCCACAGCAATATTTCAGCTCACCAGGACGCTGGAGTTCACAGATGATCCCACAACTGATCCTCAGCAGGAAATGGCCGCTCTGCGCCGCACTCGGCTCTTCTTCACCATCCGTTTCTGAAACACACCATCCTGTTAAAATACTGCCTGCTCAACACTTTACTGCGAAGGTACAAACATATTTCAACAAACTATGACAATATTTACAGTTTCTTTTACCATAAAATTATCATCTAATCATGAAAACCAGCACGCGTTGTCCCCGCACGACCCAAGATGGAGAAACAGGAAATCCTATTATTCAGTTTCTTCTTCCTCTTGCGGTTTTTGCGGGTTGGAAAAAAAAATAAGCCTTCCGGTGCCGCCACCTACTGGTGAGGAGTGCAGGTAAAATTGGCGATTTTATTCTATTGTCAGAGCGAAAACTATTTAAATTTGGTTAGGACTGTCAGTGTTAGATATTGAAACAAGTACAAAAACTTTTCTCTCACATATAAGTATTACAAATGTCTATATGTTGTATATCTTAAGTTTTTGAGAAAATATTTTTTCATAAATATTTAGACGTAAAAGTATCCATACCTTTTGCATACTTAATTTTCATTCAACAGAGCAGTTCATTTCAAATGACAAGAGGAATTCCTTAAGAATAAAAATCCAATCTACATTTTCTGTTTTCAACAGCATTTCAATAATAAATTTTAAATTAGGTGTATATTGTAAAAGCAACATTTTATATTCCTACTTCTGATCAGAAAAACATGTGGTAACAATAAAAGATCAATTTAAATCTAGTATTAATCAGAAGTGTGAATAATTTTGAGCCGTAATTATTTTAGAAATATTTCTTTACGCATAGAATGGTGTAATAAAAACACAATTTAACTTTTGTTTGGATTGTTTATTCCAATGAATTTTCAAAAACCAGAATTCCTTTCGATGCACTACATTACCAACAAAGACTAAATTTGGAGCAGAAACATGGTTTTAAGAAAACTTTCAGCTCTTCTAAATGTATGGCTCCATGACAGGAGCAGCCACAATGGATAAGGTGAAATTTTGAGATACTTGTGACAAAGTAATGATCTTTTCAGGAAGGATCAGAGCAGACTACCTGCTAAGTCCCTGAATACTTGAAAAGAACATTTTCATAGGAAAATCACCGTTTTTGACTTAATTATATTTACAGAGTGATTAGGATTTTTATTACATTAAATATTACAAAAGTTGACATTAAAACAAATACAAATAGATTTTTGCAATACATCTAGAAAGCTGAAAACAACAGGAGGATTTTCTATTTATTTACATTTTAAGAGTCGTAACTAACTGCAGCTTGAAATGGATCCAACCAAATCTCTCAATATTTCACTGACAGCTAGCTACACATGTTTTATTTAAAGATAAAGTGCAGCTGAATTAGCCTCCGGTGATTTAATATGCAGGGGAATTTTTACATGAAGATGCATTTAATTGGCAAATAGTGACCTGTACTTGTTTAGTACTGGTCTTGTTTGGTCTAATCCAAGTTTAGATCCTTAAGAATCTACAGACTAGACGTTTCTCAACCTTTTTTGGGCCAGTGCCCCCCTAGACTTTATCCAGGTCCCTCACCGCCCCCACCAAAGAATTTGTAGGCTACTTTACACTGACTATTATTGGGGCCTGCCATGCAATGCATGGAGGCACCTATTGTTCTACACCTAATAGAATGTTTCTTTATTTATTTATTTTATTCCGTCACCGTTAATGCAGAGGGAGCTATTATTTTTATTGGGATTCGGAGTTACCATGGCGACATGATTCGCAAAAAATGAAAAAATCCAAATCCCATTAAAGTCAATGGAGCGAGGAAAAATAAAATACTTAAAATACCCTATTTTTGAGGAATTTCTGTGTCGTCATAAATTGACGTATGTTACGACCACTTGTGCAATAAAACAACCAATATAAAAAGGACAATATTTATTAGTACAAAATAAGAGGATGTATATTTGCAAAACAATAAGTATACAAATAAATGAAAACTATGGAAAAGGAAATCAAAAGGAAATCAAAAGGAAATCAAAAGGAACAGCAGGGTGCAGCAACAACTGCAAAAAACAAAGAAACAAAATTACCAAAACGCCTATTAAATCTTTGAAATATAACCATGCAATTCAATTAAAAATTAAACAAAGCCTACCTGCAGCGTCGATCAACCACACGCCCAGGTAAAGCACTTGTCAATTACAACATGTAGTGTGGCCCTATATAAAGAACACCAAACACTGAGTTGATATAAATCAAATTAAAAGAGTTTTGTCTTTACAATAAAAAGCACACACAAACCTGATGACAAACAGTGGAAGGCGTGGGCCAACACACCTGGTCCAACACAGAGGAGATTGACAATCTGCCACCAGTCCCGACAGCTTCCCTTTATGGGCGCTTGAGATGTGGAGGCAGCGACCCCTGGTGGTTCCACTGTTACACGTAGAAATGCCATTCAAATTTCAGTTTGTAGATATGTCCGTGATCTCTTCTAAAGTGAAGACAGTACGTCAATACCAAGTACAGTTTGTCCACATCTTGTCTCCAAGCGACCCAAAGTTTTAGATTTTCATAAAATTAGAGTGTACCTGAAACCAGCTGCCGCTCCGTTAGTGAGAAAAAAAGTGGATTTCGGACCCCTAAATAATTTTTAAATAACCGCCACGCCTACAGGTATGGCTCTATCAATATTGAAGTCAGTCATGACATTCACACGCATGCCTGCTCCCGTAAAATGTATTCAAAATTTCTCTAAGGCTTACTTTTTTCTTTCGAGGTGCTTTAGAGCAAAGTCATCGTAGAGCGTAAATCTGACGCTCTCAAGTGTTTTCCATACATTTCTGAAAATTTAGGTGCTCAGCGCACACCATTTTTCTCTCATCGCTGTTATTACTATGAGTGAGGTAGAGATATGAATCGCAGGACTATCGGAGACGACAAATAGCCCTCTCATACGCTTCAAACGGTTTTCGAATACGTATCACGGTTCCCGAACAGGAAGGAGTTGTTCGGACAGCTTTTTTTAGTGAAACTGGCTGGCTCAAACAGATAGAATTATGTCTCCCCCTGTGTGTCTCTCTCACGGCTGGCAGTTGGCAGAGAGGATTAATCACCATAGCAACAGAACACAGGCCACAGCTGCTGATTCAGACTACAAACACGTGGCCACCTCTGTAGTTCTAACTACGGCAAGCACCCAGTTAAAGCAGAGGGCTAGGTTTAACCCCACCACTGTTACACATTGGATCAGAGTGACCATTTAAAATGAAGCTTAATAAGAATTTCAAAATAAAAGCCTTGACCATTTTTACATCGTGCAATTGCTCTATTCGTCATTATATAACTGGTGTTACCAAACCACTGTTACACACTGGATTAGTGTGGCCATTTCAAATGATGTTAACTGAAATTTTCAAAATAAAAGCCTTGACCATTTTTACATCAAGCAATTGGTCTGTAGGGATTTACATGACTGTTTTAACCAAACTACTGTTTCACGTTGAATTAGTGTGGTCATATAAAATGGAGCTTACTTATTTTGAAGCTTTTATTTCAAAATAAAAGCTTCAATATTCCTCCCACATTAGTGCACCGCCTATGGTGGTGCAATAATATTAGCATTTTTTATGTTTGTTTTCCTCAGGATAACATTAGCACAAATATTAGCATTTCACTGCCCTTGACTTAGCACTAGCCTTTCACCTAAAGTTAGCTATTAGCTAAATTTCTTATTAATTAGACATGCTTAGTATACTGAATGGAGCAAGTGAAATTAAAACAATATGGTTGTGTTGCTCCACATGCTACTGCCAGCATTTAGGCTAACATTAGCAAATTGGCTAATTTTAGCTTATGCATTAACTTTAACATAATGAAACTTACAACTACAGCTTAGTCAACATGCTTCTGCCTCTCCACAGGTTTTACTACATTGCAGTTTTCTTTAGCATTAATGCAAATTTTTAGCATCATAATGCTGGGTTAAAGCCGACGGGCACACTTTGGCATGCCCCGTAAAATTTCTGCAGGAATTTTCTAATTTTATTATTAATAATACCATCACTGTTGTAGATGTTTTGATTTTTATGTTTGTTTCTGTATTTATCATCAAAAATAATTTTCCCGAGAACAAAAATGCCATGGGGATAGAAATTATTTTCACAGGCGTCTACGAAAAATGCAATAAACATTCAAGTTAAAATTGGTAGGCCAAACAGCAGCCAATCACAGTGGAAAAATATTCTTGCTCTTGCCATTTTCTAGTTGTTAAATAAACGAGCAGATAAAAGATGTTCAACATGCCAGTTTAAACTTGAACTATTTGCAAAACGACTGAGCTCTGCAACATTAAAACATGGATAGAACTGTATCTACATTAATCATAGCTCTTCTTCTCTTCAGTGTTTCTGTGGGTTTCTGGTGGTGCAGCTCTGTGCTGCCTTCAGGAGAATGGGACATCAGAGTATCATCCATAAAACTTCACTCACATGGCATTTATTGTGCAAACCAGAGGTTTCAGTGGAAAAATTAAAGTTCCAGATCCTTTTAATGCCATGAGACGGAAACATGGATCATATCTTTATAAATCAACCTGTCTATTGATTTATAGATTAATAGTTTTACTGGACAGAAATTACAAAGAACAAATCTGGTTCTTAATCAAATCCTAATGATTCAAATTGAAAGTGTCATGGAGTCATCAGCCGCATGACATTAACACCGACATGACAAATAATATTGAAGAAATAAATACATCTAATTAAAAACATAAATAAGTGATCAGTTATTTACTGTTATGGTCTGGAAGATAATTATTCTCAGTATAGATGTGGTCTCAACAAACCCATGGCACTTCACAATAATATTTCACCTTTTAACTGGAAATAGTGTCTGTTTATTCTTGCCATTCAAGATAACAGTTTAAAGTATTGCCGAAAGGTCTTGCCATACCAGTTTATTCCTGTGTTTACTTTAATTTCATAGTTTATTCTTGCATTTTGTTCTTCATTCATTTCCATTTAGTTTCCTTGATTAGTATTATCCTCTCTTGGTTTATTGCTGTGTCCACTTTAGTTTCTTTCCTGTTGCTAGATTTATTTTATCGACCATCAGTAATCTTCACTCATCACCTGCTGCGCCGCCTAATCGTCATGTGTTTCACATCATGTGTTGATTTTTCACTGTTCAGCGTCGGATTCTCCGTTTTTATGACATAATTCACATCTAGTTCGTCGCTCCGTTTTATGTCCGCTTCTCCTGTTTCAGAGTTTTGCACAACGTGCGCCTCGTTTTTTGTTTATGTTCCTATGGTGCCATGCGTTCAGGAAACGTATCGACGGGGAAAAGGCAGACTGACATAAACCTTTTAAAACAACGGAAACAATTTCGGTATTCTGATTATTGAAATTTAAAAGTGCTGTGTTGTTCCATCACACCCGCTTCACACCGGACCACTTACAGCACTGATGTTAACGCTATAACATGAACGCTTTTTATCGTGAAATCACCCATGGAGGGATTTCTTTATTTAAATGGATTAATTTTTCAGAAAGATACAAAGTGAGGGTATCGTGATTTTAGTAATTACATGTTCATAAGAGCAATTTTCTGTTGTCCTTCCATGGAAGCGGGCAGCTTTCAAACGGTGAAGCTACTAGAAGCAGGAGAATGGAGCTGCACCAAGAAGCTACAAACACTGAATAGAAGGAGAGCTGCCATTGATAGTTACAGTTGCCATTGACAGTTGCAGCCAAGCATGATTTAATGTTACGTAATACAGTTTTAGAAAGTTGCTCAAAGTCTAAACTGGTATTGTTGTGCTTAAAAGGTGTAAAGTTTACCTTCGACCAAACGCCCCCCAAAGGAATCCCAGCGCCCCCTTTTGTAAAGGTTTCCGCCAGCGCCACCTGCCGTCCTCTGAACGCCCCCTGGGGTGCAGTACCGCCCACATTGAGAACCGCTAGACTAGATAATTATATTCTGAAGCACAACAAACCTATGAAAATAAACTCGCATGAAGTCATTTTACATTATTGAACATATACACCAGGCAGAATCAAACCGTTAAGATCAGAGAACATCTGTGGCACAGCTGTATCTACAGCAATAACAAAAATGCAGTAAAGAAATGATTTATTAGTATTAACTCGGTGAGAAATCACATTTTCAGCAATACAACAGAAAATGCCTAGTGTATTCAATAAAATGCTTATAGAAATCAAATCAAACCATTTGTGGAAGAGAAACGTACCTAAATGCAAAAGTTGTCCTTAAAAGCACAGAAAATCTCCACAATAAACTCTATAACAATACCATTTTAAATCAGTTTCCATTGTCATAAGTGTTTCATAGACTTTAACACTCACAGCTGACTCACATCCTTACAGTATTCCTGTCATGAAGTGTGTTTTGGAAGTGGTGAGGCAGACGCTGAGACCCAGGTTGAAGTGAAGGAAAGTTTATTTTAATGGTAATAATCCACAAGAAAAAAATTCAAAAATCCTGGCAGCAGAGCGAGAGTGGAAGGCTTGACAACTGGTAGCAACAGGAAAAACCAACGGAAAAAAACTACAGCCAGACTACAAGATTACTTTACACTCAATGAGACAAACCACCAGCACCCGACAAGGAACAAAGAACACAGATGTCATTAAATATAGAGAGTAATCAGGAAACGAGACACACCTGGAAACAATCAAGGGGAAATCAGGACAGCACAGAGACTCACTAGAAACAGACCCTAAAATAAACACAGAGAAACTCAAATCCTCGCACTTCCATTTGTAATAAGATTTGTCCCCATTTCCTGTCCCTAAAATATCACAACTAGAATGTCTATCCTGTGTGGATTCTCATGTGTCGAATTAAATTTTGTTTTCTGCTACATCTGTATCCACAAAGATCACAACTGAAAGGTTTCTCTCCTTGTGTGGATTCTCATGTGTACATTTAAACTTGATTTTCTGTTACATCTGTATCCACAAAGGTCACAACTGAAAGGTTTTTCCTCTGTGTGGATTCTCATGTGTACATTTAAACTTGATTTTCTGCTACATTTGTATCCACAAAGGTCACAACTGAAAGGTTTTTCCTCTGTGTGGATTCTCATGTGTCCACTTAAACTTGATTTCTGGCTAAATTTGTAGCCACAAAGATCACAACTGAAAGGTTTATCCTGGGTGTGGATTCTCATGTGTACATTTAAACTTGATTTTCTGCTACATTTGTATCCACAAAGGTCACAACTGAAAGGTTTTTCCTCTGTGTGGATTCTCATGTGTACATTTAAACTTGATTTCTGGCTAAATTTGTAGCCACAAAGATCACAACTGAAAGGTTTATCCTGGGTGTGGATTCTCATGTGTCTACTTAATTGTGATTTCTGGCTAAATTTGTAGCCACAAAGATCACAACTGAAAGGTTTGTCCTCTGTGTGGATTCTCATGTGTACATTTAAACTTGATTTTCTGCTACATCTGTATCCACAAAGGTCACAACTGAATGGTTTCTCTCCTGTGTGGATTTTCATGTGTACATTTAAACTTGATTTCCGGCTACATCTGTATCCACAAAGATCACAACTGAAAGGTTTATCCTGGGTGTGGATTCTCATGTGTCTACTTAATTGTGATTTCTGGCTAAATTTGTAGCCACAAAGATCACAACTGAAAGGTTTGTCCTCTGTGTGGATTCTCATGTGTACATTTAAACTTGATTTTCTGTTACATCTGTATCCACAAAGGTCACAACTGAATGGTTTCTCTCCTGTGTGGATTCTCATGTGTACATTTAAACTTGATTTTCTGCCACATCTGTATCCACAAAGATCACAACTGAAAGCTTTATCCTCTGTGTGGATTCTCATGTGTCCACTTAAACTTGATTTCTGGCTACATCTGTATCCACAAAGATCACAACTGAAAGGTTTTTCCTCTGTGTGGATTCTCATGTGTCTCTTTAAATGTGAATTCTGGCTACATCTGTATCCACAAAGATCACAGCTGAAAGGTTTATCCTCTGTGTGGATTCTCATGTGTACATTTAAACTTGATTTTCTGCTACATCTGTATCCACAAAGATCACAACTGAAAGGTTTCTCTCCTGAATGGATTATCATGTGTACATTTAAACTTGATTTTACACTACATCTGTATCCACAAAGATCACAACTGAAAGGTTTTCCTCTGTGTGGATTCTCATGTGTCTATCTAAACTGAATTTCTGGCTACATCTGTATCCACAAAGATCACAACTGAAAGGTTTATCCTCTGTGTGGATTCTCATGTGTCTATTTAAACTGGATTTCTGGCTACATCTGTATCCACAAAGATCACAACTGAAAGGTTTCTCTCCTGTGTGGATTCTCATGTGTACATTTAAACTTGATTTCTGGCTACATCTGTATTCACAAAAATCACAACTGAAAGGTTTCTCTCCTGTATGGATTCTCATGTGTGTGTCTAAGGTACTTCTGTTGCTAAATGTGTGTCCACAAAATTTACAGAGATGTTCACGTCCTGCTATGGTTCTCGCATGTCCTTTTGATGTTGGATTTCTATTACATATTTCACCATTGTCATCAAAGATCAACTTCATTTCAACCTGAACTTTCCTTATTGAGTCTGGGGTTTTCTTTGAAGTAAAGGGTTTCATTTTATTCTCAAAGTTTGGAGAACCTTTAGTGGAATTGCTCACCTTTCTGTCATTTGCCCTGTACTTACTATTTGGTCTGTAATCTGGCAATTGTCCAAGTTGAAAGTGAACATTATTTACATCAGCTTCTTCCTCCTCCTCAATGAGTTCAGTCTCTGATGAGTTGGAATAATCTCCATGATATCGAGTCTTGATAGATTCTGCTGCTTCACAGTAATCTTCTGGTAACTCTCTGTCTTGCATGTGGTGCCGATGAAGGCGAGATGATGGGAGAAACTCTTCATCATCCTCATTCATGGTTGGTGGGAAAGACTCTGGACCTTGTAAGTCAAAACCTGGACCATGTTCTTCTGGAGCATCTTCTTTAAGCAGCAACATCTGCTGAGCATCTGCAGGAACCAATGAAGCAAATTACAAACATAAGAAACCACTGCAGCTTTATATTCACATCATTACTTGAGTTAAAAACCATCCTACATAAATTTTAGACTTCAGATCGAACTGTGATTTTGTTCGCTCTTAGGCAACACCCCACCAGAAATCAGCATTTTAAGTCTGTTTTTGATAGCATCTCTTCACCAGCAACAGTGATAACAAAGACCAGTTTAAAGTTGAAGCACTGAACTGAGCTGGGAGCGCCGAACAATCACACAGTCCCTGCCTCCTTGCAGCAGCTTCACCTCTAGCAGCATTTATATAAACCAGCTACGTGGCTCATTTTTGGACAAAACAGCATCACAGTATTTGTTAAGTATAAAAGTCACACCACTTGTTTAGCGTATACAAGCTTAATGTAAAACCCAAACGGGTCTGTCACTGTAATACAATTTGCTAGGTACATAATTGTCCCAGAAATTATTAAAATAAACTAAGGGCATCAAATTCATTTCTATTTTGGGTCTAATCAAAATTATGAATGTCCTCAAAGAGCTGGATGTGGCAAAACATGTTTATAAAATCCATTAATAAACCTCTAAAATGTGAATAAATGGTTTCCTCTGCACTCAATGGATAACTTTTTAACAGTTAAATAAACCTGAACATTATTTCACATTGATTTAGTTTAGCAGTTTTGTGGTCAGTGGAAAAACAAAAAACTATTCTGGCTTTAATCTTCTGAGATCAAAAGTCAAAATTTTGAGAAAAATTGTCTAAATATTTGACTTTTGATATTAGAAGATTAAAATTATAATAATTCTTACATGGTTCTTTACGTTGTTGTGATTGAATGCAGACTTCCCAGACCAAAGTGCCTCTATACCCAGTTTCAGAGCTAATGAGGAAGAGGGTCTGACTCCAACCATCATTTGAACAGTTTGTTCAATCTGGGTGAAGATCAGAAAGATAACCGACTTCAAGCCTAAATGATGAGAGTTATCTAGAAAAAGAAAGCCAAAGACCTGAACATAATCTTCAATGGCTTTAGGAACCAGAGCTCCACTGAACCAAGAGCAGCAGAAAAGTTGAATGATGATGAATCAAATTGGAAACGTATATTTGCGTTGGGATTCAGTCACTCTTCCATCAGATAGAAAGCTAATCTGCTAACAAAGACAGTTTCTCATTTTTCTGTTAAGGAGATAAACCTCAGAAAGCTGCTCCTGAACAATTACTGATAAGAAAACATACAGACCTAATCTATGCAGCAGGACTTTGGGGTTGAAATCAGCCTCCAGCGTTTTGCCTCGATGCTCCATTTCTTCTAATGGAGACCGCTCCTCTTCACAACCAGAGCGATTGGTCAACTGGTGGTGAGGTCAACTTGTGGGTCCAGCTGAGAGAGACAGGAACCACAAAATGAACCATGTTAAAAAGCTACAAATCATTGTAAAATATAATCTGATTCTATAACTCATCTATTAGGATCTTTAGTTGGTCCCAGTTATTGTCACAGGACAATAGTTAGGTTACTTAATGTGCAATATTGTACTTTTTACTTTAGTTCAACAAACAGAATAGAGACATCGGCTAAAGTTTGGTAACCAAAGAAAAAATGTTCAAAGCTTACAGAATAAGTAAAACTAATAATTAAAACTGAAAAATGACTAAATAAATGACATAACATAAACATAGCAGTGGCCTCTGACCCCTACAAGCAACATCCAAAGAGCTGATTTAGACAAAAGCAGTAATTTAAAGCGTGTGGAAGAACTTCATGCATTATTTCCTCAAAGTTTTAATTCCACAGCAATATTTCAGCTCACCAGGACGCTGGAGTTCACAGATGATCCCACAACTGATCCTCAGCAGGAAATGGCCGCTCTGCGCCGCACTCGGCTCTTCTTCACCATCCGTTTCTGAAACACACCATCCTGTTAAAATACTGCCTGCTCAACACTTTACTGCGAAGGTACAAACATATTTCAACAAACTATGATAATATTTACAGTTTTCTTACCAGAAATATCATCTAATCATGAAAACCAGCACGCGTTGTCCCCGCACGACCCAAGATGGAGAAACAGGAAATCCTATTATTCAGTTTCTTCTTCCTCTTGCGGTTTTTGGGGGTTGGCAAAAAAAAAAAAAAAAAAAAAAAAGCCTTCCCGTTCCGCCACCTACTGGTGAGGAGTGCAGGTAAAAGTTGCGATTTTATTAGAAAACTACATAATTTTGTTTAGGACTGTCAATGTTAGATATTGAAACAAGTACTGACAACATTCATTCATGTTTCGTAAAAGGTCTAATCAGTCAAATTTAGCTTTCACCTTTTCAAATTTTTCATATTATCAAACAATATATTCCTTCAGACCACTGGACTTCATATATTACTAGGTTTTCTCTCACGTATAAGTAACACAAATGTCTTTATGTTGTATATCTTAAGTTTTTGAGAAAAATATTTTTTTTTCATAAATAGACTTGAAAGTATTCATATTTGCATGCTTAGTTATTTTCATTTAACAAAGCGGTTCATTTCAAATGACAAGAGGAATTCCTTAAGAATAAAAATCCAATCTACATTTTCTGTTTTCAACAGCATTTCAATAATAAATTTTAAATTAGGTGTATATTGTAAAAGCAACATTTTATATTCCTACTTCTGATCAGAAAAATATGCGGTAACAAGAAAAGATCAATTTAAATCTAGTATTAATCAGAAGTGTGAATAATTTTGAGCCGTAATTATTTTAGAAATATTTCTTTACGCATAGAATGGTGTAATAAAAACACAATTTAACCTTTGTTTGGATTGTTTATTCCAATGAATTTTCAAAAACCAGAATTCCTTTCGATGCACTACATTACCAACAAAGACTAAATTTGGAGCAGAAACATGGTTTAAAGAAAACTTTCAGCTCTTCTAAATGCAGTGGTGGGTACTTCAGTACAATTTTCGTGTATCTGTACTTTACTTAAGTAGATTTAATAATGGCTACTTTCTACTTTTACTCCACTACATTTTACAGTAAGTATCTGTACTTTCTACTTCACTACATTTCTACAAAACTGTCGCGTTACTCATTACATCCAAGTCGCATTACGCTTTTTTTCCGTTAAAATGTGAAGTTCAGGGACTTAAGGTATCGCCGTAAAATCCAAGCAATAACGTGACTTACGTGTCTGTTGTCACCCATCGCCTCCACCTTTACTTGCACGCAGAGCTCCGGACATGCGCAGTGGTTTCCTCTGAATCATAGATATGGCGACATGTAAATTCAGCAGCGCTTCGCATTCACAGACGGTGGGGACTTCGTCCAACTTTTAGCGTCACTTGGAAGGAAAGCTTAAAGAAAGGTAAGCTAAGTGGACGTGATGCTAGCAAAGCTAGCTGTACAGAGACCAGTGGTGGGAAGTGGAGTACTTAAGTGGAGTTTTCGTGTATCTGTACTTAAGATTTAATAATGGATACTTTCTACTTTTACTCCACTACATTTTACAGTATCTGTACTTTCTACTTCACAACATTTCTACAAAAGCGTTGCTTTTTTTGTGTTAAAATGTGAAGGTCAGGGACGTAAGGTGGCGCCGTAAAATCCGAGCAATAACGTGACTTACGTGTCTGTTGTCACCCATCGGCTCCACCTTTACTCGCACACGGAGCTCCAGACATGCGCAGTGGTTTCCTCTGAGCAGGAGAAGATGTCTGTCTAATCACCAGTAATATAATAGCGCTGCATAAATTGATATGTATAAGATAATGTTTGAGAAATGTTCTATTTTGTTTAAATATAATCTAGTGTTGTTTAATTCAGCATTTGGTCTGCAGCTCACATACTGTCACAAACTGTTGGAGACTCAGACCAGGAGTACAAATCAAGAATGAAGTCTTTAGGCACAAGTCTAAGTCAAGTCTGTGTGTAGCTAAATACTTAATGCAGTGGTTCTTAACCTTTTTTGAGGTACCGAACCCCAGCCGTTTCATATGCACCTTCACTGAACCCTTCTGTAGTGATAAATAAAATATGACCCCCCCCCCCAAATTCAAGACATAGGGGTGACCCAACTAGAGCCCCAAGATCACTAAGTCTTCTTAAAAGGTAGAGTCTCTGAGAACAGTTCTTCAAAATATATTCAGTGTTTTCAGCAAAGTTGATCTGACTGTCCAGGAACGACCCAAGGTATTTAAAATGTGCCACAGTTTCAACAGGTTGGCCATCGAGAGAAACTGGAACCACTTTAAGATGTTTAGGTCATTTAATTAGCTCTACATTCTTAAGATAACAAAAAATTAAGAATAAATAGTAAAGACGTGTGGTATTCTGATTTAGTAATGTAATTATATTAGTTGTGTTACCACCCCCACGCCACTAGAGGCAGTAGTAACCCTGAAAAGATGTGACTAAGGAGCAGATTTAGAAGTTTACCGAAAGCTACAGAATGTGGTAAAAACTTTGAGCTTTGCTGAAGTAAATAAAGACACAAGTTCAAATCCATGCTGAGAGTGGAGCTCCTTCAATCAGGGCTCCTCCACAGCTCTGATTGGCTAAGCAATGTAACGTGATCCTCTGATTGGCTAAGCAATGTAACGTGATCCTCTGATTGGCTAAGCAATGTGACGTGATCCTCTGATTGGCTAAGCAATGTAACGTGATCCTCTGATTGGCTAAGCAATGTAACGTGATCCTCTGATTGGCTAAGCAATGTAACGTGATCCTCTGATTGGCTAAGCAATGTAACGTGATCCTCTGATTGGCTAAGCAATGTAACGTGATCCTCTGATTGGCTAAGCAATGTAACGTGATCCTCTGATTGGCTAAGCAATGTAACGTGATCCTCTGATTGGCTAAGCAATGTAACGTGATCCTCTGATTGGCTAAGCAATGTAACGTGATCCTCTGCAGCAAGTGATGGCAAAGCGGGGCGTCATCACGACTTTACACAAGTGTCTTTACCTCCATGGCAGAGGCTCCGCCGAACCCCTGGGGTTCGATTGAACCCAGGTTAAGAACCACTGGCTTAATGTTTCTCTCAACCTAAGTAACATTTGCAAAGTATCAGAAAAAAGGTGTCAAACCTTTATAAAACGGTGGGTAGTTCGCCTCTGTCCTCACTTTGTTGAAGTAGAAGATCTGGCAGGTCAATATTTTGTTTCTGTCATCCTGAAGATTCAGTCAGATTGGAAGCACAGAGCTGGACCTGAGCGGCTTCACCCTGCAGCTCGGCTCCAGCTGCATCCAGCCAGCGGATGTTCCTCTCTGAGCAGGGGACATTTATCTGCTTCTTCCAGGGAGAACACCGTAACGTGACAAGACTCTGGGAAAACCAGGGAAACTGAGAAAAATAGGAGAAAATTCAGTCTGAAAAAATCTGACTTACGTTTCATTCCTTAAAAGAACGACAAGTTTGTCTCCTTTTTTTTGCTGACTTAGTTTAAAATTATATTTAAAGTTTAAGTATTACCAGATAATTTAAATGAACCGCAGCTTGGCTTGGGTTTAGTTTGCAGTTTATACAACTTCCTTCTTGAGATGCAACAACTCAGAGTCCCCGTCCACAAAATCAAGGCTCAGTCCTTCCTCAGATTTGAGAAACTAAATATTTATATTCTCTACTTTTCTCCAGTTTCTGAAATAAAACCTGCAACAGGAACTACAGCCATAGAAGACATTTAAGTAAAAAAAAAGTAGATTTTTAAGCTGCAGTATGCAACTTTTTTTTAACGTACTTAAAATGATAAATATCTATAAGCTGCTGTTGCTCTCTGAGTGAGTGCTAAGGCTAGTTAGCATCGCCACCAATGAGGCAGATAAAGTTTTCCTGGAATGATAAGTTGTGTACTGCAATTAGAACATTTAGAAGCATGTATACGAGCATGATTGACAGCACTAAGACCCTCCTCCTGTCTCTGGTTATGTTTCTTCAGAAGGCATTTGGAGCTCAGGGAGAAGTTGATTTTTTCCACTGATTATCTGCCTTATAACAAACTGTCACAACGTTGACAAGCTTTGACACATATCTGAAAAAACAACTTATTTTTGTTTGACCGACAAATAAACAAATGAAACTGACTGACTGATTGGTAGCAGAGTTAAAGTCACTTAGCTTCAGGTGAGTTGAGGCACGTACTGGTCGAAACAAACAGAAACACTCAAACGTTTTCTCCCTCCCGCCGCCTGCAGGTGTAGCGCCCGGCGTCATCAGCAGTGATGGAGGAGACGATCAGAGAGCAGCTCCGGTCCACCGCCAGCCGGCCAGAACCACTCTGACCCACTTCCAGCTGAGTGTTTGTGTCGCTATAGTGAAGCCAAATAACAGCGGAGCATTGCTCAGACACTGAGCCTCTGAAACAGGGCAGAGCTGCGTCTGTGGAAGAGTAAGTGGATATTTCCTCCACTGGAAAACATCGATTATTTGAAAAGTTCTCGACTTGAACTCAATCAATCATGAGATAAAGTTCATTTCTTATTTCTTCGTTCACAAACTCTTTGCAGTATTGATTACTATAAAAAGTATTTTCTCCCTTATAGACATTTTATGAATCAAATGTCAGTATGATGCATTTTTGATGATGTAATAGGAAGCAAAAGCAAAAACAGATGAAATCTAACTTTTTCACAGAAACAAATTCTCCACATCGTCATAGACTTCTATCCAAAACTGAAACCAAAGAAACTTTTGAGTTTATGAATTAATATGTTTCTATAAAAAGGTTTTCACCTTCAAACTGAAGCAGAAGTAAAATGAGTTCCAGTCTGATGTCTTCTTAATAAACAGGAAACAGGAAGCAGCTTTAATCTGCTGCAGACTGAAAACTACTGCTGTTATTTCCGCTGTGTGGCAGATATTAGAGATAAACGTTTGTTTAAGAAACGCCTATTTTGCTCGTTCTCATCATATATTCTGGTTAAGCTGTGTTAAAAAATAAAGGAGCACATTTTTTAAACACAAGTTTTCATGCATATTTACTTATTTTTTCTCTTTGCTAAGCATGAAAACATGTTTTGGCTTGTTTAATGTTTTTACTGTTTACTAAAATGCTGCTGCTTTCAGGTAAATGCTCAAAACTTCAGTGTTTGGCAGGTGGAGATAAAATATTTCAAATTATATGCAAAGGAAAAAATGCATTTAATAGGAAGACATATGTGAGTAACAGTGAATTAAACTAAAATAACCTCCACTTCCTGCCACATTCTCAGACCTCCATCAAAAGATCAGATGTTGCACCTGCAGAGAGCAACACAGGCTGACGTGAAGTCTAAAACTCTCATCTGAATCCTGCAGAAGTTTTATCCTATTCGCACATAAAGTTAATCATAATGATCATAATAAAATAAACCATAAATAATGCAACATACTTATAGAGATGAACTGAAGGAAACAGCAGGAGATACAAAAGCAACAACAACCAAAAAATGCATTAATGGTCAGTTTTCTTGCATCCTTAATGTTCGTTAAAAGAGAAACGGATCATAAGGTTTTATGTTATAAAAGTCGTCAGTCAAACTCAACATTTAGATCAGTGGTTCTTAACCTTTTTTGAGGTACCGAGCCCTCCAGTTTCATATGTGCATTCACTGAACCCTTCTTATCCCCATCTAAACCCCGCCGACACACAAAATACTTTGCGGTATTCTGATTTAGTAATGTAATTATATTAGCTGTGTTACCACCCCCACGCCACTAGAGGCAGTAGCAACCCCGAAAAGATGCGACTAAGGAGCAGATTTAGACTATAGAATTTGGTAAAAACCACAGACATTAATATTATAGTATTCATGTCTATGGTAAAAACTTAGTTTTGCTGAAGTAATTAAAGACACAAGTTCAAATCCATGCTGAGAGTGGAGCTCCTTCAATCAGGGCTCCTCCACAGCTCTGATTGGCTAAGCAACGTAACGTGATCCTCTGATTGGCTAAGCAATGTAACATGATCCTCTGCCCAAGTGATGGCAAAGCGGGACGTCATCACGACTTTACACAAGTGAGTCTTTACCTCCACGGCAGAGGCTCCGCCGAACCCCTGAGACCGACTCACCGAACCCCGGGGGTTCGATAGAACCCAGGTTAAGAACCACTGGTTTAGGATCTCAGCCTTCACCGATGCCTCCATTTAGAGTCCGACTGCTGCAAAGTGTTCAGAGAATCTGCCTGCCAGCTGGAGGCGACTGCTCTCTCAAACATTTAGTCAGAAATCTAAGAAGAAGAAGCAAAATTAAAGCACAGAAAGTAAAAGTAGTTCCAGCACCAAGATCACATCACAGTCAGGGGAGTTTTCTCTGCTTCATGTCTGAACGACTTACTTCCTGTTTGTGGGTGAGTCACACCAACACCAACCTCCATCCTGTCTGCTAGTCATCAGCTAATTTATACTTAAAAAAAGAAAATCATGACAGAATATGCTTTAAAAAAAGAAAAGAAAAAAGACCAGAATGTGTCACATTCATCAAGGAAAGTATCATTTCTGTCATTTCCTTTCTTTGCATCGACGCACTTTAAAGTAAAAAATTCAAAGTAGATGTGCAATAAACAAATAAATGAATTAATTACTCACCCAATGTTCTGAGAATGTTTGTTCAAACCTCTTGAACATTTTCCAGTGTGAATTTTAACAAGTTTAGATTAAAAAAAACAACACAAACCAATAATATATTTACAGATATATTTGCAAGTGAAAAATTACTGTAAAATGGGGCTGTACAGTGGTGCAGTTGGTAGAGCTGTTGCCTTGCAGCAAGAAGGTCCTGGGTTCAACTCCCAGCCCCGGTCCCCCTGCATGGAGCCTGCATGCTCCCCATGTGCATGGTGGGTTTTCTCCAGGTACTCCGGTTTCCTCCCACAGTCCAACAACATGACTGTCAGGTTAATTGGTCTCTCCAGATTGTCCCTAGGTGTGAGTGTGTGTGTGCATGGTTGTGTGTCTCTGTGTTGCCCTGCAACAGACAACCTGTCCAGGTGACCCCACCCATCTTCATCATAACTACCAACCTGAGACAGAAAGACACAAAAAACTTAAAAAAAAAACAAAAACTTAGAAGTTAAACAGCGTCACTCTTTCTCTCACTGATTCCTTCTTAATAAATACTATTTTATTTTGAATTGTTCAGTTTGTCGACCTTTTCAGCCTCATTTGTGAGGACAATTATTTATAACATGGTATATTTTCTCCCTAAAGAAAAAATTCATTCAAATTAAAAGTAGTAAAAGTAGTATCACAGATAGCTGAGTTATTATATTTAAAATCCATCTCTGTTACTCACACTGAGGCCATCTGGAAATGTGTTGTTTCCTCTAAAAAAAGCATTACTTGAATTAACATATGGTCTGTATGTCACCTGTGTTGACAGTGATGCTGATCATGAGGATCAGAGCTGCGATCCTCAGAGTCAACATGAAGCAGCTCAAAGGAGACCAGCCTGTGGAAACTGTGGGAAAAAATGATTATTTTATTTATTTCTGCAGTAAATAATTCAGCCTCGCAGGCAGAGTTTTATATAAACATATTAATCAACTGAATGACACAAAGATTTAGCATCATGTTGCATTTTTCTGTCGTACCCATGGCAACAAGTGTGTAGTGATCTTGTATTTTCACGGCTTGTTCCTGGACAAACTGGCAGGTGTAGGTTCTGTTCCGGCCACTGTGAGGCGCTATGGTGAGAACAGAAGAACACTTTGCGTGTCCTCTGAACTCGCAGCGGTCCAGCACTGATCCGGACTCGCTGGCCCAGCGGAGGCTGTCCTCTGCACACCGGGGGAAATCTAATTTTCTCCACAGGGAACACTCCACGGACACGCTGTGAGCCCCGTTCGGATCTTCCTCTGGAAAAATGAGAGAAACTGCAAAAATCATACATAGTAAAAGTTGGAGTTTGTGATCAAAAAATAGAAATTTACTTAAATGGTCTTCAGCGCCTTCTTAAAATTAAATTCAAATGATTTCTGTGTTTTAATAGTAGAAAAAAATTTAAGGAAAGAGCAAAAGTCTCTTGGTAGATCGCAGTGTTCTGAGACGGAAATATAAGATATCAAACTCGTCAACTTGTTACTCCTTTAAGGTTAAAATCAACATCATACGAGTATGATAAGCTAATTACAAATGATGCTAATAATAGTTAGCTTAGAAATAATATGGTTTGGGGAGGGGGGTGGGGGGGCGCAAACAAATATCTGCTTAGGGCCCCAAAAAGGCTTGGACCGGCCCTGAGGAATGATAGAACCTGCAGTTACATCAGGAAATATTCATACCTCACAAATTTAGTAATAATATTTAGTAATATTTCATTCCAAAGTCCTGAACCTGATGGAGTTTGAGCTTGTTGTAAGCAGCAGGTCCAGAACCAACACTTGACCCGGCTTGCTTTCAAAACACTAAAAAAGATTAAAGTAAGATTTTCAAGTGACTGTAAGACTCACTCGTCAAAACGCTCAGATACACCAGCGTGTCTCCGTCAGGGGAAACTCCGGATCGACAGCTGTCGCGTCCGGCATCCTCCGCGGTGACGTTGATGATGACCAGAGAAACGTTGCTGCTCAGACGCACTCTGTTCCCTCTGAGTGAATTCCTGAAGCCAGTTTCATATTCAAATTCATAAAAGGTTTGAGAAAAATCTCGGTTATAGAGCCAGAAAGGCACAGTCGGTGCAGCGGAGGGCGCTGCGGTTTTACACGGGAGAGTTGCGTTGTCTCCGACTCTGTGATACAGGAAGACTTCTGCTCCTCTGGCCGCTGCACAAACACAAGCTGTCAAACTTACAGTAGCCTGGAAAAACTCTCAGAACATTGTCATTGCGGAACAAAAGTGGTGCTAAAACAAGATGTGCACTATATGCGCCACAGGAGGGCGCTGCGCTGAACGGGGCGCCGAAACAAAATCATTTCTAGTCTGTTTTTGTAAATGTTACTATCAATAACAGAGGCAGTGAAAATCTTATCTAAGCTCAGCCTTAGAAAAGATTGTCTTTCTTACCATTAGCTCAGTTAACTTCATTAATATGAAAAAAAAAATCTGATTTTCTGATTCTGATTCACTAAAAAAGTTCAGATTTCCAAAAACTGAATGCATGAAAGTAAATAGAGCATTTACCTTCAAACTGAAGCACGATCACGACTAAAGCCACCACTGCTGACATTTCTGAGCCAGTTACTTGAATTAAGGTTTTTTGTCTTTGATTCAAACATATTTCATATTTCCTGTCTGAAGTTGATTTCCTGAGTGAATCATCATCATCAGAATGTAAGAAAAATCCCCTCTGAACAGCTCATGTCTCCGCTTCTTATTAGATTTCTTATTAACACTTTAAAACTAAAATTATATCAGAAACAACAAACTGGGAGAAGGAATTTTATTGACATGTTAACTATTTTCTTTTTATTTGATCACTGTTCACTTAGTTTTGTTTTTATATTGCATTCATAATTTAAAAGTGAAACTTTAGACCAGTTCCAGTTTTTCCACCAAGCCTTTTCCCAACATTCTGTATAATTATTATCAGACTCAGTTACTCAAGCACTTAAACTAAATTATTGTCAGACAGTTTTTGTATTATGATCAATATTGTGAGATACATCAAAAGCCAGAGTAAAAACAGTATTTTATGATTGTAAAATCAAATTATAGCGCACATGTATTTTAGTCTTTAATTAACAGTTTGTGTTTCATGAACATGAAGCATAATTGCTTCATGTTCATGTAATGCTGTAAGTTGGCCAGTAGGTGTCACTGTATTTATTTCTATGAAGTGTTTGGAAACTGAACTGATTCGGAAACTTTCAGCATTTGCAGTACTGATGCCATTTTCTACATTGAGATGACAAAAAATAAAATTAAAATCAACACAAATAACAACAAGGGAGAAGAAAGTGAGTGAAAACCAGCTGCCTGTACTGGGAGGGAGATTACTGGACGTAGATTAACCAGTAAACAGGCTGCAGGTGGAGAGAAAGCATTAAATAACACAAAAGAGAAACAATAAGATCAAACAACATATAAAAAATTACATTTTTATATCAGATTTATAGATTCAAGCGTTTACTGAGATTAAAACTTAAACATTAAAGATTTAAGGTTCAAACAGCTTTAAATTAACTCAAATATTAATCTGAAGGATGACATCATCACCAGGAAACCAAACCGTCTCCATCTGAGGCAGAGCCTGACCTCCTGACCTGCAGGGAACGGCTAACCTTCATCTTCACAAAATGTGTTTCCTCACATAGCATCACAGTGAATGTGAGATTTCTTAAATATGACACATATATTCAATAATATACATTAGCAGCAGCAGGCTGTAAGTGAACCGCTTCCGTCACGGCTCCGTAGTTTCGGCTCATCAGTCTCCTCATTATCTGCTTCTCCACCTTCATCAAGCTGCAGCTAATACAGAAGGCGCCGTCCCTTGAAATAACCAATCAATAACCGGCTGCGGTCCCTGTCAGCCGATAATGTGTGAGCTGTAGCTGGAAGGGAACCTGCTTTGTTGTTGTGCAGCAATCCACAGACAGGTGGACATCTGTCAGAGAGCTGCTGTTTTATTTAAGACCTCAGCAGTGGAGAAAATAAAGTCGCAGGATACGACCTGCAGGAATGTCCACCGAGGCAGAAGACAGGGAAATGAATTTACTTCACAATCTGCTCTGAGGGGGTTTGAGGTGGAAGTGGAATCCAGCAGAGGACTTCACTTCCCCCCGTTCTGCTCCTGTGGCTCAGTCACGTCTTCATCCTGTGTGTCAATGAAGAGGAATCTGCTCAGAAAATTACAAAAACATGCAACCGACCGACCGACCATCCAACCAACCAGCCAGCCAACCAACCTATCAAACAAACAAACAATCAACCAACCTATCAACCAACCA
>NC_088850.1:2198053-2268053 GCF_904066995.2 Poecilia reticulata | reverse complement strand
AATACAAAAGAAACGAGACCAACTAAACAGGAAGTTTTCCAGACAGAAGCAGGAAAATTAGACACAAGACGAGAATATGAAAACAAACCGAGGAACAGGAAACAGAAACAGGAATCTGAGGAAGAGAAATGAGACAAAACGTCTTCGAGTCTGAAACACTTCACTGTTACGCAAACAGAAACTTTCAATCCACATTTAGAAATATTTTGTTTCCAGTAAGTTAAGATGGATTTCATGAAACAGAGAATGATTCTCATTCCTTTAAAGTTTTAATGTAATTTCATCCAAAGCATGAAGGATTTTTAATTTACATTCATTTACAGTCTTAAGACTCGTGTTGTTCTGTTTGTTTGATTAAAAAAGAAACCAAGTGCAGAAATGACTGAAGTTAAACTGAGTATCATTAATTAAGAATAAGCAGAAAACTTGCAGGGACAAAAACTATCAAAAGAAAACAGTTAGAAACATTTTAATGCAGGAACTTAAGTAAGGAGTGAGATTAGTGACAAGATGCAGAGTTAGATGACAAACAGGCTGCAGAAGGTGGGAAAACAAACAACAAGGAGCTCTGACTGAATGTTCATGAGGTGGAATTCATTTTAAACTCACAAACAGAGCAGAATTATATCAATAAATATTATAATTATGTTCACATTTATACAGAAGCTTCTATTATATTAAATAGAGGTGGAGTAGCTTTCACTGTTCCAGAGTTTAGCAACATTAGGAAAAGAATAAGTGATGGACTTTCTATTTACACAAGAGAAATGTTCATATTATTATTATTCACCATTCAGAGGAAGAAATCAGACCACAGGGATCAGTAATTTGTTCATTATGAGGCAGTTTAACAAAGCAGACCAGATATCTTAATAGAAATTCAACAGAACGGGATAAAAATGATGGAATAATGATTCATTTTCTATGGTTACCAGCTCATTATGGGGTCACAGGAATGAAACGGCAGATAAGGCTGAAGAAACTCACTATGGGTTTTAGTTTTTCATTTTAGTAAAAAGAAAAATGGAGGAGAAGGGAAGTAAAAGGAGAAATGAGAGCAGGAAAGACGAGGAGAGAAGAGACGGTTTGGTTGAACTGGGTTAAAAAACACATTTTGTTTTCTAGGGAAACTGCAGTGATCAGAGTGAATAATGTGGATCTGATGAGACGATAAACATGTAATGTTACACTGTCAACAGTTCAATAGAAGAATTTAACTGTTGTTTAATAACTACAAAAGTAAAAGTTATTATATTGTTATCTTAAATTACAACACATATAACAGAACACACACTGGAGCGACATTCTGGCCAGACTGTGGTGATAACCCACCAATTTTTATTAATAAACACCAAAGAACAAGTAGAAGATCGAAAACATTCGGTACCAAAAGGAAAAAGCCTGATGGAAAATCTAATGCAGAAGAAATTATAATGCAGTGAAAGAAACAGAATGGCTGCACAGTGGTGCAGTTGGTAGAGCTGTTGCCTTGCAGTAAGAAGGTTCTGGGTTTGATTCCTGGCTCCGGTCTTTCTGCATGGAGTCTCCATGTTCTCCCTGTGCATGGTGGGTTTTCTCCAGGTACTCTGGTTTCCTCCCACAGTCCAAAAACATGACTGTCAGGTTAATTGGCCTCTCCAAATTGTCCCTAGGTGTGAGTGTGAGTGTGCATGGTTGTGTGTCTCTGTGTTGCCCTGCGACAGACTGGTGACCTGTCCAGGTGAGCCCGCCTCTTGCCCGGTACGCTAGCTGGAGATGGGCACCAGCACCTCCTGACCCCACTGAGGGACAAGGGTGAAAGAAAATGGATGGATGGATGAAAGAAATAGTTTAAAATGTAAGTAAACTAAACTGAAACGCAGATGCTGGATATGAATAATCCTGGATCCGAACAGGCTGAGAAGTTTGGAGGATGTTAGTAAAAATGTTAGTTTATGTTACGGGTTTTTTTGTTCTACACACCTGAGTAAGTATGATGTTACTCAGGTCTGAGAGAGTTTTCCTCTTGAGTTTGTTAAACTTGTTGAGCAGAGCTCAGGTTAGCCTGCTGCTCTAACGACTGCCACAGGTTTTCTGCAGATTCTGTCACGACGTTTCAGCAGGCTGCGCTCGATCCGACCCAACATTTCTCCCTCTAACTCAGCAAACTATGCAGGATAAGTTTCCCAACAACTTTTCCTGTCCATGTCTGTGTGAGAGCACGTCTGCTGGTGGAGGATAATGGCAGCAGACCGGGCCGACTGCAAGGTTTGGCCCATGAATAAAAGATGGAAATGTTGGCAAAACAGCAGCAGAACACAGAAACGGACGGCTGCAGGGAAGTGGCACCAACCCAGAAAGGTCAGATAGAGCAGCTCACACTGATGTCTGAATTTCACAGCTCTTGTCACACAGATTTACTGATTTTACTAAAATAAATGTAATGAGAAGAAGTTTCTATGCTGGAGGAGAGCAAACAGACGTCTGAGCAGAACCACACTGAGCTGGTTCTGTTTGTCTCTGAATCTTTTCTTGGATTATTGCTAAATTTATCCATTTTTCATGATTCTGCATAAATGATTTGTTGGAGCTGAAATCTAATCAACATCTCCGGGCACACCTGGGTTTCCTGAAAGACGTTTTGATGCATCACTTTAATATCTTCCAGATTTAAGGGAAATATTCCAATAACTCTGAACATGTTAGGGAAGAAGATTTATGTAAGAAGTTATTATTTCTTTGGGTTGATTTAAATGCTTGAATTGATCACTTTTAGAGATGTTGGAACATATTTTTCTGTTTTAGCAAACATTGTTGCTTCATTAAATCCCATAAAATAAACCGGAAAGATAATTTAACATTTAGCTTCTCTGTTGATTTTAATCTTTATTATCTGGTGACATAATATAAATCTGCATTATGTCTTATTAGGTTCACTTAAAGAGCCCATTTCAGTTCATTCCCTCTGTCACACAGGTGGCATATCATGCATAATTAGTGTATGTTTCCACCTGCAGATGGACGTTTCTACTTCATTTTTATTCACTAGTAACAGATGCAGGGCGTGACACAATGTAAATACAGACAATAAAATGTTATTAAGCCTCAGCAGTACAAATAAAACCTTCATCAACCTGCACAGTTATTCACCGGATCTGATTCATGAACATTGTTGTAGTTTTTCTCATTAATTGAGCCTCGGCTGAATGTTGAAGAAAAAAAAAAAACGAATCGACTTCTGTGGCTTCAGGCGGCCGATTAGCTGAAGTCACCGCGGAGCTTCATCTGCTGTAAAGTCATAATTTGTTGTTTTGCCTGAAGAAAATGAGGGAAATTGAAGGTCTGAATCGTTGCTGAAATTAAAAGTGGACGAAACAAGGAGCTGTCAGCTGGTTCACTGTATTTATGTTTTATTAAAGTGAAAAAGTCATGAAAACAATGATGGAGCGGAAAGGCTGACAGAACGGGAGAAAAGAGAAGCTGCAGAGGTTTGATGGGGATCAAGAGGTGAAACCTGCAGATGGAAGAAGGTTGAACGATTTTAAGTTCAGGGCTGCAGCAGGAAGTCGAATTAATCCAAACTCCACACACTGCTAACCTGCCGGCTCTGAAGGCCATGAAGACCTGCAGGAAATAAAAACACAGATAATCCCTGCTTTTAGAGAGAAACACTCACATTTACCTTCACGTTTCCTCCTGTTGCTCCACTTCCTGTCTGAACGTTTCCTGCTCCATCGCTCACATCACCCCAGGTTTCTTCTGGCGTTTGGCTCCGACATGAAGAGTGAAGCCTGACTGCCCAGATGGTAACATGAGGATTTCATCTCTCAGCTTCATGACTTGATGCATCTGCTGATGTTTGAAGTGTAAAATCAGAAACATAAAGTCCTGAACTCTGCAGCATGGATTTTCTGCTCACTAGTTACTCTGGACCTCTGACTCTATCCAGAAAACTAGAGAACCAGAAATCTACAGAAACTTTGGCCTGATTGTTGAGCTTTCTGTGGGAGGGAATGAGAGTCTGATTGTCCAGAAAAATGAAAGTTATTCCCACCAGCTCTGTTTAGTTCACTTTAATCCAACTCTAGTTTAGTGGAAAGTCCGGTTCGTTTGGAGGTGTGAATGCATGATCCAGCTAAAACCTGTTTCTGTTTGGTTGAAGTGAACTCTTGTGCAGTTCGAATGCAAGCAGAACGGAGATCGCTCCAAAAGCAGGAAGTGCTCTATAGCGCAGGGCATTCTGGGTAAATACTACAGAGCCAGCAGGAGAAAAGGCTCATGGTCTTTGATCAAAGACAAAAGAGAAATCCTGCAACTGTAGATATGTGAAATAGTAGATGTACCTCTGCTGCTTTCCTTCTCTAAGATCTTAATTTTTTAAAGAAAGAATACATTAAACGGAGAACATCTTCCTGGAACCGTGTTTTTCTGTCTGCGGACATAAATTTAACGTCATTAAAAAACAGTTTCAGGGCATTTTGTGTAACTGTCAAACAGAAAGATTTCTCAAACTGCAGGTTGGAGCCAATTTGTGGTGCAGTTATACTGTCTGCACTTTGGAAACTTTTCAAACAAACTCTGTCTGCATACAATATGTGACAGTGCATAGGATCACCTGAGTTAGCCTGCGCTCCAAACTGCTCACAAAGTTTGAAAATGAGACATGAGTTCAGGATGTCAGCGTTGAGCTGTGTGTTAAAATATAACCCAACTGGACTGACCTGCTGGGAAAAACTCATTTTCACATCCTAGAATGTCAAACAAGACAAAAATGTCCCTAAACAAAGACACAGACCATAATATGATATGATTGGTTGGTGCTGTAAATAGATCCTCCACTGATGCAATTCATTACCAATAAGCAATATCTGGGCCCCGTTGAGCATGAATATGAACTGAGGCAGCCATCTTCTCTTCTCTTCTCTGTTTGGCTGCTGGTGCAGGAAGGCGGAGAAGTTCTGCCTGGTCCGACCCAAACCAGCGAGTCCCAGCTGACTCATCTCTGAATTAGAAAGTATTCATGCCCTCTGAAGGCACCCTGCCTCAGCAGTTCCAACCTAAACTGATCTAAAAGTGACTTTCTAATGAGTTTAAAGGTTTAATGATGAGTCAGGGAGGATGTGAGTCATGGCTGGACGAGGTGAGGGGTCAGCGGACCTGACCCGGCCTGGCTGACCTCCAGAACCAGGAGCAGAGAGAGCAGAAGAGGGAGGTAAAAAAGACGGATGAGGGTCAGAGGAAGAGACGAAATGTAAAAACGTTTTCCATCTGATCAATAATAAAAATGAATGTTAAAGTTTTTAGCTCCTCAGACACGATGCGACATTAGATCAACTTATTCCTGATCAGGACGGAAACCACTTCGTGTCCGTCTCCATGGAGACCACCTGTCTCATTGATAGGCATCCCGGTGACGCATGTTTTCTGATCAGTGCCAATTACGTCTTTGTACTTTTTCATAATGAGGGTGTTTTGATGAAAAAGGTGTCACATCAGAAGGAGGAAAGAATCAGTCAGGAGACAGAAACGATACGATTGTTCCATCTTACATTCTTCTTTATTTTTGCTTTTTTTAAATCAACATGTTCTTTTTATATTTGATTTAATTTTAGGGAGTATTCAGGCAGTGAGAGGCTGGTTTTCTGTCTTCACAGGTTGAAGCACATTTTCTTCACTGTGGATGTAAAACAGGAGAAACATTTAAAACCGTCTGCTTTTCCTTTACCAAGTCAACACTGACTGCATTTCATTCGCCCACAGATGGAGCAGAATGGAACTTGTTGACATAACCTGGACTCAGGTTTAGCACAGCAGCTCAGCTCAACTCTGACATCAACTCCTTTAAATGGGTAGTTTAAAAACTGTTTGTTCCTTTAACAAGAACAATTTACAAAAAAACTCTGAGAATTTAATTCAAGGTCTGCCTTCCTCAACACACACGCACACACACACACACACACACACACACACACACACACACACACACACACACACACACACACACACACACACGCACACAAGAACACACACACACACGCACACGCACACACACACACACACACACACACACCCAGACACACACACACACACACCCCACACACACACACGCACACACACACACCCCCAGTTCTAATGAGTTTAAAGGTTTAATGATGAGTCAGGGAGAGTGAGTCATGGCTGGACGAGGTGAGGGTCAGCGGACCTGACCCGGCCTGGCTGACCTCCAGAACCAGGAGCAGAGAGCAGAAGAGGAGGTAAAAAAGACGGATGAGGGTCAGAGGAAGAGACGAAATGTAAAAACGTTTCCATCTGATCAATAATAAAAATGAATGTTAAAGTTTTAGCTCCTCAGACACGATGCGACATTAGATCAACTTATTCTGATCAGGACGGAAACCACTTCGTGTCCGTCTCCATGGAGACCACCTGTCTCATTGATAGGCATCCCGGTGACGCATGTTTTCTGATCAGTGCCAATTACGTCTTTGTACTTTTTCATAATGAGGGTGTTTTGATGAAAAAGGTGTCACATCAGAAGGAGGAAAGAATCAGTCAGGAGACGAAACGATACGATTGTTCCATCTTACATTCTTCTATTTTTGTTTTTTTAAATCAACATTTCTTTTTATATTTGATTTAATTTTAGGGAGTATTCAGGCAGTGAGGCTGGTTTCTGTCTTCACAGGTTGAAGCACATTTTCTTCACTGTGGATGTAAAACAGGAGAAACATTTAAAACCGTCTGCTTTTCCTTTACCAAGTCAACATGACTGCATTTCATTCGCCCACAGATGGAGCAGAATGGAACTTGTTGACATAACCTGGACTCAGGTTTAGCACAGGCTCAGCTCAACTTGACATCAACTCCTTTAAATGGGTAGTTTAAAAACTGTTTGTTCCTTTAACAAGAACAATTTACAAAAAACTCTGAGAATTTAATTCAAGGTCTGCCTTCCTCAACACACACGCACACACACACACACACCCCACACACACACACACACAACACACACCAAACCAACACAAACACCACCAACACACCCAAACCACAACCCACCACACAACACACACACCCCCAGACACACACCCCCCCCACATCCACGCACACAACACACCCAGACACACCCCACATACCCGCACAACACACGCACACACACACCCAGACACAACCCCCACATACCCCACACAAACACACACGCACACACAACAGCCAGCACACCCCCCCAATACACGCCACACACACACACACACCCCCCGACACAAACACACACCAGACACACACACCGCGCACACACCAAACAACAACCCCACCAACAAAACCACACCACACACACACACAACACAACCACACACACAACAACCAACACAACAACCACACAAACACACACAACCACACACACCCCCAAACACCAAAACCCAACAACACACACACCACACACACACACACACACACGCACGCACGCACGCACGCACACACACACACACACACACACACACACACACACCATCCCAGAGGAGGAGCCTGTATAAAACTGATGACATGAAGCACCAGGCCTGCCAGCTCCTGTCAGTCTGTCGGTTATCTTACTGCGTTCGGTTTCCTGACCTTCAGAGCCAAGGTCACACTCCAGGTACGTGCAGAGGGGGGGGCTAAGGGGGCTAGAGCACCTGCCCCTTTTGCTCCTTGCCCCCAAGTGCCCTTTGGGTCAAATTTTTATTTTATTTTTTTGTATTATTATTTTCTAAGCCCTCTTCTGACACATAATAATGTACTAAAATTATTTATTTATTTTTGTACAACATAATAAGCCCTCCGGTCACCTTGTTACCTTTGACCTTTTGCCCGTGACGCATGACGCAGTTGCCTCTCGCGCAGTGAGATAAGGCGGCTAACTGGAGCTCAACGTAGCGAACGTTCCAGATTACAGAACAGTTTTTGGTGAATTTAAAAAAAATTTTTTTTGGTGAATAAAGTGGAGTAACTTGCTGCTTGTCAGATGACGGAAAACGTTGAAGTATCGTTTATGCCTGGAAATATAAAATGTTAATTTAAAACAATCTGCAGACTAAAGTAGCATTAAAACAGAAACGATCGTCATGGCTCCTGCTGATCCTCATGCAAGACACTTTCAGGAGACTCCAGCAAATGTTGATCAAGTTTAATGAAAACAATGAACATTGGAAGAGTCTTGATCCTGGAGATTTTTAGACCCTGGAAAACATCAATACTGTTCGGGTCAGGAGCCAAAGCTGAGAGGAGCTGATCGTTGTGGCGAGTCCGATGTGTGTTGGAGAAATCCAAGAAGTATCAGAGGAAATGAGGAGCTGATCTTAACGAGAGAAGTGAAGTAAAGGAGTTAGCAAAAGCTAAAGAAAAGGAGAAAACATAAGAAGTAAATGTAGCTACTTACTGTTGCAGATCACTGTTGTGTTTTGTAGTAATTTATTCAACATGTTTACTTCCAGCAGCTTCAGTGGCGCAGTTGGTAGAGCTGTTGCCTTGCAGCAAGAAGGTTCTGGGTTCGATTCCCGGCCCCGGTCTTTCTGCATGGAGTCTCCATGTTCTCCCTGTGCATGGTGGGTTTTCTCCAGGTACTCCGGTTTCCTCCCACAGTCCAAAAACATGACTGTCAGGTTAATTGGCCTCTCCAAATTGCCCCTAGGTGTGAGTGTGTGTGTGCATGGTTGTGTGTCTCTGTGTTGCCCAGAGACAGACTGGCGACCTGTCCAGGGTGACCCCGCCTCTCGCCTGAAACGTTAGCTGGAGAGGAACCAGCAACCCTCCTGACCCCATCAAGGGACAAGGGTGTAAGAAAATGTATGGATGGATGTTTACTTCCATTAAAACAAGTTGGGAGTCAACTTCCTTGCCTGTCAGCTGGAGTTAAAGCTGAAGCGTCTCTGCTGTAAATAGGTCAGAGGGGATTTACACCAACATTTGTACCAATTTCACAAAGACAATTAATTCTCAGGGAATAACATCCAAACGCCTCACATATCAGGACTTATGTAACCTCTAAAGTGCTTTCGTGTTCATTTTCAGCATCAGTTTATCCTCTAATTTTCCCTGTGCATACATTAAAAGGCCTCCTGCTTTATTTAGCCCAGTTTCTGTCTGCGTCTGTTGGTCTGAGATAAAAACTCTTGAGCTCTGCGTTGTACGCACCAGGCCAGTGGCCTGCAGAGAAAGCCTCCCAAAATGTTCAAATTAATTTATGGTAATGACGGATCAAGCCGGGCCCTGGGCTCGCTGCTGCTACAAGGTGAAGGAAACGGGTCCAGGACGTTGATGGAGGAGCTTCAGGTTTCGGGCAGAAGCATGAGTCAAAGTGTCAAACGTTTTCTGGAAATGTTCTTGGCGACGGCGTGTCCCTAATGAATCATTCAGCGTTTCCATTTCTGGGTGTCAAATTATGAAAATAGATTCTGGAAAGTCTTCCCTCTTTCAGCTGAATATTTGTCTATCCTGCAAGAAGAGCATTTCATAAACGCTGCACATCAGGTCCATTTGTTTCGCTGTGGATCAGCGTGTTAACAAAAACTGATAAACAGATTATGTCACAGACAGAAGCAGGATTTATTTCTGCTGCTCTCAGGCCTTTAACTTCTTTTCTTCTTGTTTCTGTCTTTGACTGAAAACAGATGCTCGGTTCACACAGATGTTTTCTTTTGTACTTTTCCTTCATGCCATTGAAAATCCACAATTTCTACAAAATCTAAAAGTGACTTTCTGAATTTTATTAAGTTACTGTCCCAAAACTTACAGACTTTTCTAAAAACTTTACAATAACTGCAAAAACTGTCCACTTCTTTCATAAAACGTCGAGGATATTTTCCCAGAGTTTACAGATTAATCTCTAAAATTTGTGGTTTAGTATTTAAAACCTGGACAGAACTGAACAGATTCTTGTTCTACATGTTACGTTTCTGGATCTCTGTAGATCTTCACTCCTCAGAAGAGAAGCTGCTGGTCAGTTTAAGGTGTTTCCTGTATATACATGTTACTTTAACAAAACCTGCAGCTAACATTTTTATAACTCCAGGATTACGTCCTATAACTCAAAGTTTACTCCAGAACTGAATGTTTCTGCTTTCCTGCGACTTTTCAAACTGCCGTTCACTTTCTGGAACCTTCTGAAGCCTAACGCTCACTCTCCTTATTTACAGGTTTATCTGCTAAAACTTAAATTTCACTTTTATTCCTTTTTGAATTTTATCCGTTTTCTGGATCCACTAAACTGAAAATAACTTCCAAGTTCCTGAAAGTTTGTAATAATAAATTCATTACAAACATCATCAAATCTGCTAGGTATTTATTGTCATTTCCATTTTGTTTCTGTGCTGAAGTGAAGTTATATTAATACATGTGTTTATGTTGTATAAAAACAGAGCAGAACTTCTTTAAAACCTTCTTTCTTCCCGTCTTTGTTCTCCTCGTGCTTCAGAAGCACAGTGGGATGTTTTTATGCCTCCTTTTTAAATAAACTCTTCTCTTAATTAAAAATGTCCTGCTGGTTGTCATGTTTATTGTCGTCCTTCTGTATTTTCTGCTGGACCCATTCAGTGAAGGATCCTCCATCAGAATGAATCTGTGTGTTTCTCTCTGAGGTGTGAAACGTGATCAACTCCCAGCTGCTTCTGTTTGTCTCCTCTCTGCAGCTCGTCTTTGTCTTTGCATTATTCAAACTCTCCTTATTTGAACAAATGTTGTACAAGTGCGGCACTTTGCAGCAGCACTGAATATTTCATGGTTTGAGCTGCAGCATGCTGCTCCTCTCCTCCTGCTGTCTGTCGGCGTCGTCACTCATGAACGATAAAACGTTTCTGTCTGGTTTTAGACGCTGCAGTTTGATCTACGTTCTGGTTTTACAGACTCACATGAGACCAGGCTGGTTTTCTGTCAGGTTGCTCCCATTAACAAGGTGGTTAAAATGTCAGAGAGGTTATTGAGAGGAGAGGATGAGTTTCTGTAGCAGGACAGTAAATCAGACCCATTTAAAGCATCAGACCTGCTGCTTTAAGCCTCAGCATGAATTCCTGGTGTAATGTTAGGAAAAATGAACAATTAAGTTTGTTTGAGCTCATAAATTTATCATTTTCACTTGGGATCATTTGTCAGCAGGCTGCACAGTGACGCAGTTGGTAGAGCTGTTGCCTTGCAGCACGAAGGTTCTGGGTTCGATTCCCGGTCTTTCTGCATGGAGTCTCCATGTTCTCCCTGTGCATGGTGGGTTTTCTCCAGGTACTCCGGTTTCCTCCCACAGTCCAAAAACATGACTGTCAGGTTAATTGGCCTCTCTAAATTGTCCCTAGGTGTGAGTGTGAGTGTGTATGGTTGTGTGTCTCTGTGTTGCCCTGCGACAGACTGGTGACCTGTCCAGGTGACCCTCGCCCGGCACCTAGCTGGAGAGGCACCAGCACCTCCTGACCCCACTGAGGGACAAGGGTGTTAGAAAATGGATGGATCATTTGTCAGCAGCAATAAATATCTGTATTTTCATCTCTTCCACATTTTTACATCAGTTAAAATCCGTAAAACTTTATGATGTTTGATGACCAGAGTCAAGAAAGCAGCATTCATCCATCCATTTTCTAACACCCTTGTCCCTCAGTGGGGTCAGGAGGTGCTGGTGCCTCTCCAGCTGGCGTACCGGGTGAGAGGCGGGGTCACCTGGACAGGTCGCCCGTCTGTCACAGGGCAACACAGAGACACACAACCATGCACACACACACTCACACCTAGGGGCAATTTAGACAGACCAATTAACCTGACAGTCATGTTTTTGGACTGTGGGAGGAAACCGGAGTACCTGGAGAAAACCCACCATGCACAGGGAGAACATGGAGACTCCATGCAGAAAGACCGGGAATCAAACCCAGAACCTTCTTGCTGCAAGGCAACAGCTCTACCAACTGCACCACTGTGCAGGTCTAAGAAAGCAGCAATGCCTAATTTTTTAAAGAAACCTAGTTCCGGCCCGCAGCATCATGCTGCCTCAGCCAAAGCAGTTTGGCTCCAGCAGACATGATTCTGCCAAGGTCCTTCTGTACCAAATTTAATTATACTGCATAAATATTAGGACATAAGACTACTTTTTATTTTAAAGCCTTCCCTTTGATGCTCCAAGTATAAATAAACATGAAGTGCCTCCAGCTAACGGACGTTATAAAAGAAGCCGTAAAAATTATTAGCAGCAATTGATAAAGTGTCAACAAGGTAAGGGAACATTTTACTGACATTCAGTCCAGATGAAAAGCAGAACCTGGAGGGACGCAAAGCTGGAGCTGCAGAAATCCACATTTAACTACCAAACAAAATGTTTGCAAACCTGCTGCATTGTTTGAGCTTTAAAATGTGGCGTCACATCAAACCTGCTCACAACGAGACCTGAGAAGGATTTCTGAAGAGCTGCTCGTCTTCTCTCAACGAGCATCAGGCGAGGAAACCAATCAGCTCAGGGACTCCTGAGTGGTTGTTGTTCTCCCCTCTTTAGATTAAAACAGGATTGGAGGAGACTGTTCATACTCTGACTGGAAGAAAAGGTTTCCTTTGGTTCAACCATCCAGATCTGCTGCTGTTGGAACAGGAAGCGGCAGCTGAGCCGCTGCTTAGCGCCGCGCTGGAGGATTTATCACCCTGATCTCATCAGGCAGGAGCCGAGCACGGATCGGCGCTCAGGAGGGAAACACTCAGGATTAGTTGCATGAAACAAAACTTCTGGCTTTTGTTTGAATAATGTTGTTTAAAATAGAACATAAACAGAAATGTTCAGGACGAAAGGGACAAACAGCAACAGAGGAACAAAAAACAGAACCAGTACAGAATAAGGAAAACCTTCAGAGCCGAGGTCAGACGTCAGAAAACAGCAGAAAACCGTTTCTATAAACTTTAAGTTGGATTTTCTTTAGCACATTTCACAACCAAACTCGTATTATTGCTCAGTTTCAGCTTTTAGTGTCGCTGCTTTCAGTGACCAGAGGAATAATTTGTTGGGTTAAACCAGACCAGCTGAAAACTGCAGGAACTCAGAAGTTCTTTGGATTCAGTTCATGTTCATCTGTACTGTGAAGAAAACTATATATATATATATATATATATATATATATATATATATATATATATATATATATATATATATATATATATATATGTGTGTGTGTGTGTATAATAACCATTCTTAGTCAGTTTGCATGAGTATTTTGTATTTAATTAGCCTCATAGGTGCAACATGATTTGCGCTGACATAATTGTTCCTGGTTTAACTGGTTTAACTGGTTTAACTGGTTTCCAGTCGACGTCATTTATTTTCATTACATTTGTTTTCATCGTCTCCTGACTAACCGTCCATCTGGGACTTCATCTGCTCCCCATTTTGACAATAAATGCAAAACCTTTCACACTGTTGGACCTTTAGAGACTAATTAATTATCATAAATTAAAGCAAACTGCCCTGCGCCAATATTTTTATATAAAAGATGCTTTGTTTACTCCTTTTTATCCTTATTAACCTCTCGGTTTCACACAATTGGCGGAAACAGAAGACTATTCTACTTGAAGCAAAGCTAAATCCCTTTTCTCCACAGGCTTTTGGAGCCACTAACTGTGGATCTGAGCGTTGGAGGAGCAATGAAAAGGTGTGAAATCTGGATTGAGATGCAGCAGCTGCACAGAGCAGAGACACGGGGGAGAGCAGCATTGTTTAAAGGCTTCTGGCCTGTTATATGAATTCATTTCGCCTGCCGGGGGAAGAGAGATTCTGTCCTTCAACGAACTCCCAGAGGAGCCGAGGATCAGCG
This sequence comes from Poecilia reticulata, assembly GCF_904066995.2. NCBI lineage: Eukaryota > Metazoa > Chordata > Actinopteri > Cyprinodontiformes > Poeciliidae > Poecilia > Poecilia reticulata. The sequence continues at coordinate 2,254,278 of NC_088850.1, read as the reverse complement.
GCGAGCGAGGCCACAAATCAAATGCAAACAAATAAAAACGCTTGTCGAGCGGCTCTGACTTTAGTCTGGCAACAAGGAGGAAGAAACACAAAAATACTGAAACTTCATGAAAAGGTTTAAGAAGAGAGTTCAGACTTTTAACATCAAGTTAACTTGATTTATGAACAAACAATGAAATAGAGATGATCCACATCATTCTGCACACGCTCAGTTCAGTGAACAGCTGCACAGCAAACTATGATCACAATATGTAACCATTTAAAAGACACTGAGAGGCCCTGGCATTGAAAATAAAGGTCAAGGCATTAAGGCAGGATGTATGGAAGAGCTTCATTACTCTCTCAAGTCTTTTTGCCGTCATTTAGAAAATTAAAAGTTCACGACACTAAAACTTTCACTTCTCTGTCTGCTCACTTAACAGCTATAAAAACCATCTCATTCAGGAGGATGTTCCATCATTTACTCAATTTATTTTCCTTTTTTGTTGCTTAATTTAGTCAATAGAGCTGCACAAATATCAAAACATCAAAAATATTCAAAGTGTCATGAATACATGCAAGTAAAACTGAGGATGTGGTTTTTCTCAGTTCAGTTCCTGTTTCTGCCCCTGATTGCTCCCAGCTGTGTTTCCTGTTCCCTGATTACCGATTGTGGATTTAATCCCAGCTGTGTTCATGTCTTTGCCTCGTTGCCAGTCGGTGTGTTGAGTCCTCAGCCTCATCGTTCACCTGTGCTGCCTGGATTTCTGGTCACCTTCATGATTATCATTAAAATCATCATTTCACACAACCACCTGGGTCCACCGGGTCGGTCCTCAGCACTACAAATATGGCCCTGAAGATCAGAGAGAAGATGTATTTCATTTTTAAGATTTAAAAATAAAATCACAGTAACGTGGTTTCCAACATGTAGCAATGGCGACATTAATCCTGTTCCATAGGAAACTATTTTTTTGGGCAGTGAGGGGAAGCGTACCCAGAGAGAGCAGGGCAACAGTGATGCCAATAAATCGTTTGTTTATCTTTGCTACATGTCAAAAAGCCGTCAGGAATCTCTCACTGTCGTTCTGAGTTCCTGCAGGAGGAGGAAGACGTGAAACTGTGACGTCTGAACTTGTAATCTGTTAGAACGAAACGTGATCAACACCTTCAGTAAAGCTGTTTCTATCACCTTCTGGTATCAAACTCCCATCAAGCAAATTACTGCTGAGCTTTAGAGTCTATCACCTCGGCAGAGGAAAGGCTTTGATACTCTCTGATGTTTCTCTGCTGCAGAGGCAGCAGGTCATAATCCTGGCTTTTCCTTAAAAACTGATTATTTTTTCCTTTTGGTTTCAATCGATGCAGTTTCCTGATTTTATTTCCGTTTGTTTTCCGCTGTGGCCGCTCGCTGTGCGGCGGTACGCTGCTATAAACGGCTCACTGTGAGGATCTGGAAAACTGAACTGCTTCGCTGCTGCTGAACAGCATGAGGTTCATGCAGAAGGACGGGTTTCCCGTTTGGTCACAGGATTCAGATGGTGGCCGAAGCCAAGAAAGGAAAAGAAACCAGAGTGTTGATCTGAGAGGCGTCAGGACACAGAAACTGATAAAAAGGTCATTTAAGATGGAAAATTAAAGTAATAAAGACTGAAATATTCATGCAAACAGGCTGAACTTTATATTCAAGATTAGATCCTACACAACTTTCAATTTTAATGAAAAACAGAGATAAGCCAAAAACACTGTATATAGTTGTTTCATTGAAGAGTATGGGATTTATTAAGACATTATTAAAATATTCAAATGTTTTAATTTGAATGTTTTATGTTCAAAATTTAATATACAAGCTTCTATTTTGAGTTTTGTATACATTCATCTACACCTTTTGAAAACTAAATTTTAAACATACTTTTCATTAAACCCCCATTTCTCTTTTTTAGTCTGAGGTAATGTAATTTTAAATATCATGTTTTAAGCAGAAAATCGTGATTAAAACGGAAAGAGAGGCTTTCAAGTACCTGTGTGTAATTAATTTGTCTTATTTTTCACTTAGTGATAAAGTTCCTGAAATAAATGGATTTTGTATGATATTCTAATTTATTGAACGGTTCTGTAGATGTACGTCTCAGTCCAGTTGAGAGACATTTTGGAGGAATTCACTCATTCAGTTGGAGAGGAAAAACAAACCAGATTGTTGCTGCTGTTTCAGTTGATGGATCATAAAAGGAGCAGATCATCATCAGCAGATCCAGACTTTGTGCCGTTTGTCTGCAGAAACAACGACAGAAACCGTCCAGCTGCAGATCAGAACAGAAACTTTTACATTCATTCGCCTTAATGCAGTGTTGATCGCTGCAGGATTTTTAATCTTGATAAATGAGTGTTTAATCTGAGGTCGTATTTATTTCCGTCACTTCCGCTGCTTTTACACGTGTGTCGAAGTCTAACTGTGTCAATCAACTGCGTGCTGCATCCGTCTCCTTCCTGATCCCCTCGCAGCAGGACGCGGCGTAATGTCACTGCTGATAACACCTGCATGACAGTTCACACATAAAGTCTTGCTGTGGAGAGCAGACTTTTCTCACATCCATAAATGAATATCTGCACCAGCAGACCGGCTGCAGCGGCGGCTCTGCCTGCTGAGGTCAGGTCTCGGTGAGCGGTCTGCTAATTGCTTGTTCAGGGACAGTTTACTGGAGAGCAGGATGTTATGACCCAGAAAGCTGCTGCACCTCCTGCGGTGTGGAAAAAAAAGTTAAATATTCTCACCAGTTCCCCTAAGAGCTAAAAACTCTGCTAGAGACTTGGGATGCATTCACACCAGTCCTCTTTAGTCCGCTTTAATCAGACTCTGGTCCATTTACCTTGAAAGTCCAGTTTGAATGTGGAATCAAAGTTTTGTCCACCTAAAAACTTTAGTCTCAATGAACGCCAATTAGACTGGAGTCCGCTCCAATAGCTGGAAGTGGACTATAGCGCAAGGCATTCTGGGTAAATACAACCAAAACAAACCCACAAGACGACTGCTAGCTCGTGGTCTTTTACCAAAGACAGGAGATAAAATCTGATGCTACTCCATTTTTGTTTACATTTTGTGAAAAAGGAAGTTGCACTCAGGAGTCTTCAGAGGTTTTCATGTCATTTCCTTTGGTGGTTCTTCGCACAGCGCCCCCACAGGCCAGGAGGGGAACAAGTTGCTCAAAGGCGTCTTATCCGTTTCACACCGTTTAGTGTGAAAGGGAAACACAGCAGCTGAAAATGTAACAAATGATGCAGTTTTGATCTCCAAACTGCAGGCGTGAAAATACCTTTAGAGACGGAACGATATCAGTGAGTTGTGTTATATGTGGAGCTTTGCCAAAACAATGTTGACTTGTGTGTTTTTTCAGAGGTTATAAAGTTACTAGTGGATTTATTGCAGTTTTTTTATTTTTATTTTAATGTCATGGTCTTCCTTGTTCCTGCCCGATCCCCCGGTGCTCCACTGCTCTGCTGACCACTGATTGCTTGGTCATAAATGTGGCCCATGTCGTAAATCTGTCGGGGCGTTCTGTGTCCTGGTTGTGTACCTGACCCGTTTCCTGCCTCCTGACCATCGTATCTGCCGCTCCCTGGTTGCTTTTTGAGTTTCTCTGCCTGTGACTGTTTGGGACACGAAGAACAGAAGAAGAGAGCCACTAGTCCTGTTTAGTACCTGATCCAGTGGATTGTTTAAAAACTATCCATGAAATCTTTGAATATTGTTTTTTTCCATTCATAGCAGCATCATAGCTTTGTGAGGATTTGGTTTTCTGTCAGGTCAGTTCCTGGTCTGCCCCTGATTGCTCCCAGCTGTGTCTCGTGTTCCCTGATTAGCCCTTGTGTATTTAATCCCAGCTGTGCTCCCTGCTGGATCCTTGTCTCTGTCTGGTTGTCTTACGTAGTCTTGTCGTCTACCAATGTTTGAGTTCCTTTCCTTTATGCTCACCTGTGCTCGTCGTTGCTCATCGTTAAACTACCGTTATCCTCCATAACCTGGGTCCACTGCGTCTAAAAACCCCCCACAAATCATAACAACCTTTACTTATATCGTCGAGTTGAGACCAATCCAAACACTGAGCTTTCAAAGGTGATTCAATGTGGAAGTGTGTTTTAGTATTCCAGGTCTTTGTTTGATGAAACGGAGTAAAGAGAGAGGACTTTCTCATTCCCCTGCAGCCGCGTTGCATCGCTGCTCTGGGTGAATCTCATTAATGCACAGATTGTAACGTAGCTTGTTCTGTCCTCCTGTTGTCCAGAGACACCACTGCTCCTTTTATCAAGACAAAATCACATTCTGCAATTATTCCAAAGGCTGATGAAGAAGAGGTGCCCGGCTGCAGGTCCGACCCACCTGGTAGAAACCTGACGGCACAGAGAGGGACTTCATGTTTCTGTTTGACTGCTCTTATCTTTAAATTCTGTTTCATTTTCACCTCATCTGAATGTGAAAGACGCTGGTTTCCCTGCAGAGGGAACTGATGAAAGCAAAGAATCATCAAAATTCTGTTGGTTTTCTTCAGAACAAACGGAAAATAAAATCCTCTTCTGGTCCTAAACAAACACCAGACCTTCAGCCTTCTGTTGATTCTCTTCCATCCATCTGTTTCTCTGCTAAAGGTCAGAGGAACCATCCTGTATGCTGATCCAAACCTTTACTGCTCTTACGTCCAGCGTGTCGCCACCAATCTGTGTTAGCTGCAGCGCCGTCAGGGAGGATCTGTCAGACATTGATGTTAACGGTCGCTGTAATGGGATCAGATCTGCAGAGCTTTAGATGGATGTGCATTAAAGCATCTTACATCCAGGCAGCGGCAATTACACTAAAGAGGCAGATAAGAATCCGACTCCTACCGACTGGGTCTTGACAGGAAAATGAGTCAAGAGCAAACCGAGGCAGAGAGTCGGGGGGCGATCGATGACGATGGGCAGAGGAAGGCTTTTAGAGGCACGGACAGAAACATTAGGTCATTTCTCCCCTTTGAGCACCACAGAAATACCTACTTTACACACATTTAGTGCAAAAAGAACCATGATGGGCTTTCAGTTGCTTTAATTATCCATCCATCAATCGTTTCCTGCTTACAGGGAGAAAATCCGTTCCACAACATCATCCAAAAACTTCCAGTTTTCTGGAAGTTTCGTCCAGATTTGTGGTGGATAGAAGCTGAATGTTGCCTCCATGTTTGGTTCTGGTTCTGGATGCAGAGCAGAACCAGAAGAGCAGAGAGGTCTGGCAGACACATGCCACATGCATAAAACTCTGCAGGTTTCAGACGGTCATGAATTAACATTTATGAATGTTCAAGGTTTAAAAAAACTGGTTAGTTTCAGTGTTTTATTTACAGTGTTTTGCTGTAAAGATTTAAAAAGACTCCAACTTTCAATAGACGAGGTTTTCTACTGTGTTGCAATCTGTTTACTGGATTTGTACATTTTATTTTCCAGAAAAGCCTCAAGGTTAATTAGTTTTTGGAGAGCCTTCATCAAAGATTAATACACTTGTTAAAAAAAATGGATGAATAATAATAGAAACGGACCTAAAGCTGCGACCTATTTAGGACGCAGAGTGAACAAAGAGAACATGTGTAGGTCGTCTATCGCTTTCAATTTAATTTTTTACTGCTTTCTTTGTATTGTCACAAAAATATAGCCTGCTTTTGTGTGGTGGGAAATTAAAATAATATTTTTGAATACCTGCAATGTGCAAACAATGCATCTATAAATCACTTTATGAAAAAATACTGGAAAATATGCCTTAAAATGCTGATTATTGCCTCCAGTTCTAAACCCTTGTTTTTATATCCCTAAATCATAGGCTTTAATTGTGAGAGTCATTGTCCAAAAATAAGGTCTTTTTCAAAACTATACAGGAACTGATCAGTGTTGAGAAAAAAGCCACACTTTTGTTATATGTTGTGGAAACTAAAATATGGAAGCACTTTCCTCCCTAATCTCTCCATCTTCTCTTCCCTAATCCAGTTCATGTTTATCCAAAGAAATTGATAAGATTTTGACTCATTTGCTCCTGATGTTGTTGGAAACTCAATATTCAGATTTATATACAGACTCCTTTTCCAGCAGAGGAGAAACAGAACGACTTCGTGTGGAAGGTTTTATCCTTGGGGCTCAACTCCATCACCTCGCAGGACAAACCTTATTTCAGCGGCTCGTATACAGGATCTTTTTGTCATGATCCATATTTCATGACGTTGTGTGGTCCTGAATTTAGATGAAGTGATAAACATTTCTGCTGCCGTCCTTCCTCACCACAATAGACCAGAGCAGCTACGTCATCAGCGCAGAGGGAGTTTCGATTTTTCTGGATCCTGCCATCACTCAGGAACAAGACACGAAGATACTTGAATCCTCACGACTCACCTCTGACCCCGAGGGAGAATTTACCCTGGTTCCACGTGAGCCGCCTCCTTCTGATTGTCTTTGTCACATTATTATTGTTGTGAGTAACTGAAAAATGTCCTCACATTTTGTGCTTTTGCAAATGCAGTCTGCCATTTGTTCTGACAGTATGCAGCAAGGGTCATTGTTGGGATGGCAGTTAGTACAAGTAACATAATCACTATGAGCACAATGACTGATCAAATATTCTTTTGGTAGACGTCCATATAGCCTCCAACTGTTGCTATTCCGAATGCATCGTGTTTCATAGTTTGCAGCTCATCCTGACAATGTTCTGTCCTATAAAAGCATCTAAATGCAGCATTAAGCATGTCTCATATGTATTGGTTGATTTACGTCTGTTCTCTTTTAAACACGAGGTCTAGCCGCTGTAACTTCTGATTAGCATGAACACAAGATGAACTTCTGCTGCTCTTTCTTCTTCCGCGTGTTAGACGGGAAAACTGCACACCAGTTGGTGCATTGCTGCCTCTCACTGGTGCACATGGATTCCACTTCACTTGAGGAAAGTGGAAATATTAATGACTGTTATTAAAGTATTAGACAGAGCAATAAGACATCTTAACTATTCAAACGTTTTTCCACTTTACTTGAGGCTAAGGGATAAAATTAATGCCGCTATTATAATGGACTCATGACAGCCAAAGTTAAGTCTAACAGCAAATACAGGTTTTTAAAATGTACCTGCAGACATTTATGACAGGTTATAATTTCTTGGTTAATGTCAAGTTTTCATAACAGACATTTTAAACAATGTCAACTTTGCATTAAATGTGCCATAATTTACAGAATGACACTTAATGACAGCTGTCATAAATACTCATATTGACTCCTTCATGTTCATGACAGTGTCATGTCTCTTATGAACCCCGTCAAATAAAGTGTTACTTCAAAAAATGAACATCATTTTTTCCATTTAAGACGGAAACATAGCCTAAATGATTTCTGTTCATTTTTGACATCATGCAGAACTCTTGAAACTGAGGGCATAAAATAGCTGCAGATTTGCTTCTTGTCTTTTGTCTGCGTCTCTGAAACTCGGCCTGCATCAGGCAGACGGTAGATAACATCTCATTCATGCCGGTATGAAATAAAGACTTTTTCTGGTGAGGGTTGAGGTTGAAAGCCGCTCGTGAGGAACTTTGAATACTTGTACGTTACGAACATGCTTGGAGTTCATTTTCCTGCTGTGCTGCTTCTTTAGCATGCAGACAGCAGCCATAACCTTCCAGGATGTCGGAGTCAATTCGTATTTACACTTGACTTGCTCCCATTAATCCCAGTGACATGGGAAAACACACAGAGCGACATATTTGGCACCAGAGCAGAGGAGACGACACAAAGAGGCAGAGACTGGAAACTGGAAGCAGTTTCTGTAATTCCTCACAGTTTAAGATAAACAGAGTCTTGAAGAAGTTGAGCAGCAGCAGAAGAAGAAGAACGATAACCACTCTGGTTAGCCAAGAACAGGAAGCTGAAGCTAAAATTAATTTTAGGATTTATCTTCAATAGCAGCAGGGTCAGACTTTAGTGTTAAATTCAGGCTGGTGGTGTTTCTCCTTGGCACTCTGGGCACCTTGGTGCACTGTTCAAATATGACAGCCAGGCTAACTATTGTTGTCTTTTCATGTGATTTAGCAACATCTTCTACTATCCCTCACAGTTCAAATCTGGTATAAAATGGTGTCTTCAAGGACATAATGCATTGTCCAGGCTTCAGTGAAGTCCAATCACCAGATTCACAATCAGTTTCAACAAAAAGTCCAGACCTGCTCCAGATCTTCTAGATCAGGGGAGTCAAACTTCAGTCCTGAAGCATCACCGTCCTGCAGCTTTTAGATGTGCCACAGGTACAAAACCCTGAATGAAATGGATTAATTACCTCCTCCTTGTGTAGACAAGTTCTCCAGAGCCTTAATCACATAATTATTCAATCAATCAATCAAATTTTATTTGCATAGCACATTTCAGCAGCAAGGCATTTCAAAGTGCTTTACATAATTAAAATAAAAACAACGTAACATTAAATAAACATTGAGAAAGAGAGATGTATTTATTTACTTATTTTTTTTAAAGAAGAAGAAAATAAAAACATTAAAACCCACACCCCTTGTAGAACTTCAGTCAAAGGTCACACCTCAGAGTTTTAGTTAAAATTATTCTATTCAGGTGATGCAGCAGAGGCTCATCTAAAGGTTTCAGGGCAGGACTGGAGTTTGACACCTGTGGCATAGAAAGTGTTACGTCCGCCAAGGACTCAACATACGAGGACACGAGGCAAAAGAGGGTGAGGGTTCAACAAGATTTGATTAACTCTTTCTTCACTTTGGGTCTTTCACTTCTTCTGATCTTTCCTCTGAAGAAGACAGAGTCAAAAAGCCCTCAAATCCCGTGTCCCAAAATAACAAAACCCCCAAAAGTATTAACAGAAAGGTGGACCCGGTGAGCCGGTCAAACAGAACAAAACGGTACAGCAGAGGGCCAACCCTATACAGGGCCGTCGAAGCCTCTGCTGATACCGGACTAAGCAAAAAAAAAGAACCTACTTCAAACCTACTTCAAAGAAAGGATCTTTTTCGATCCTTTCTTTGTTTTCGATCAAAGAAAGGATCGAAAACAGGACAACCGGTCCCACCAGGCCAAAATTGGAAAAACAAACAAAAGTTAACAAAAATAACCCATGGCAGGCTTGAAGCCTCAGCTGCGGCCTGCAGCGGCTGGACGGGCGTGATGCGCTCCGGAGGTCGAACAAAAAGAGCGAGAGGGAAGGCGGAGTCGAAACATGCCAGCAGCCTACCTATTTATAGGTGGACCAACATAACTAAATGACGCAAAGACGTTACCCAGACGCTAACGTATATTAACCATAGATTAATCAATAGCGTCTCCAAAAAAACAAGGGAAAAGAAGTAGACATCAATCATACTGTGCCCAAGCACATAGCAGATAGACAAACCACTAAACACCATACATTTCATCTTACTTAACTGAATGCAACAAGCAGTTTTTTTTCTTTGCAAGAACCTTTTGAGAAATTTGAGCTGAATGATGCTGATTCTTTGCACTGCCTCTGTTAGCTACAGCGTTTCCTAGAGGTTCATGTTCAGTTGGCTGAACTGAGCTTAGAAAAAGTAAAGATGAAACAACCACAGAGGCGTCCGTCTGTCCTGTTGTTGGTAAAAAGCCGACATTCAGGCTCAAGAGTTCAAAAAGCCTGCATGACGTGGAGAACAGGAACCAGCTGGAGACATGAAGGCCGCAGGTCAGACAGGACAAGCAAAGCGAAGCATCGAGTATCGAGCCCAACGTCTGGCAGGCAGCAGCGCCGTTTTACTCCAACCACATCTTAAATTAAGACTCTGACTTATTTCTCTCCAATGCCAGCCAGTCCAGTGCCCTTCATTCAGCCAGATATTACTTCTGTGTCCCAACTTAAATGGAGACGGATGGCAGGTGAATCATTTCCATCCTGTTGAGCATCAGGGACAAACTGATCAAAACTGCAACTGAAGCTGAATGAGCATCAGCTGTGCCAAGAGGAAATCGTTGACCTTTGACCCACTCCGATGACCATCTGTTGGAAATATGAGCATAAAGATTAAACACATAAAACTTGAGGCACAACATTCTGTCCAGGAAAAATAAACTGGTTGCACTTAAAATAATTAAAATTAAACGTCGTGTTTGCAATTTATTAGTAGTTTTTTCAGTTAATTTGCATATTTATGTTTTACATGAGGAATATTTTGTTGTTTTGCGTAAGCTTAGACGTCTTTCTTTCATAAAGTAATGATTTTAATCCCTGGGATGAGACGTTTTCCTGCAGGAGGCGTCAGCTGGGATCACAGCTCTTTGTGTTTCCACGTTTTGCAGCTGAACTTTGAGGAGATGAAACCGAGGAGCCGAGTCCTGCTGCTGTTTTGGCTCCAGGGCTGCAGAGTCATCAACAGTCATGGCCCATCATCAGTTCCTCCAGCAAATCCCTTAGTGACTTCACCTGACTTGCACTGAAAGCTTCTTCAGAACAAAGAGGAGAACGTTGGGACAATGAGAACGAAAAGGTCAGAAGAAAAATTCAAGTACTAATTTACAAAACTACGGAAGGAAAGATTTTATTGCACCAGCCTTGTTTCTTTTACCCACCAAGGAAACCAAATGTCATTTTAACATCCTCCTTTTTCCTCCCTCTGTAATTTTTTGGAGGATTTTCTTTGCCGCCTTTTGGAGTTTGATAAATATCCCGTCACTGTCCTCTGACAGCACGGTTCAGTTTTCCTTGGGCAACACCTTGAATGTGCCGAAGGGAGTGAATAATTCAGCAGAATGAAGCGGCCATCTGCAATCCATCAACGTTCACATGGAGGCTGATTGTGCTGCAACATTTAGGCTCAGGTTCGGCTCAGAGAAGGAAAATCATGTGGATGTTTTCTGTTCTGATGTGGCTCTGCTTTACCAAGAAGAGGAGACAGAATGTTCTTTCTATCTGATCGTTTTATTTCAATATCTGCAGGGGAAAGTTTTTCATTTCTACATGAATTTTGCTTCTTACAATTTATTTCAATCACACCATTTAATTTGTTTTGTCATTTCTGTGGTGACTTTTCCTAAAAGCTTCTGGAGATTCCTCCCCAAACAAACAAAATGAAATCAACAAAGTCAAACTTTGTTGTCAAAACAAAAAAAAAAACCACCCCAGATCTCCAGAATGTGAAGAGTTTCACTCATCCACCTGCCCCAATGCATTATGGGTCGAATCTGTCTTGATTGTATCGAAACATTCTGTCTGACACACAGGCCCCCGGCGTAAAACACAATGCTGACGTGTGTGTGTGTGTGTGTGTGTGTGTTTTATCTGCAGCATTTGATAGGAAGCCCCGGTGAGCAGGATGATGGATGGAGCAGAGCAGGCAGGATGGAGGGATGATGGAGGTGAAGAGGCCTGTCAACACGGCAGCTGATTGGCTACTGTAGCTGACAGCTCCTCCATTCTGGATATTTATCAGTTTATGTCCCACAAAAGCCAAACTCTGGCATATCTTACTTGACATATGCTTTTGTGCAGCTTCCTGCCATCTGCAGCAAATCAGGAATTTATAAGCAAAAATCTGCTGGAGCTTCTTGACCTTTCAGTAATAATCACAATGATTCATTTACTGCAACCCATGCTGGCATATTAAAAAGGTATTTTACACAATAAACTAACATATATAGTTTTTATTTATTTCAAGCGAGCTTTAAAAACAAGAAAACAAATCAGTAGGACAAAATAAAATGTCGTACAAACCAAGAACAAAATACTGAGCTTGCACTACTTCTCTGTTTGAAAAGGAGAAGGGAAAAGTGAACTTATTTTATATCAATTTAATGAAATATATTACTTACTGACTCAATAATTATCATAAATTTGCTATGATGTTCCTGGGGCTGTTCAATATACTGAGCTAAAGAACCAACATAAATTACTCTCACTACAAGACATGATAATCTACTGTAATAATAATAATACAATAATTCACTGAATTTGTGAACCATGTTATCTCATGTACAGTAAATTCAAGCACTCAGAATGCTGAGGTGAGTCGGCTTTCATCGGTGCAGACAAAGCGTTTGCATCAATATCATTCTGGAAACGTTGCAACATTAACCTGCATGTGTGGTAGATATTTCATGTGATTTAATTACTGCATTGTTAAAAATGAAATAAAAGGAAATGGAGGACGTGTGGCACCAGAATGCAGCTGTTGATGTTTCAGGAATCTTGAACCGTTTGAAAGATTAAAACAGACATATCTGAAACTCGACTTTTTCTTACCGAGGCGAGGATCTGGAACATGCTTCACCTTTTTACCGTGATAAACTGTTCATACTTCAGGACCCGAGTCTTTTCCCCCCTCCCAAGCAGAGAGGCTGTGTTGTAATCTTTTAAGACGGTATTGATCCGTGGTTCTCCAGGCTCACAGCAGGTGTTTTAAAGTCAGTTTAATACGCGGTGAAGTTGTCATAAAAAGAAGAAAATGAAATCCTGGGACAGTGAAACACCAGCCACATTCAGCCCCACAGCTCTACTGCAGCTTAAACACCCAAAGTTCATAGAAACGTGGTTTTCAAATGACCAAGATGTTTTATTGTTTTTAATTTAATGCACTTTTTCCCTTTAGATTTTGCAGCGCCGTGTTTAGCTTTGCTTTTAGATTTTTAAAGCTTCCACATTGTTAAAAATGTTCCAGTAATCCCAGGATTTTACTCTCATTTCCACCATCATAAACAGTTTAATGAGTCTCTTCACTGGTTGTGTTAAAAGCCCAGGAAGTCAATAAAACCCCTTCAGTCTTCATGGATTTCAATCCCATTTCAGAGAGAAAACAGTTCATGATCAGGAAAAATATGATTTATTTTTCTGTTTAAGTGGAAAATGAGAATATTGACAGTGTAAAAACAAAACCGGGAGTTTCTGATGGAAAACCAAATTTTACTTAATTATTTTATGAATGTATTCCAGGTTATATTAGACAACACAGAACCAAATAATCCTCTGTGTTGTTCACTGGATCCATTCCTGGTTTTGCCCCATTTATCCTGATTAAACTGGGAATCCCGTCCTCCGTTATTGAACAGCCGGATCCACACAGCTGCTGCCTGGTTCTGCTGGACTGTAACAGAACCGGAGTCGCTTTGACGTCACAAAATAAAATGAGATGGTAAGGAAGATGTGTGGTTTTCATTTCCTCTCGTCGGGCAGAGAGGGTTACACACTGAGCCGGTTTGGTCCTTTAAACTGCTGAGTCGGTTCTTTTGGGTTCCTTCAAGGTTTCGATCATTTCTGTTCAGTTCCTCAGATCAAAATATGTAGAGTCAAACGTACAGCAAAAGTAAATATTGGCAACATCAACATTTTTTCTGATATTTCTAATGGAACCATGAATGTAAAATATAATATTCACCACACAGTTTATTTAATAGACAGGTTTGAATTACATATTTAATAATATGTCTAAACTCTGTCACAAATATTCAAATTTAAAAAAAGAATAATGTGCTCAGCAGTTATTTTACCTTCTGTATATATGATTTAAAAATATTTATTAAAATATTTGACGGGCTGTTACATCATAATAACCTCTAATTTTAAACGACTTCTCTTTTTTTATTTTATTATATTTTATCAGGACATGCTTGTCTATTTCTTTTTATTTTATTATTTTATGTGCATCTGCCAATGATTTAAACATAAAAACAAAAAGTTCATCATCATGTCATTTTAGTTAATTTTTTATTTCTTCTTGTTAACCTTATTTTCTGTTTTACTATTAATTTAAATTATCTCTAAATGCTACGTTTTTTATTAAGAAAATGCAACATGAAATATTTTGACAAGTTTCTTGAAGCTCTAAGATTGGATTCAGATTTTATTCAAACTTTTTATTGAGTTAATAAACAAATGATTGAATCTGTGTGTGGATTATGTTTACAACCAATATCCCAGTATTTCCTACTTTTAGCAGAACGTCCTGCATGTTCATCTGTTTCTTCTCACCTCTGGATTTTTTACTTTGTGTGAGAAAACGCTGAAGGTGGAAACAGAACAAACTGGATCTGACTGTTTTTCTCCTCACACCGTCGATGAAACGACGCTGCAGATGATCTGTCTGCACACGGTAGCTTCAACAAGGTTGTGTTTACAAAAGCTTCTCTGCCCTCTGACAAATTGACCTTTCTGCGCTGCATGAGCCTCAGCAGTAAGTCACACAGATATCTGTGGAGGGCCTTGATTTGAAAAGTAATAACATGTGGCAACCTGGGGGGTGGATTTTCTTTATTTTTAAATTATGAACCCAAGATATAAACTCTTACAGGTTATAATGACCAACAACGCCACCTGGAATAATTCCAGGAAAATGTAATGAAAGGACGCAAGTACGTTCTGCTGGAAAATGAGACAAGATTCAGGAAGTTCTACAAAGTTTATTCGTCTTTATAATCTCTTTTTAAAATAATGATCTGAAATTGAATGATTAAAACAGTGAATGCAGTTGACAAGATTTATCATAAAACGTCTAAATTGCAAAGGAAACTGAGGCTTACCAGTGGGGAAGTAGTGAGGGAAAGGGGCAACATCCAGTGCAGAAAAAGGGAATCACCTAGACACTACAAAAACACAGCAAAGAAAGAAAAGGTGCTCCAACAAAACACGCAAGACGAGACACCGCCACCAGGGGTCACCACCGCCACCACCGAAGCCTCAGTCCTTAAAAGAAAGACAAAAAATGAAACAATACAAGTAAAACAGTGGTACAATGGCGCTACAATGTTGCAGTTCATTCCTTCGATAGCGCTATCACTGCTCCCAGAAGCAGGGCAAGTTCAAGTTGGTCTTTTTAAAACAATTTGGAGTTAGGCAAAACAGCAGCGAGCATCAATCCAGGTGCAATGCCGAAGAGTCATCAGGTGGCTAACAAAAAAATATAGCAAATTAATTCAACTGCTACAACAAAATTTATAACTTGCAGCAGCCGTTTACCTGTGACCTGATAAATGCCCAATAATCAGATCCTCAGTACCACCTAGATGCAGTGCAACTGTAATAAAAAATGGTATGTGAAGGTTTTGTTTACATGAAACGGGTGTTACTTAGCCACGCTAAGCTCTTACCTTCCTATCAGCAGAAATGAATGGACAGATCGACCCCGATATTAAAGGTGCAGCGAAGGAGGCTAAGCAGACAGACCAGTTGACATTAATAGCCATTCCTAAAGCTGACAAATGATAAAACACCCACGCTTACCCAGAACGGCGCAAACAAAGGGAGCAACTTCAATTTGACGTCACGACGCAAGCAACCTCATGTCAGGTGAACGCTTGCTTATATGCAGCAGCTGAAATTACTCTTAAAGTGGCAGCGTACCATTTATGCTGCTACAAACACAAGAAAATTAGATGCTGCCAAAAGGGTTCGGTCACGGTCAGATGTTTTTGAGTTTGGTTCTGTTCAGAGGTTATCTAGCTGTGAAAAAGGCTGCCTAAGACCTGAGGCTCTTTAAGGGGGGGCGGAGCTTAGAGCACCTGTGGATCAGCACGCAGATGGAAAGAAGGAGAGAAGAAAAGGAAGGAGTCGAGTTACCGATAACATTTGAGTAGTTTGAGTTGCCTTTTGCTGTTGTTACCTTTTATTTTCGATGTGTGTGCGTGGAATACAAGTAAGTGATGTTAGGAAGTTAAGAATATTGTTTATGTATCTGAATATTTAAGTTTTAGCGTTAATTGATTGCATGCTTCGTTCACGTGCGCACTTGAGCTACACAACGTGGTTTTGTGTCGTGTTTAATTAGAAAGAATGATTGTGTAACCTTTATTGGTGCAGTTAGTTAAGTAAGTGTGTTATTTCAGTCATTTATTCATCAGACACTGATGTTGTATTATTATTTATATCTTGTAGAACCACACCTTTACGGCAAAATAAAGACTGAACAGCAAGTGCAGATTGAATCAACCGACTCTGGTTTCTTAGGGGTTCTGACCGGACTCACCACAGTGATTTGACATTTTCATCAGCGAGTTTAAAGTTTCCCTAATTTTTAATGGTCCTTCGAGCCGGATAAGCATATTGCTGTTAAAGGATGCAGAACCCAGAGTCAAAAGCGTTGGACACTCGACCCAAACGACGAATGTCAGTTCCTTCCTACCTGTCAGATTATGACCTAAGTGGACCCGGAGCTCAGAGTAGATTCCAGACAGAAGCTGCAGGGGAATTATTAGTAGCGCAAAGGGCACCAGAGCATCCAACTACCAGATCTCCATCACCACCAATCAGCCAGAGCTTCGACATGATGAACTTGAGGGATGATGAGGAGCAAGAACTGGAGCTTTGTCAATCTATGGAGCAAGTCACCGGGGAGCAGCAGACCGAACAAGTTCCTGAGTTTTGTGTTGCCCTTGAAGAGATGCGCCAAGAAAACGCTGAGCTTCGTAAACAGTTTCAGAGCCTGATGGTTGCTTTACAGTCCCAGCCAGCAGCTCATCAGCCTGTATTCCCACATCCTCCACCTCAAAGTGTTTACAGTGGTGGTTATGGACATTACCAACCCCTTACTTATTCTCCAGCATACCAGCAGCTTCCAACATTTAGCTCCCGAAGAGAACTGCCATCAGATTTCACTCAACCCAGAGTTACCCAAACATCTGGTGGTCTGCCTTATAACCCGTACTACGCACCAGTACCGCAGCAGAGTACCTCTTCCTATTCACATAGAGACTCTTCATTTTTCCAAGTTCCCAGCTTTAATGAGCCTCAGAGAGAGACCACGTACAGGGGCCAAAGCCCACCATCCCCAGATTTTACATCACCAGACCCCAGAGAATTGCACGCATGAAGATTGCCTTAGAGAATCTATTACCAGGTGATGCTACTGAAAGATACAAGTACCAGATCCTCACTGATCACCTTCAGTGTGAAGAAGCTTCACTTGTAGCAGACTCCTACTGCAACTCAAGGCAACCTTACACTGATACAATGATGGCTCTCACAAAGATGTATGGACAGCCCCACAAGCTGGCAGTGCAACGGATTGCAGAGTTAATGGACGGTCCGAATATACGCAGTGGTGATGTTAGGAGTTTTCGCCTGTTTGCCCTCAATGTCCGGTCACTAGTAGGCATGTTGGAACAACTGGGGCAAAGAGGCCAAGTCGAGTTAGTCTGCGGCTCTCATGTTTCAAGGCTTTTAAGTAAACTCCCCTATGACCTCAACGCCAGTTTTAAGAGATTCATCCACCCTCTCAGAGTAGTCATTCCTACCCTCGTTGACTTTGCTGATTGGCTAGAATATGAGCTAGAAGTTCAGGAAGACAGCATGAAGCCCCCCAAGAGAGAGGAGTCATTTAACAAGAAGCCTGATACCAAGCGCACTCCTAAACCCTCAAGTAAGACTGCTACTATCCTCCTGGGTACTGAGAAGGTCTCTGGATCAAATAGTGTAGCAGCACCACCTACACCTGGACCTACTGTCAACAAGTCAAGGGGAATGGAGAAGGTTACGGCCTACTGTCCCTATTGTGACAATGACAAGCACTTCCTGAACAACTGTTCTAACTTCAAGACCCTGAGCAAAGAACAGAAGGTGACATGGATTAAAACGAATAATAAGTGTTGGCGTTGTGGACGCAATCACCAAGCGGCAAAATGCACACTTAAAGCTCCCTGCAAAACCTGTGGTAGGAGACATCTGCTTGTGTTGCATGAGGTGAATGAGAGAGCAGAGGAGGAACAAGCATCAGTTCCACCTCCAGCAGAAAACTGCCTTGTGAACACTGCCAACAAAGTCATGTACGTTGACCGACCTGTCTACAACTGTAAGGTGCTACTGAAGATAAGTAAGGTACTTCTGAGAAACGGTGACAAGTACCTTGAGACGTATGCTGTCTTGGACGATGGATCTGAACGGACCATCCTGCTTCAGTCTGCTGCCAAACAGTTGGGTCTTAAAGGAAGTAAAGAGGTGTTGGCTCTTCGTACAGTCAGACAAGAAGTGGAGAAGCTCCATGGGGCGGCCGTGTCTTTCACAATTTCCCCAGCAGCCAACCCTGACAAAGTGTACAGCATCCAGAATGCCTTCACAGCCGAGCAACTGAGTTTAGCAGAGCATTCCCATCCAGTTGTCTCACTCCAGCAGAAGTATAAACATCTGTCAGGTTTGCCTCTCCCTCCTCTACACAGAGTCCGTCCCATGCTGCTGATTGGTGCTGATTACACACACCTCATTACACCTGTGGAGCCAATCAGACTAGGACCACCTGGTGGGCCGGCAGCAGTGAAGACTCTCCTCGGATGGACGCTACAGGGACCTGCTCAAGCCATAGAATCCACCCCAAATGTGAGTCACTGCCTCTTCACATCTGCATCATCACCCACAGAGCTGTTCTCCTGTGTAAAAATTATGGCAGATGGATGTGCTCCCTTACCGCAGTGAGAAGTTAGCAGTTAGGTCACGACAAGATCAAGAGGCAGTTAGGCTCCTGCAAGAACAGACAGTGAGAGTTAATGTCAGTGGTGTTGAGCGTTATTCCACACCCCTTCTTCGAACCAAGAACATGCCTCTCCTGAACGCCACACCAGAAGCAGTGTTGCCTCTCCTGAGAAGTACAGAGAAGCGTCTAGCTAAGTCACAAGAACAAGCTGCTGCCTATCAGATGGAGATCGAGAAGCTTGTAGGATCTGGCTATGTAGTGAAGTTGGTGGATCATCAACCTGAGATCGGTGGTGAAGCTTGGTATATACCCCATCACATGGTTCAACATAATGGGAAGAAACGGATAGTGTACAACTGTTCATTCCAACACCAAGGTTACAACTTAAACCAACTCCTCTTACCAGGTCCTACTCTCGGTCCTGCCTTGCTAGCGGTGCTCCTACGTTTCAGGGAACATGCTGTGGCCTTCAGCAGTGATATTCGTGGCATGTTCCACCAAGTGAGGCTCTTACCTGCAGATCGACCCCTGCTTCGATTTCTATGGCGGGACATGAACCGAGACAAGCCTCCTGATGTCTACGAGTGGCAGGTACTTCCATTCGGAACTACTTGCAGCCCTTGTTGTGCAACATTCGCGTTGCAGAAACACGTTATGGATCACAGCCAACCAGAAGAAGACGTTTATGTTGCCATTAACAAGTCCTTCTATGTGGACAACTGCTTACAGAGTCTTACATGCCCAGTAGCTGCCAAGACACTCGTTGACAAACTGCGTCACCTCCTGGCTGAAGGGGGATTTGAACTGAGACAGTGGGCCAGTAACAATCCAGACGTCATCCACCATCTTCCTCCAGACCTCAGGTCATCCAGCTGTGAACTGTGGCTCAGTCAAGGTCAGTCTGACATCCAAGAGCCAGCCCTTGGGCTACACTGGAACTGTAAGTCTGACACCCTCACTTACAAACACAGACACATCCATTGCTCAGTGGTTACTATGAGGAATATTTATAGAGTTTTAGCCACCCAGTATGATCCTCTTGGGTACATAGTTCCTTATACCACCCGAGCTAAAGTTATTGTACGCCACCTGTGGGAGAAAAAGAGGGATTGGGATGACCCACAACTTCCCGAGGAGCTGCTGCAGAAGTGGCAAGCATGGGAAGCAGAGCTGGAACAGCTGCACAAGATCACACTGCCTAGATGCTACACCAGTCCCAGGCTAGACCAACCCAACTGTATGAGAGATATTCATGTATTCTGTGATGCCTCCGAACAGGCGTATGGATCAGTGGCTTATCTCAGGACAGAGAGTCCTGAGGGAGAAGTTGAGGTTGCCTTCCTTGCAGCTCGGTCTCGTGTTGCTCCAAAGAAGCAACAATCTGTTCCTCGGTTAGAGCTGTGTGCTGCTCTAACAGGTGCTCAGCTCTACAAGGTCATCAGCTCTGAGTTAACTCTTCCCATACGCAGCTGCATCTTGTGGTCTGACTCCGCCACAGTCCTAACCTGGTTGAGTTCAGACTCCTGCAGATACAAGGTGTTCGTGGGGACTCGTGTGGCGGAAATACAAGACATGACCGTAACTGCCACATGGAGGTATGTGCCCTCACGAGACAATCCAGCAGATGACATCACTCGTGGCCTCACTCTCCAATACATCAGCAAAGGCAGCAGATGGACAGATGGACCTGCATTCCTGAAACTAGATCCAAGTTACTGGCCTGATCTACCACCCCCACCTCAGAGAGATCCTGAAAATGAGCTGAAACGACAAGCTGTTTGTCTGACTGCATCCAGCTCTAATGTTCCAGATCCTTGCCAGCATCAGACTTGGGACAGCTACATAAAGGCCATAGCACATCAGCTTCACGGGGCGGCTGAACCCAACCACCCTCACCGCTGATTCCTATGCTGCTGCTGAGGTAGAAGCCCTACAACAAGCCCAAAGGGAATCATTCTTGGAGGAGATCACCCAGTTAAAGGCCGGCAAGCCTATTGCCAAATCCAGTCGCCTTCTTCTACTTGCACCTGAGTTCGATGAGGAAACAGGGCTCATCAAAGTAGGAGGCCGGTTACGTCGGAATCCTGACCTGAGTGTAGATGAAGTGCACCCCATTGTTCTGGATCCCAGACACGCTCTAACTCGACTCATCATACAAGATTATGATGGTAAGCTCCATCATCCCGGACCAGAAAGGGTGTTTGCCGAGATCAGAAGGAGATACTGGGTGTTACGTGGACGTGAAGCAGTACGCCGCCATCAGAGATCCTGTGTTGAGTGCAAGAGGTGGAAAGGTCACCCTAACCCACCTCGGATGGCGGACCTCCCTCCAGCCAGACTGCGTTTGTTCAAGCCGGCATTCTATTCCACGGGTGTGGATTGTTTTGGGCCATACACCATAAAAATCCGACGCAGTAATGAGAAAAGGTGGGGAATACTATTTAAATGCCTAACTACAAGAGCAGTGCACCTTGACTTGATCCCCAGTATGGACACAGATGCTTTCTTAATGGCTCTGAGACGCTTTATAGCCAGGCGTGGGAAACCCAAGGAGATTCTATGTGATCAGGGGACAAACTTCCGAGGAGGAGAACGTGAGCTGCAGGAAGCATTTCGAGCTCTTCACCCAGACCTGAAAGAGCAGCTAGCTTGCCAGCAAATCAAGTTCATTTTTAATCCTCCTGGTTCCCCACACTTCGGAGGTTGTTGGGAGCGTGAAATTCGCTCACTAAAGACTGCTCTTCGAGTTATCATCGGAGCCCAAATCGTCACTGAGGAGGTACTGCACACTGTTCTAATTGAAATTGAGGGGATGCTCAATTCAAAACCCCTGGGTTACACCTCATCTGAAGTAGCGGATCCTGACCCAGTGACCCCTAACTATCTCCTCATGGGGCGGCGGGATGCTTCGCTGCCGCAAGTCATCTACGACAGCCCAGAGATTCTCGGACGGAGAAGATGGAGGCACAGCCAGATTCTAGCTGACCATTTCTGGCAGAACTTCCTGAAGTACTACCTGCCAGGACTCCAAGCCCGCCAGAAGTGGCAGACTGAGTCAGCCAATCTACAAGTAGGAGATGTGGTCATGATTGTGGACAACCAGCTTCCGCGAGCACTCTGGCCTGTGGGTAAAGTCCTCAAGTTTTTCCTGGACCAGACACCCGGATCAGATCAGCTGAAGTGACTGTGAAGGGACGCACCTACGTTCGACCCGTGGCAAGACTTGTGAGCCTACCTGCCCTGCTAAGGACGATTAATCACTGCTTCTACTCAGCCTTTTTTCGGTTATTCATATTCACAAATATGGGGGCGGCTGTGAAAAAGCTGCCTAAGACCTGAGGCTCTTTAAGGGGGGCGGAGCTTAGAGCACCTGTGGATCAGCACGCAGATGGAAAGAAGGAGAGAAGAAAAGGAAGGAGTCGAGTTACCGATAACATTTGAGTAGTTTGAGTTGCCTTTTGCTGTTGTTACCTTTTATTTTCGATGTGTGTGCGTGGAATACAAGTAAGTGATGTTAGGAAGTTAAGAATATTGTTTATGTATCTGAATATTTAAGTTTTAGCGTTAATTGATTGCATGCTTCGTTCACGTGCGCACTTGAGCTACACAACGTGGTTTTGTGTCGTGTTTAATTAGAAAGAATGATTGTGTAACCTTTATTGGTGCAGTTAGTTAAGTAAGTGTGTTATTTCAGTCATTTATTCATCAGACACTGATGTTGTATTATTATTTATATCTTGTAGAACCACACCTTTACGGCAAAATAAAGACTGAACAGCAAGTGCAGATTGAATCAACCGACTCTGGTTTCTTAGGGGTTCTGACCGGACTCACCACAGTGATTTGACATTTTCATCAGCGAGTTTAAAGTTTCCCTAATTTTTACTAGCTGTACAAATCTGTCTGGTATCCCAAACCGGAAGCTACTGACCCTTTGCAGCTACGTCACTAAATCACTGTGTAACATAACCACTATGTTTGTTTTTTTCCTGGATAAATACATTGAAAGGTAAATGTATCATATGGTTTGTATAGCAGTTATTTCGTCGAAAAAATATTCTGTATTTCCACTTCTAAAACTGATTTTTGGGCAGGTCATATTGGTTTTTCAGGTGTGGCTGAGATTAATGTATAAAAAGGGGCGTGTGCGCACAGCGGCGCAATCAGAGAGGAAGACGCTCACCGTCAGGTCCGTGCAGCGGGAGACTTGAATTGCCTGAATGTTTAGAATAAGTTACAAATCGAAGAAAAGAGATAAAACAGCAATCAAGGTTCGCCCAAGCGCCGCGGATCGAGCGCTTTAGGAGCTGGATTGGAGCTTTCACCCAAGAAACGCCGCCAGGTGCAAGAGGACGCCCACGGATCGAGAGATCGCCACCGGGGAGGAAAAGAAAGACATTCCCGGTGAGATCTGGACTTTACGTTTCTTTTTGGGGGATTTTTGGTGGTGCCACTCCTTTTTCTAATTTTTGGGGAGGGTTTTTTTGACGTGTTGGATTTTTCGTTTTGGATTGGGACTTTGGATTAAAAGGGAGAAAGGATATATCCCAGGATATGGAACTCTTTTGTGGACAATATTCGCAGTAATAAGGATCGAGAGTTTTGAACATTTATCTATTTGGGTTTCTTTACTGACATGAACTGAGTGAATTAAATCCATCCTAAACTTGTTTTGAGTAATTTTTGGTTACTGATTTATTTATCAAGATAAAGATTATTTTCTTAGTTTGTGGTTTTTTGTAATAAATCATTGTGGCTAAAAGTCAAACAAAATTTCATTCTATTTTTGTTGTCAATTTAACTGGTGTAACATATTTTACCTGATGCCTGTGAAGTATCCCCCTTGTGTGTATTTGTGAGTTCCGCTTTAAATAGAAGCCGGATTTTACAACTGGAGGCGCCATGATGGATGTCGGAAAAACTGAACTCAAGTTGTTTTTGCACAAACAGAAGAAGTCAAACCGAATCACTTTATCGTAAACCTTTTGTTGATGAAAGAAGACGCCGAGGGTTAGCAGCCGTCATTCGTAAAAGATGGCAGCCAGTGGTGCATTTGCAGATTTTACAAAGTGAAAAGGAAACATGAAATATCTGAGTGACTCACAGGAAACGCATGAATCAGTACGTAACCAAACCCAGTGAGTTCTAAGAGTACTTTACCTGGAGGTAAATGTTGGCTGTGTACATTTACAGCAAGAAGGTCGTGGGTTCGATTCCCAGCTCAGGTTTTCTACATGGAGTTTTTCACTGAGTCGTTTCTCAGTTCATCTTCTTGGTTTCCACTCAGCTGTTTTCTGCTGCAAAAACTTTTGTCAAAGTTAAAACAGTAGTTTGGATTTATCACTGAAACTTTATTATCAGTCATGGTTCCTGGGCCTCCTGCAGCTGATCTCTGTTCACTTGGAGGAAGGCGGATGAATCCTCCAGATGGAGGAAGGCTAACAGGTACTTCAGCAGAGAGCAGCTCCGACGTTCTGAATGTTTTGCTTGAACACATTTGCCTTAAGTGGCCGCATCGTTAGCAGGCTCCTGCAGAACCCGATGACAGGCTGAGGAGGCAATGTGAATCATTTGAAGCAGGAACATGTCTAAAAAAGGAACAACACTTACATGTTATATTACTCACAGCCACAGTTTTGGACTGAAAACAAACTGGATTGCAGAAGAACATCAAGTCTTTTCATTCAGCTTTTCTTACAGAAACGAACCTACAGGGTTTAGTCTCACCTGCGTCTGAAATCTCTTTGTTTTGCTCGTGTTTTGGAAGCTTTATTTCCTCGTACTCGTCATATTTTCTCAGCCCTGCGGTAAAAGCGTCGTTTGGAGCTCCTGTTAATCACCTGCATTTCAGAAAAAATGAGCCGTGAAAATCCTGGCTGATTACTGACCATTTTCATGCTGAGCTGCCAGTAATTTCTGACCTCCAGGATTGTTGGTGATTGTTGGAAGTGTGTAGGTGGAAATTAAACACAGGCATGCCATTATACGCCGGCTAATGGACTTTGGACTGAGTCACGTTGTGCTACACCAACATACTGAATGAGCCTTTTCATTTATTCAAATCTCCATCAGGAACTGATATCATTTCATGAAAAACATGTTTTCCATGTATTCAGTGGTCTACGTCCTTTATTACTATTTTTTCTTCTCTCATTATTAAATGGCATCGTTTCTTTAGGAACAAAGACTGTTTTCAGTCCTACTGATGTTCGCACAAAAGAGTGGCCATTATTAAGTATATTTTAGTGATAATTAGCAGAATTTGTGAAATTACTTCTCTGAATCATATAATTTTTCAAGTTATTTTACTTTGAAAGCAAATATCTGAGTCTTTGCATCTGATGAATTGGTTCTGAGTAACAATGTTGAATCAGATCAGGGAAGTTTCCTGACTGAAAAATATCACATCATTAAGGAGACAGGTCTGAGAAACAGTCATTTAAAAATTACATGCATAGATTATTGTAATTATTTTGATATTAGTTTTGATTAATCTTTGCTTCTCTAGCTGCGTTTTTATTGTAATTGCACAATTTGGAATTACGAAAATACGACAATTTAAAAAAAAAGTTTTTTGCAAAAAACAATGTTTGTCCTACGGCTGTAACTGCAATGGAAAAGTTTTTTTTTGCATAACAAAAGTTGCGATCAGAAACTGGATGTTGCTACTGGCAGAAAAGACGAAGAAGACAACAGGAAGTGGGATGATGATGATGATGATTATGGCACAGCATTTATTTTAATGATTTATCATGTGAACAAACTTATTCACATATGATTTTAATTGTTTCTTTTTTTAATGGAAACACCACGGTTGGAAAATTGTTTTTTCAAACAGGTTTTGTGAATGTTTGTAATGGAAACCAGTTACCATGGCTACCCCAAACCACAGAAGACGTAGGAAGATGTTCCCTGAAGTACGTCGCCGTGCCAACCTTGATTAAGGATCCATTTATCCTGATTAGCTCAGAATAAATGGATCCTGAGCTAATAAAGGGAATTCTCAAGACTAAAACTAAAGATGGGAAAAAGGGAGTCTAAATATGTTTTCAGCCTCAAACATGTTTTATTTGCAGAAAAATGCACGGCCTGAAGCATCGTCTCCATAACATCCTTCTGAATGTTTCCTTCCCAACGCCACAAGCCAGAACCTTAATGTTGGTTAAAATCCTTAAATAGAAGCATGAACTCATCAGAAAGCTCATCATGAGGACGGAGTGATCGACACACGCCAGTCAGATGTTAACTCACTGCTGCACACAGAGCTAATGAAGCGGCAGCAGCTGTTCCTCCTGCTCATCAACACATGTGGTCCACTTTTTATTTTTGGTGTCGAACAGATTTCATCACATCTGTTCTGACTGGGTACAGACTGTCCAGGTAAAAGCTGTTTTCATCGAGTTAGTGAAGTGATCATGTTGGGAACACTGACAGCTTTGACGACGTGTTACTGGTGTTCTGTTGAAGTGTTTTACTGTCATGAATTTATATATATATATATCGGTGACGTGTGGTCAGGGGAGGCAGGGCCTCACCTGTCATCATGGAAAAATATAGAATATGAAATCATTTATATTGCCATTTTCACCCTGTGGTTTTGTACTATAAAGTATCTATTTTTTACTTGGTGTGACCAGCAGGTTGAGATCTTTTTAAAAGTGACAAGATGCACCCGAACACAGATTTAGCAATGCACAATATTTTATTAAACATTTCTTTAAAAACGAGGCTTCAGGCCCACTACTCGGTCCCTGGAACACACAAGGAAAAAGGACAGACAAGATCAATTATTCCAAAGGAAATAAAACAAAACATACAATGTGTGGCAACCTGGGGGGTGGATTTTCTTTATTTTTAATTATGAACCCAAGATATAAACTCTTACAGGTTATAATGACCAACAACGCCACCTGGGATAATTCCAGGAAAATGTAATGAAAGGACGCAAGTACGTTCTGCTGGAAAATGAGACAAGATTCAGGAAGTTCTACAAAGTTTATTCGTCTTTATAATCTCTTTTTAAAATAATGATCTGAAATTGAATGGTTAAAACAGTGAATGCAGTTGACAAGATTTATCATAAAACGTCTAAATTGCAAAGGAAACTGAGGCTTACCAGTGGGGAAGTAGTGAGGGAAAGGGGCAACATCCAGTGCAGAAAAAGGGAATCACCTAGACACTACAAAAACACGGCAAAGAAAGAAAAGGTGCTCCAACAAAACACGCGAGACAAGACACCGCCACCAGGGGTCACCACCGCCACCACAGAAGCCTCAGTCCTTAAAAGAAAGACAAAAAAAATGAAACAATACAAGTAAAACAGTGGTACAATGGCGCTACAATGTTGCAGTTCATTCCTTCAGTAGCGCCATCACTGCTCCCAGAAGCAGGGCAAGTTCAAGTTGGTCTTTTTAAAACAATTTGGAGTTAGGCAAAACAATTTGGAGTTAGGCAAAACAGCAGCGAGTATCACTCCAGGTGCAATGCCGAAGAGTCATCAGGTGGCTGTGACCTGATAAATGCCCAATAATCAGATCCTCAGTACCACCTAGATGCAGTGCAACTTCCTATCAGCAGAAATGAATGGACAGATCGACCCAGATATTAAAGGTGCAGCGAAGGAGGCCAGAACGGCGCAAACAAAGGGAGCAACTTCAATTTGACGTCACGACGCAAGCAGTCTCATGTCAGGTGAACGCTTGCTTATATGCAGCAGCTGAAATTACTCTTAAAGTGGCAGCGTACCATTTATGCTGCTACAAATGCAAAAGAAATTGGTAAATTAAACCAAAAAGAAAACTTAGTAACATCAAAAAACAAAACAATGGAACAAATCGTTGTCATCCGCTTCCAAATGCCCTTCGATGGGGCGAGAAGAGTAACGCCCCGCCCACACAGCCGGCCCAATCTGCAACAGGTTTAGTTGAGAGCGGCCAAAACAAACAATGGCAAAATAAGACAAGACAGCAGAGCGTCCAAAGCGCTGCAGCTCCAAACAATCAGTTGCCTGAAAGAGAAAACCTATTAACAGTGGATCCAGATAAAACAAATCAAAAGCTAAATAGCAGGTAGCTCACCCAGGGGTGGAAACACAGCCTAACCTGGGAGGAAGCGGGTCAGCAGGTGAGGACCAGACGAAAGCCGCACGCCACAGCAACCCCCAGCTGCAACCAGCAACGCCATCAGAGCAACACTACAGAAACGCACGACAGGTGTAGCACCCAAAAACCAACCATGATCTCAGCCACGGATAGCAAAACTGCCACTTACGATCGCAGACGAGTCGACCAAACCCACAAGCCGACATGTAGCCGCCAACAGTACCAACTAAACAGTGGGAGAAACAAAGACCCACACACCTTGCAGCGGCCCGCCCACTATAAAGCCATTCGCCCCGCCCACCAATCAACGGTGCCCGGTGCACGGAGTGAGGGAGGGTGGAACACCATCCCACCACATTAGCTTAACCAATTCTGATTAGTTTTCCGTCAAAATCGCTGGATTTTCGCATTTTCCCATTCAAATCTTCAGAAGCTAAGGCAGCGGTGAGCTGAGCCTCACCTGGAATTGCGCAACCTCTCGCTAACTGCACTGGCTGCCAATATATGACAGCATGTTCGTCCTGTCTGTACGCCGGTAATAAAATGGCTAAGAAACATTTAATACATGGACTGATTTTCCATAATTTCGCTTATGTATATAATGTACAGTGTTTTTGGCCACTAACTGTGTGTGTATCGTGTTTTGTGTGCGGAGGAGCGATAAGAAACGGCAGAGAACAGTCGAGGTGAGGCAGGCAGTTCTCTTGCCTCACCGCTGGGGGCGCTCATGTTCCCAGATATTGTGACTGCACAACTGCAGAGTAAGACACAGCGAGCTAGCCATGTAGCTAGCCACACAGTAAATAAGTAAAGTACAGCGATAAATTGGTTTTCTTCTCTCTTCAACATGAAATACTACATTTCTACACTTAAACAGTTTTCTAAAGTGGATTTTCAATTGAAGCAGGAGATAATAATTAAAGGAAAACCAACACCGGAGCTGAAGGTTTTACTTCCAGACAGTTTGATTCTCAAACGGAGTAGAAAAGATGCCGAGGATAAACTTGGCTTTGGATAAACGGATATTCCTGTGCAGAATTAGTGGTGCATGGATTTCATTGATACGTAAAGGTAAGACGGCAATAAGATGTTTTTGTTTAGTTTTTTTAAATTAAATGTGCGTTTTGTGGGCTACAGTTAATGTTTAAATAATTTAGTAAAGTAGAAGCGGGAGCTAATCTACCACAGCAATTATTTATTAATAAAACATTAAGCCTAAAACGTACTACAACAACAAACTAAATGTTTTGTTCTGTGTGCAAAATTATTGAATGTTTTTTGGTGTTAAATCCTAAAACATGAAGCGGCATTGTTGTCAGTTGCTATGGCAACGAGTCTGCGTAGCATGGCGATACAGAGCGAGAAAGTGCTTTCTGTTGATATATATATATATATATATATATATATATATATATATATAAAGCAGAAACGATGGATGGTTCCATAAATCACCTGATTTTATTTCACCTACTGAGGAGAATCACTTACATTATATGTAAATGGTAATTGCAGCATAATTAAGCAGTAATTACCCCTCTCAGTGGTTAACTAGTATTTTTATCTGTACCATTAGATCTGTGGTTGAACTGGACCCTTGGAAAGACGATGCTGAGATGATGTGACAGATATCCAGCTGTGAACCGACCAATATAAAGATGTATGACTGGGAACAGGTCAGTCTGTATTTTCTTCAGTAGTCACTGCCTTCATGCTCTGTCCTTGCTGGAGAACTAACTTACCTAAATGTGAATCTAAATCCCCATTTCATCAGCACTCCTCTGTTTTCATGCTTTACGTTTTCATTCGCCTGGTGCCCACCAATCTACAAACTCAAACTTTACTTCAGAAACCTTTCTTCCAAATGTGTTTGGTGTCAGTGTTTTGCTTTCTTGAAACCCTCCTGATAGCAGGGAGAATCCAGCAGACAGACGGTGACAGACAGCGGAGGGAGGAAGGAGCGAGTCCAACTTGGAGCTCGGTCGTATTAATGGGAGCAGAAATAAAAGCAGGAGAAGAAGAAGAAGTGATGTTAGAGAGAAGGCCAAGGGAGCTCATTACTGCAGCGCTGATAATCTCCACGACTCTCCAAACACGCTCAGGATGATTGATCAGAAATCTGCCAGCCACTTACACCACAGATCAACCGGGACTTAATCAGGTGGACAGATCCCAGATTTACTTACAGAAATGTTCAGGCTGCTGTCCTGGAGGAAGGCAAACCTCCAGCTCGGTGTCAGGACTTCTGCAGGTTTTCATCTCATCCATAAAAACTTGACACAGCTGATGATGATCTAATGCAGGAGAACATGCAGACGAGTATCAACAGTCTGGAAAACATCTGGCTTTCGCAGCGCTGCAGATTTTACGTGCCGATGTGAGGAATCAATGAAGGCAGTGAGATTGTAAAAGTCTTTCTGCTGCTGATGTTTTATTCATGAGGAAGAATTTATGATCAGAGTGTTGAGGGAGGAAATCGGTGGTGATTATTTCTTCACACTGTTGACAATTCAGTTTTTCAAACAGCTTTTTATGCTTAACTTTGGGTGCAAATTTCCAAGTTTAGTGCAGTAAATTATTCTTTAATCTATGCAAACTGATCTAATCCAGGCAGTAAGTTTACATCCCAGTAGTTTGTGTTCTACATGTGTTTTTTAATGGATGTTTTAATACAGAGAAGCTGCCAGTGGGGCGGCCCGTCTGCTCTCACATCAGGGAGGTTCTCACATCAACATGCTAAATGTGAACACAGTCAGTCATTCTTTATAACTTTTACCATTCGATTCTCTAGATATCAACTTCTAAACCAAATCCTGGGACACCTGCAGCATTATTCTGTCTGACAAACGGCTCATCTCAGAGCAGCCAGCCTGAGAAACACCTGTGCAGTAATCACACTGATCAGCATCTTGACATGCCACCTGTGAGGAGGGAGGGATGAACTCAGAGAGGAGAAGAGCTCACTAATAGATCTACAAAGATATGTGAATAATATTTGAGAGAATAGAAAAAGTTTTGGACATTTGAGTTAAATTTATGACAAAATGGGCGGAAAATGTTCCATCAGTTCAGTCCAGTAGGATCAAGTATTTCCTAGACTTAAAATAATTATATTTCCCCAAGCGAAGCCTCAAAGTGTTCACTTTGATTTTGATCTAAAGTAGTGACAGTGTTGTTATCTGAGAGGGATTGTGGATTAATAATAATAATAATAATAATAATATAAAAGACTGTTTGAATCTGCTGGATCTTAACATTTCAGTGGAAGTGGAAGAACCACAGTTTAATTTCCATGAAATTTGAATAACTACAGTATTTGAATTTGTAATAGTTTAACAATAAATCATATTTTTATTAAAGGAAATCTCAAAACTGAATAATGAACTCAAGGTTTTGATGCTAGCATTCACACACCAAGGTCTTATGTTGTTTTCTGCAAACATTTCAATGAATTAATGAGTTTATGCTCTTAAAAAATTGTTTTCTAACCAAAAAGGTTTTTTTTTGAGGTTCTGAGAATCTTTGCGTCACTCAGGTCCTTTTACCGGATGCACTCCTGGATCCGTCTCTGACGTTTCTGTCATTTCTGACGAGTGGCTGAAGTGGCTTCCTGTTGTGACCTGAAAGATGAAAAACATTTCCTGGACATTTTACTTTCTGCTCCGATTCCTTTCAGCGCTTCCCTCCCTGACATCTCATCAGTCGCAGCATTTTCAACAAGAGGTGCAGCTATAATTGACTTCTTAACACCTCGTCATGCTGCTGGAAGATAAAAAGTTTATTGTTTTCATGTTTCTAGCCTGTCTGTTTTTCTGAGAGTTTCATGTTTGTTTTGTTGAGTGGCAGGAACTTGAAAATGTCGATTAAATGAGAACATGTTGCACATAAAAAGCGGCAGGAAATTAATCAACAAAAGATGTTTATTAAAAATATCATAAACTGGTTATTTATTGCTAAGTAAATTAAAGATGTCAACAAAGTGAAACACAGTTTCAACACTTAGAGTCGCATAAAATTCAAACTAAATTTCTTTTAAAGGGAACCAGAGGAGCACATCACCAAAGCTTTGCTTAATTTAACTAATATAAATTAAAAACCTTCCAGTTTGCTCCTTGAAATCCTTACAGTAACAAACCCATCAGCATTAAGCCATACTAAGCAATAAATAAAACCATTTTTAGTTGGTAAGAACGACTGAAAACCACAAATGTTTTCATTAGCTCACAGCTAATCTGCCAAAACAGCCAGGTAAGAAAAAAACACATTTTCTGGTAGTTTATAAGATTAAAAATTTACAGTTTAAGAATAACGGATAAATTTTTAAGGTTAATGTTGCTTCGTCTGACAAACTACTTCCGGTCGCTTTCAATTTTC
This sequence comes from Poecilia reticulata, assembly GCF_904066995.2. Taxonomy (NCBI): domain Eukaryota; kingdom Metazoa; phylum Chordata; class Actinopteri; order Cyprinodontiformes; family Poeciliidae; genus Poecilia; species Poecilia reticulata. The sequence continues at coordinate 2,222,427 of NC_088850.1, read as the reverse complement.
ACTTCCTCAGAATCCATGTGAACAAACTGTAGCGCCCCCTAGTGGAACGGGAGGAGTTAGTCCAACACGCTCCTACTTGAGGTTAAAGGTCAACAAGCTCAGCAATGTGAGTCAAAACATCATTTAAATAAATGTTTCAGCCTTCGGGGAGAGCAGGAAGCAACTTATGTTGGTAAATCAACAAGTAATGACAGCATCCAGTCCACTGCAAGAAATAAACGGGTTTTCTTTAACATTAAGAGGAAGGGAAATGGTAATGAAGCAGGATATTATGTGAATGAAATATGCATCATGAAAGTCATTTTAATATATAATTTAAATAAAGCAGTACTGTGTCCGTCTGAAGACGTAAATAAACGGTTTTATACTTGCAAATGTGTGGCTGGCTGTGCAGCTAATGGCTGAACCCTGACTGGCCTGTCACTGTTTTCCTCAGAGGGGATTTTAATGGACCTTCTGCCTCATTGCCTGCTGACACTAAAAACCAACCAGAGCAGAGAGAAAATAACAGCCGTCATCGGAAACGGTGCTCGTCCAAGTGGGATTTTTATTGGTGTTGCTCAAAACCACAAGGATTAGTTTTACATTTAAGGTTTGATGGTGAGGAAAGCAAAAGTGAGTGCAATGGTCTGTAGGTGAAGCCAGTGATTCTGGTCCAGTTTTATCTTAGATTTTTATGAGAAAGCTGGACCTGATGAAGCAGAGGACTGAGGTTAGGAAACTCACCAACATCTCCAACAAACCACAGAGCCAACTGCTTTAAAGATATCCTCCTGACTACCAGGAAAAAAAATATTGTCCAATCACCATTTTTTTTAAATCCCACAGTCTTTGTAAGGTAATAAAAGGTTTTATGCACTTACTTTGTCTCTTCCCATAAAATGTGTTATTACTGATGAACGCCATTTTCATGAAGTAGAAAAAGGTGTGTACAAAAGTCCCACCCCTTCACATGTGGTATCATTGAAAAGCCCTAAATGTCCTCTGTAGATACCAAAATGAATTAATTCAGTAGAATGCAGGGGGTGGGAGATATTCAAGTTTAGAAATGTCTTCTACAGAGGACAAAAATGAACTACTGGTAGTCAGGAGGATATAACAACTGTCCTAAATAAACATGTTGTCCTGTTCCTAAATGGCCACCAACCAGTTCGTGTCACTCATGAGATCACGATGTTTTGAGACAACGACCTTAAAAACCTGCAGACCTCCAACAGTTTGTCAGTTGGGGGAACAAATCTCCTCCATGGTTTTCACACTATGGCCTTTAGCACACAAAACCTACAATTTATCTCTCTATCCACATAAATCCACACAAACTGGCTCAGAAATCTGTCATTATTGGACTTCCAACCCCCTTTGTTTATGGATTACTGTTTTTTACACCAGTAAAAGCCTGGATCAGAAACCTGAAGACAGGAGAACCGCAGGGTTGTGTGTTCAGACCTGCAGACCCAGGCCTGTACTTCTCTCCACCAACACCATGATGACAAAACCACTGTGGTGAAAATCTCAAGTAATGATGATTTACATCCATTACAGACAGACGGTACAGCATCCAGCTGAGCCAGACTGAAAAACAAAGGGGAAATCCCACAAACTCACATAACTTGGGGTTCTGCTTGAACTCTGAACAGCCCAGTCTAAGTTCTGATTAAAATTACAAGAGCGCAGTGAAGATGGATGCTTCACTGCAGACATCAAAACGTCACCTGTTCTGGGAGGGAAGGCCCCTGCAGAATAAGGAGTAGTTTGGATCAGACTCAGTTTGACCAAGTTTAAACTTTAAAAACAGATTAATGGGATGAGGAACAACTTATTTCCAAAAGCTGTGTTTTCTATTGTTAAGAAAATAAATTTAAAATATGCTAGTTTTAAAACTTAACACGTCTTGATTGAAATAGCCTAATTACAGTTTTCAGATTAATAACTTATTCTGCCCTATTGACCTTTATGTTACCTGTAGTTACAGCAGATTGTTTGCTAAGATCTTTTGAACTGCCCTTTGTCTGTGTGGGAAAGAATCAGGAGAGGTTCCAGCTTCACATTGATCTGTGAAAAGTCATAAAACAGCAGGAGTGCAGGCCAGTAGAGGAGAAGCTCTGCTTCCACTTTGTTTAGATAATGGTGACAACTGGGGTTTGATCTTGAAAACAAATTGCAGGGAGTTTATAACTTTAAAGAGGGTCAGAGACAGCTCCTGGTTGGATGAGCAAAGATACGCCTTATTTGAATAAATTAAAGGCAAGAATACGCCTTTACTATAAAACTTTGTGCACAGGAGCAACAAATCAAATTTTGCTCTTGCAATTCTCCAAAGATGTCTTAGCACGTCTTTGCTTTTCTTTCTTTCTTTCCTTCTTCTTTCTATTTGTCTCAGGTAAATGAATGTATGTCTCTGTTGTTCTGCAGTTTCTGTTGTAATTTCATACGTTGTCTTCTATTGGATTAAACTCTGAAATTCTGTGACGTCAACACTCATTGTTGCTTTCTGTGTGGTTTCACTTCGGCCCGCCGGGAGAACCTGGGATCCGTGAGAAGAAGATGGAGCCAGAGATTTTCCAAAATATATAATAACCTAAAATCTTCTTCAACACTATCAACTCACTCTTGAGTAAAAAAACACATGACTGTCACCAGTTTGTGCAAGATAGACAGATGTCTCAATGGGCAGATAACGTTACTGCTCCATTTGTTTTACTTCAGCGTTTTCTTTTTTCTCACAATTGAAAATATCATGAGTCTATTTTGTGTTTTGGATTTTTACGTTTTGGCCAATAATCCTGTGAGCTGATCATTACTTAACATCTTTACAAATCAAAAAGCTTTACAAATTCTGCCTGCTTGTCTCAACCAAAACTGAAATGTAATCATGACAGACTGTAATCATGGCTGATTACAGTCTGTGTCCCTGGAGTGAATTTTGCTTGTTGTCTGACATGTTGGCTGTTAATAGCAGCTTTAAGGCAGCATTAGTTTGTTGATCTCTCCTCTCTGCTGTGGGTTTAGATCCTGCCAGAGGGCAGAAGTGGTAAATGAGGTCGTGAAGTGGTCAGAGTGAATCTTTCCTCTCCGTTTTTCCACAGTCTGGTCCTGGAGGGGTGTCGCCATTAAGACTCTTACTAAACGCAACATGAATGGGCGATAAAAGTTGTATCATTAAACCACAGAAGCTGTTCTTGTACAGTTAAAGAGTCAGTAAAACTTGTGGTAAACAGCAGATGTAGGTTATCTTTAACGCGGCGTCCTCCCCAGACTGTTTTTACAATGAGCTAATAGAATCAGCCAACACTGTAACAGAAACGTAATGAGGATGTGGAAACATGCGGAGCGTTGACTCTAACCTGAGCTGAGAGCCGTGGAGACCATCCTGGTGTTTGTGTCGCATTAACCTGCAACACCTTGTCAACCCAAACCGGTCAAACTGTCCATGGCACCAGACACACACCCGGACCCGCTCCGCCGCTCTGTCACTCTCATTAGCACCCTTTGACTCTTAATCAGTTTAATTAGGCGGCTGAAAAGGCCAGCCTGAGCCTCGGCGACCAGACAAACGAGTCGGACCTTTGTGGGCTCATTTAGACCTGCGGTGATACAAATGTTTGTCTTCCAACATCACCACACGGGCTCTGCAGTCGGTCCAGCTCTGCGTCTGAAGCGGAGGCAGAACACAGACCCGGCAGGAAGCCCACTGGGCTCCACGCTGATCGGTATCAGGAAACCAAGAGCTTTTCTTGGAAGCAGAGACCAGTACTTTAATCGTTAATCTATCCTGGTCTCCAGCTTCATGTACCTGACAAGCTGAGTAACCGCTGGTCTTATTTCTAAGAAATTATATATATATATAAGATCATGTGACCAAGTTAGGACAAAGACATCACTTTTAGAAGTCTGTCACACAAGTGCAGAGTTTATTAGCAGCCAGTTACATTTACTTGAGTAACTTTTTTGAAAAAATTTACTTTTAGGAGTATTTTTACTGTGCTGTATTTTTTACTTTTAGTATTTTTATCACTAATTTTACTTGAGCTAAATTTCTGGGTTTTCTAACCAGAGACATCACACAGACTCACACCTGCAGTTAAAGTTTTATACTTTTTTATATTGAAAGTAAATAATTTTGAAAAATATGTAGCCTGATTTTGTTACTAATATAAATTATTGTCATAATTTTTGTACTTAAAATACCAAAAATCCCACCTAACTTTACATGTTGGTCCATCCGATGATGTCATTTTTAAATATTAAAAGATTGATAATTTATTAGTTATTCAGTACCTGAGTAGATTTTTTAGTAAATACTTTGTTACTCCTGGGTAATTCCTTGGATTGATACTTTTTACTTTTTACTTTTACTTGAGTAAAAATGGAGCCACTATAGACCACTATAGAAACTATATGTAGTTAGAATTATGTAGTTAGCATTATGGCTAACTATGGAAAGATGAAATAAATCAAAAATATGTTTAAGGGACAAGTGGCAAATAAATACAAACTTAGTCACATTGGTGAAGTTGTAAGATTTTATTTCTTAAAACGTTTTTCACTCTTAAAAATGATTTTAATCTATCGTGTTTAAACCGTAATAGATATTTTTAAGTTCCCTCAATTATGAGTTACAACATGAGTTCATGAACTGAAGATTAAATTGTAGCATTTAGCTGTGGGCTCAAATGAAGTCTAAATGGTGATTTTCGGCTAAGTTGAGCCAAATTTCATCCCATGGAGTCTCAACTTGCCAAGGATTCAGTTCTGCTGCTTTTGCTCCAAATGTTAATGTTCGCTTCCCAAGGCCCAATAAAAACATTCAGTTTCTGTTTTTCTGCTAAATAGTTTGGCTGTAATTTGTAACAAGAAAAAAGTTATTGGATATTATTGGTGAATTGTGTAGAACAAAGAGAAAGGAGGAGGTAAGTGAAGCGTGGTTAAGATAGAGAGAGAGAGAGAGAGAGTGTGTGTGTGTGTGTGTGTGTGTGTGTGTGTGCGTACTTGCGCACCTATCCAACAGGGGACATTTGCGTCGTTTTACACTCGCTAACAGGGGACCCTCCGGCCAAGAGGGGACATTTTTTAGGTCCCCTCTTGGACATGCTCTAAATCAAGTAAAAAACATGTTAAAAACCATCTGGAAAATTTTTAAAACTTTTGCCAAGAGGGGACATAAGTCGCGTGTGTGTGTTTGGGAGTGGTGATTTTTGGTGATCTCATTTTGTCATCACCAAAATCATTGATACTCATCAAATATGTTGCTCAATGTTTCATTTATTATCGTTTAAAAGCAAATCTAAGCAGCTTTTAGTTTAGATTTAAAGGATTTCAGTGTTTCAGCTGTTCTGCAGTTTTCTGGAAGTTTCAGATGCAAAATTTAACAACCAAACTAAGATCACCTTGATGTAATCATCCTAAATATGAAAATAGCTCATCTTCTCCCTGCTGGTGCTGGTTGAATATTGAGGGAAAAAAATGAATAAAAAGAACTAATTTATGTGATTTGGTCATTTTATTTGACTTAACGTAAATCTGGACAGACCTGGAAATGAAACTGGAATATAGAGTGACAAGAGGAAGCAGGCAGCCAGGATGATGATGAAGATGAAGAGGATAAACATTTATTTTTTTCTAACAGGTTTGAACTGAGTTCAGCTCTTCTTTGTGTTCCTTCTTTTCATTTTGCTGACGCTGCTAATTCTGACAATAATCGTCGATTTATTGGTCGTTCTGCATTCAGGGACCAGAAATAAACAAACTGGCAACATTCAGTGAATCTGTCCATCTGACTGAGCACAGACTCTCCTCCTCTTTGTCGTTTTTGCTCTGGCTGCAGAAACGTTCCTCCGAGTGAAGCTGCCTGAATGAATCCGAGTTACAGACTAAGCTTTATTTTTTATTCTGAGGCAGGACGCTTGACATTGTTGACTTTCTCACAGGCAATAAAGTAATGATTAATTTATTTCCTCCTGTGCTGATGGTTTTGTTAGATCGGTTAAATCACCTTTTCATTCAGCAGAGTTAGACTTTCTCGCCTCGCTCGCTGAAATTCCTGAAGCTTGTTCATTTTTTTGACTTTTTCTTTGTAAAAATAAATCACCTTGAATGTGGCTTTACCTACTCAAAGCATGCAGTTGAATTGTTACCAAAAGAGCAGAGATTCACAAACATATTCATAACGCAGCTTCACATGGAGGTGGATGAATGTTTTTGCTCATATAATGTAAAGTTTGGTTGCAAACTGTTAATTTAAAGCTTCACTGCTGTCGGTTCAAATGTTGGTGTTAGAAACATTGAGACTGAAAAACAGACAGATGTTCTATCACGAAGTTCAAATAATACTTTGTGGCTTTCACAAAGTATTATTTGAACCACTTGCGTAAAAAAAGTGTTTTATGTAACTGATTAACTTTTTCTCTACAGAATAAAGTCAAACTTTTCTGAATAAAGTGGAAACGACAGAATGTGTTACAAACCTTGGATGTTTATGTTTTCATCATTTCCTTGTGGTTTATTTGTGTTAAATTTGTCTTTCCATATTCAGTTATTTCCCTGTGTTCAGTATTGTTACTAAGGTGTTTCCGTATTAGTTATTGATCTGTTTTTTTTTATCTGTGCCGTTTACAGTCCCAGCGTCACATCGGTCGTTTCAGGACAGATTCACAGCTTCCCTCACCTTGTTGGTTAATATCTTTTTCTGTCTGCTTTCATGTGATGCATAATGTGACATAATGGAGACAAAACGAAGAGGAATCGGGTCGTAAAGCTGTTTGGACCTGAAGAGCGGTGAAGACGGAGCAGATCGCCTGTTCAGACGCTGATCAGGTGATTTATGATTCATTCAGCTCCATAAAAGCTTCTGACGTCTTTTTTCCAGGCGAGTAATGAAAACCGTGTTCAAACCAGTGAATCTTAAATCCTTCATTTGATGCACAGCCTGACTTGATCAGGTTCTCCACCCACTGATGAGCTTTTATGCTGATTTCATTCATCAGATTCACATTTTCTGCTTGGTTTTTTCTTTGGTCTAACACAGTTTCTAACAGCGGAGGAGACAATGGCGTCGGATCAGCTGGTAAAGATGCTACATAAAGGCAAATAAAACAAATCAGCTGATTCACAGCAGAGATGCAGCAGAATTATTTAAATTTAACACTTAAAGAACCAATAATATGCTTTCAGATCAGTTTTCTTATCACTTGTTGGTCTTAATCAATTTGCTTTTTTATTTTACATCATTTTCCATCTCACAGAAACACCTGTCAATCCTCTTTCTGCAAGATTTTAGTTCTATATTTATTTTTAAATCCTAAAAAGTTTTATAGAATTGTAATTTGAAGATTAGAACAAATTTTCTAAAGTATCTAAATTTATAAAATGTCCCTTTCTCCTTTTTTTTTAAAGCAAAATGGCTCTTCAGGTTGTAAAGGTTGCAGATTAATATCAGAAATGGGAAAAATATTCAAAACCTCTCATCTCTCGTTCACTTCCTCTCCATCCATCCTTCACTTCTGTTCATCTTCAGTCTCTTTATTCCATCTTCTGTCTCATTGTGTTTTATTTCTGATGCTTCTTTGCATAAATTGTGGCTGTAATCCAGTCGGCCTCCTCAGTCGGTTCGTTCTGTGATGAGCTCTGACAGCTGCTGCAGGTTGGTTCTTTGTTCTGTTTTCACTTCTTTATGCTGGTGCTGGTTATTTAATTGGGTCAAATCTCTTATTTACTGCATATGTAATGCTTATTTTATCAAAACAGTTCTCTCTTGTAAATAAGGTCATGGGCCTCAATGAGAGAAAATGCATTAAAAAAAAGGCACCACATCCACCAACATCAACAAATACTTGCAATTTTCTCTAAAAATCCTTATAATTATTTATTTTAAAAGTTCAAAACATCACATTCACCTTAATATGCATTAATACATGCAGTGTAAAATGTGCTGGCAGAAGCTAACTTCCTTTAACTGCCCATCAATTCAACATCAGTGAAATTAATGAATCTCCTGGAGGCTTTCAATATTTTTAATATCCATCCATTTTCTTTACACCTTTGTCCATTAGTGGGTCAGGAGGTGCTGGTGCCTCTCCAGCTAACGTGCCGGGCGAGAGGCGGGGTCACCTGGAAAGGTAGCCAGTCTGTCACAGGGCAAACAACCATGCACACACACACACACACACACACACACCTAGGGACAATTTGGAGAGGCCAATTAACCTAACAGTCATGTTTTTGGACTGTGGGAGGAAACCGGAGTACCTGGAGAAAACCCACCATGCACAGGGAGAACATGGAGACTCCATGCAGAAAGACTGGGGCCGGGAATCGAACCCAGAACCTTCTTGCTGCAAGGCAACAGCTCTACCAACTGCACCACTGTGCAGCCAGCATATTTTTATGCTCCAGGTATATTTTTAATATGCTACATAAAAAAACTAGGATAATTTAATGTGAATAATTTAAGTTACATTAAACATAAAAATCAGTGAACTGAACCGTGAATAGATTGGTGTCCTGTGTACTTCTAGAACATCACAGGGAGTTTGAGTGAAGTTATTATTTAGACTGTTTAATGCAGACCTTAATATAATATAACCTTAATGTAATTTAATCTATAGTTTCACCTTTTATCTGGTTGATTATTAATTATGAGTTGGTCATCAGACAAACTCACATTTTCTGAATAAAAATCTTGAAAAACTCAACAGAGCATCTGTATTTTATCAACAAAATGTCTATTTCAGATCAATCACTTTAATCTATTTCAGATTAATCTACTCCAGCTGTTCACCAGGAGGATCTTATTACACATATGAAGGTTTTTAACTCATTGATAGATTATCCTGTTGATCAAATGGATCTAAAAGAGACGATATCGGATCGCTCAGACCCCCCAGCCACCCCCCCCCCCCACCTCTGGGTCTCAATCAATACATTTGATTGGTTATTTGTGGGTATTTACGGAGCACTTCATGCTTTCTAAAATCTTTATAATTAATATTCTCTCTTGTTGAGGTGAAAAAGTTTTTATTTATGTTTTTATGTTGAACATTAAGAGGCTTTTTCTGCACAGTTTAACATAAATACATAAAATTTCCAACTACAGTACAGAAAAATTAGTTTTTAATTAGTTTTTCAGTGAACTTTATAAAAATGATATATTAATGGAAGCTTCTTGGAGTTAAACATGTGATGCTTTAATTGATTAATGTGTAAATATCTCATTACTGCGGCAATTTCGCAAAGTTGGATAATAATCAGACACTGTTATTCATTACTAAAGTCCTTTATTAATTAATTAGATTATCACATTAATTTATAACCAGTTATTCACATTAAAACTCGAGAAAAGCTCCAAAGATCACAAAACTTAATTAATCTGAAGGTTTTTTAAAATCTTGCCATGAAACATTCTGCAAATGATCTTTGATGAAAGTGAAATATTTTTAATGTATTGTCTAGAAGAAACTTTATTTACACAATTAAAATAAAATTACTCTAAATTTGTTAGACTCAAATTTAGGATCTAACAAATTTGAAATTTGGCTTAATCTGGATTTGTTGGACCAAAAACTCGGCTCATTTCCAGTCCAGTTGGAGAAAAACCAGCGGCTGCAGACTGATGGATGCTGACATCTTTAGATTAAACTAAATGCATATTTCAATTCTACACAGTAAAAATGCCAGTGTTGAATTAACACCCAAAAGTGTCCATATGTGTCCAAGTCGGCTGGTGTTAAATTCAACAATACAGAGTGTCACATTAACAGTTACAATGGTGTTAGTGTTAAAATATATTAAAAGTAACACCAGTGTAGTGTTGATCACAAAACATAATGTGGTGTTAAAAAAGTAAATAATTGACCCACAAGATGTCGATATCAATCAAATCCAGTGGAAAATATTCAAAACAATACACAGACATGGAAAGTTTAACTTTTCTTAAACCCATTTCAGTATTATAGACCAATGTTAATTTAACAAAAAATGGGTGTCAACCTTTTAACACTTTCAAAAGTGTTACTTTAACACCAGCTGACTTGGACACATATAGACACTTTTGGGTGTTAATTCAACACTGGCATTTTTACTCTATAGAGTTTAACTCATAAAAACAAACGGATCCTTATCAGATCCTGAATTTCTTTAAATTAACCTCCAGGTATGTTTTCTGCGCTGATAAAGTCTCAGACAGACGAAGCTCTGGAAAGTAGCATCCAGGTGTTGCTAATCAAATGTACTGAATGTCAGGTTGAGCATCAGGACATTTACGATCAGTTTCATTTTGCTGGCTTTAGCCAGATGAAAACGTTGTTTTTATTTTCATCCCGTATCCAATCGTTCTGCCACAGCAGGAATAATAACCAACATAACGTCATCTCTGTGAAATCTGCTGTCATGTTGGATGGAAACTGCAGGCAGAATGACTGGATTCATCTCAGACATGGTTTACGTTGCAAAGTGATGCTGCTGAGGCGTGACAGGTTCATTCAGGAGCTGGAAGATTAACTTTACTACGCAATAATTTCCTGTCTGGAGAGGTCAAAAAGGTCACAGAGCTGAGAAATGAGGTCGAATAGAGAGAGAGGAATTTGGACCCTGATCAATCACCGTCAGCAGCATTCTGGCATCAGGCCAGCTGGACATTTGACCAGTCTGTTAGTAGAACCCATAATGATCAACAGAGCTGAGGTCAGAACATTCCCAAAGCTTAACAAACCTGTTTTATTGTGTGATCAGGTTTTACTCATCTGACCCAAACTGAAGGAAAATGATCCTGTGCAGGAAACTTTTCCAAAAACGTTGATCAGCCAGAAACTTATTGATGATGATGATGATGATGATGATGATTAGATAAATCAAAACAAGGTGTTTGCATTGCCATGTGTATAACTTTGATTTATGTCTTTTGAATCCAAACTTCTGTCCCAGTTTGTGTTTTGAGAAATCATGGTATTTTACTACTAATTGCATTATTAGAAAATGCACAAATGAACGTATGAGTAGAGGGGAGAGGAATAAAATATTAAAACTTGAGATTGTTAGTGAAGAATTTGTCAGGTTTTAATTATCTGAACCCAATTTAGAAGCAGGAAGTTGGAGACTACAAGGCGTAAGGAAGGAAAACACAGGGGACGGGGCAAGAAGGCAGCAGCATCAGAGGAGACGGGGAACATGAATAACGACAGAAACCATCCAGACGTTAGTGAAGGAGAAGATGTTAAATACTGGATTACCAGAGAATGGATTAGAAACCAGGTGCAGCTGTGAGTAGAGAGCCGGAGGCAGACTGAGGGAGAGAAAGAGAAAAAACAAACCGCGGAGCAGACAGAACAGACATCTAGAAAAAAATTAAGGAAACTCAGGAAATAAATGACCACATTTCATGTAAGATATTTGTTGCTTGGGGCTCTGCAGCCATCTGCGTGTTGTGTTTGAGTGACCAGTGTGCTATATTTGTCACCAGAGAAAATCAGATTCTTTATTCTGACCAATTATTGTCTTCGCTGTTAGGAATGAAATAATCTCAGTGATTAAATGTGGATTTATGTGGTCCAGTCAGATGGAGCCGTGTTGTTTGAGGAATCCACCTGGACCAGACATTAGTTTAGAAAGGTGCAGCAGCAGCATCAGCTCCCCTCACTGTCTAAACGCCGACTGGAGGAGATCTGCTCTAAATAGATCCATCGTCTGTTTTTTACCGTTTCTGTCTTTATAATGGCTCGTCTTAATTACTGTAATCATCTTCTCTTCACCCCTCATTGATGCCATTTTCATCTCTCCATGCGGATGCTTGATTACTTTGAACAACCCCTTCATTTCACTTCATCACAGTTTTCGCCTGGGCTGTTGTTTCCTGGCCGCTTTTTAAAAGAAAATTATTTATTTAGGACATTTCTGAAACTTGTAAAGTTTTGGTGATTAACATAAACATGTTTAGAAGTAAATGATCACATTTGAGTTCTTGTCTGTTTTGTTGTTGTTGACAGCAGATGAGACGTGACTTTAACTCAGATACTGTAAAATGTGATAAGATAAAGTGTGGCGATATATTTATTTATGCTTTAGATGACGATGCTTCCTTCCCACCGACCAGAACGAACCTCCTCCAGGGTGACGGCTCATCTCTACAGCTTCTTGTTGCAGTTTCAGACCAACAGCAAATCTAATCCAACGTTCCCGTCTCCCTTTCCTCCCCTCAGGTCTCTGTGCCATGCAGGCAGCACAGCCTCAGACCCCAAACCCTCCAACACACCAAGGAAGCAAATCTGCACTTGTTTGTAGACAGACTACATTATAAACCTCACATTTTCTCATGCAGCATGAATATGAATCATGACTAAAAGATCAGGATCCCAAATAAAAGCCGGTTCCTCTGTAAGAAGCTTTAGAGCTCCACCATCCATGTCCTGTTTGTCGTTTCTCAGGTTCTGACGGTTTTAAAATCTTGCTGTGGATGAAGCTCAACTAACTAAAGCCACAGATGGCAGCTGCTTTCTGCTCAGTTGTAGAAAATGTATATGTGTCAAATTGTTTTGTAATACTCTGATGTCAGCATCACTTTCATAACCTCTCAGTTATTAGTGTTTGATACGTAAGCTTCAACAGTTCTTCTGTTCTTGACGACTTCCTGATGTTGTTCAACTGATGTAACATCCACATTAAACTTAATGTGAAGTAGAACAAACGTCAGTGTTTCATCACAGCTGGATACATTTTACTCCAACGTCACGTAGACGGGACTGAATGAGAAAATGTTAAGGGTCCTTCAGGTTTTAAATTCAGCTGAGCACAGAGGTAATGTTTTCCCTGCATGGCCGTGTTATTAACCCCTCTGATGGCAGATATATCCATCAATGCAGCCGCCAGGCTGTGACTTTAATTGTTATTCAAGCCATGTCTTTGACTGTGCAGCAACCATGACCACAGCGGACAAAGAAGTTTCTCCTTCGTGCCAAAAGTGAACAGAGCAGATCTAAAGGCCAGAGAGCAGAGGAAGTTAACGGTTTATTTTTAACCTAGTGAGGTGATGCAGATGTTTCGGGGGAACAACATTCCTGTAAAAGTCCTTTAATCTGCTTCAATTTAAATGAGTCACTTTAGATGAGAGTTTGCATGTTCTCCCTGTGCATGGTGAGTTTTCTCCAGGTACCCCGGTTTCCTCCCACAGTCCAAAAACATAACTGTCAGGTTAATTGGTCTCTCCAAATTGTCCCTAGGTGTGAGTGTGTGTGTGCATGGTTGTGTGTCTCTGTGTTGCCCTGCGACAGACTGGCGACCTGTCCAGGTGACCCCGCCCCTCACCCGGCGCGCCAGCTGGAGAGGCAGCAGCACCTCCTGACCCCACTGAGGGACAAGGGTGTAAGAAAATGGATGGATGGATGGACGGTCACTTTAGATGATATTGTTCTGGACAACAAAAGCAAAAATATTTTGGATTATTTGTATGAACTCATCTGGACTGCAGCTGTAGTTCTAGTTCTTCATGACCCGGAGTCGTCATGGAGAGGAAGCCGCTCAGTTTTGGGAACCTCAACGTTCTTATATTCGACTTTTGCAGCTGGTTTGGTTTGTTGGCATCAGAGCAGGACAATGTGTGAGGTCTTGGTTCTCAGCTTGAAGACGGTAGCTCAGTCTTCAGTTACGGACTGATGACAGGATGTAAGAAGAGGATGGACAGACGGGAGTCGGTGACTTTGTGCCAGAAACTCTTTTAGATTATTTCTGCAGTGAACTGATGCATAAGAAACGACCAGATTAAACCGAGAGGAGAGGATTTTCACTTCTCATTAATTCACAGATTTCAGAGGTTTTGCAAAGTTCAGAAATGGCAACAAATTTGAAAGTCCTGCATGTATTTCTCAGTTATAAATCAGAATCATAAATCTGCCGGCTTCTCTTCAGGCATGCCTGTGGCGGTCGGAGGGATGAGCGATCTATTCATCCTTCGATAATACGCCGAGAAACTCAGAAGCTCAAACAGCAAATCGATAAGCTGTCAGGCAACTAAGAACCAAAACGTAAAATCAAGCTGCATTGACTTTTCAGCTCCAAACGGTTTGATTTGAGACGCTTTGACTTTTACAACCTGAACTGCTGGTAATAATCGGAGTGAAAATAACTGGATTTTCACCGAATATTTTTTCTGCTTTTGATCAGAACAAAGTCTTTGGGCTTTTAGAGATAATTTCTGTTCTTTCAGCTCCACCAGCATTACTGTGTTTAAAGAAGCTGGAAGTAACAACCAGCATTTACACGGACTAAACCTTTATTCAGCAATTTCCATCAAGCAGAGACCAAACGGTGTGTGATCACTTGCCTGCACAGGAACATTTATTACAGAGCAAAGCAGAAAAACGAGAAGCATGCGAGGTACATAAAAAACACATCAAGCATTTGAAAGAAGGAAAAATATCAGAACATGGCGTTAAAAGCACAGATGATGGTGATCACTGGGCTGTGTTGGTCCAGGCAATCAGCAGGAATCTTCCCATAAGGCATTGCTGTCCTCTCTGTCTGTCACCATCTTTAAAGCCCCACAGGAAGCAGTGCATGCTGGGCCGGTAACCGCCCAACCCGCAGCAGCCAGATGGAAATAAATACTAACATCAGGACGAGCTGAAAACTCCAAACTTGACTCCTGGAAGTAAATCATCCCATTTAATTAGACACAGTTTGACTGAGTCCTCATTCCTGAAATTGTTTACTTCACAGCTCTTTAATAAAAAGTCATTCCTGTAATGCAATTAGACACTAATTACAGGCTGCAGAGGGAAAACGGGGATTGTGTTCAGCTCACCTTCGGTTAATTAATTCCAAATATTCACTTCTTGAGCCTGCGGAGGTTTTTCCTCTCAACACTAACGACGTTTGCTGGTTTTAGGGAAACCAATGTGTTCTTATCAAACTCACATATTGACCATTTTGTTCTTAAAATAATGAAATCATTTAAACCTCCAAAGTTCAGACAGCATCATCAAGATGTTCTGATAATTGTGGCACCATGAAGAGTTGTGTTTTTTTCTCTCAATAATTGAATATTGACCACCTGTTAGTAAACCATTAAAATGTAATGGTTTTTCTCTAAATCCAGCCTTTAATTGTGGAAGATAACATGAGAAGAAATAACTTTTAAACAAAATCCTCAGTTATTACTGTTAACACTTTGCACTGCTCCTTTTTGCCACAGACGCAGTAATTAAACAGCAGCCAGTCTCTGAGTCCTGGTTCCCATGGAAACTTTCTATTTCAGCTCTTCTGCAGGCTTTAGATGAGATAATCATAGAAGAAGAAGAATAACAATGTACCATTGTACGTTTGTGATGGTAGGATGAAATAAGCTTTGTTTTTTCCTGGCTTTCCTCCAAAGCGACCTCTAAAACGTTGAAGAAGAAGGAGAAGGAGAAGGAGAAGAAGAAGGCTAATTTGGTGTCTGGTGAAACATTCCTATGTTCACCTGCCCACATGTTTTAGATCCAATGAGGATCCATATTTTGTGTCGATGTCCTGGTTCACCTCAGCATCACAGATCCTCTACCTTACTCAGGAGACATGAAGTGATTCATCTTTTATCACACACCAGAAACTCTTAGTGTGATCTGAGCAAAGCAACATTCGCAGTTAAAGTCCCAGTAGAACAACAATGTACCGTTGTACGTTTGTGATGGTAGGATGAAATAAGCTTTGTTTTTTCCTGGCTTTCCTCCAAAGCGACCACTTGTTATGGCATCTAATGGTTGTTAGGGAAACGTTGAGACTCCAGTCAGAGTTGGTGATGTTTCTACCTGCCGTTCCGCCTCCTCCGTCTCCACGGTGACGAGAGGAACACAGATCGACACAAACCTTTCTGACTTGGATGGCGTGTTTATTTTGTCTTTTCCGTTTTGCTTGATGGTGCTTTTGGTTTCTCTGTCAATCAAGGAAACATAAATTTGTAGATTTGTAATTAGAAGCTCTCAGACACTCGATCGACTTTAAACAGCTACGAATAAAAATGTTTCACTCACATTTATTTTACTGGAGGAGTTTGTGATGACAGCCAGTGATGAAAAAGTGATTTCGTTAAAACAGTATGTTGTCAATCTGAGATGTTTTCCACACTCAAACTGTAATTATAGGTCTGGTTTTCACTGTGAGTGATGTTCAATTAAAGACCAAATTATTTTTACTTGAAATGCGAGTCCATTCTGAACATTAAACGAAGGGAAAGGTCTGGTAGTGATGCCTCTTCTCCTGCAGGCGCCACATACATATCCAAACTGTCTCATTGACGTCATTGCCTGAGCACCACCTGGTAGAATAGTGCCTGTTTATCTGCACAGCGCCTGCAGAGCCACATGCAGTTTAATTTTCAGTTTTGGGTTGAGCTGAACAGACAAGCTGCCTTCATACCTCCAAAGATGACAGGAGTTTGCAGATATTTCCAGGTTCAGCCACTCTACCCAACGCCTTTGGATGCCTATGAACCTCTGCATTCATAGACAGGCAGTGGTTGCATGTCTGTGAAGTTTTTACCAGACGAACCGTCTCCAAAGCTTCAGACTGGACGTGTTGGTGCCTGTTTCTACAGCCTCAGTTGTTCTGAAATGTGGGGCGTTGTAGCACATTCTCAGGATGTTTCTGCTCTTCTTTGTTTCAAAGAGGCACTTCTTGTTTTGGTTGTTTATGATGGTCATGATTTATACTGATGCTGTGAATCATCCAGCTGGTGCAACATGTGAGAAGTTTGTTTTTTTCTCTGGGATTTTTTCCCAGAGTTCCTCTCAAACATGATTATCGTCTCTCTGCAGAGGATCCTGGAAACTTCACAGAGCCACTTCCTGAGTGGTGGAGTTCCCGTTTGCTGCCGGAGCCACAATGACGGCGGAGGGCGTGGTCTTCTTGATGGATGTGAGGTGGATGTGAGAGGTGCTGTGCATGTAGCTGGGCTGGCGTTCAGGACGGGGACCTCGACCACACCGCAGCTGGCTGGGGAGGAAGAACAACAGTCGGTCAGCCAGGCGTCCAGAGCCAGAGATACGTTTCAACTCTGAAGTGAAGTTTCTGTATTGGTGTCTGAGAGTGAATGAAAGATTATTTTTAATTCCTATTTGTTGATTTTGCATGTATGATGGCAGTGGTCGGAAAGCTAATGCGCTAAAAGCAGAGCTAATTTATCAGCTAGCTCTTTTGCTAACTTTAAATAGTCCACAATTAAATTTTTCAGATTAATTCAAAACTTACTTGGCTGTAATTGTTTAGTTTACATTTTGGTTATTGACTGAAAAAGTTCTTCAACTACACATTTGTATTCGTGCTCTTATTTTGAAGGGGTAAAAACTGTTATTGATGAAGTGCAGTTTCCTGTCCTCACCTTCTCTCTCTGTTTTCGCCCCAATAACTTTATGTCAAACATGCAGAGACAAAATAAAACAACACTGTTAGAAAACAAGATAGTTTGACTGGAAATACCAAAGAAAATCAGCAATGCAGAAATGAAGACGAGAGTGTAAACATGGGTCAAATGTCAGCCATGTTGGAGGAACACGGCTCTGTTTGGGTTTTTTATTCATGGAAAAACTTGTACAATAGTTACGTAGTGATATTTTTATAAAAACAGAAAAGTTTTGAGCTGTTTACCTTAAATTCTTTCTCCAGAGGATGAAGTTAAAGGAATATTTAAAAGCCTTGAATCTTACATAAACTCTCAGGTGTAGAATCTGAACTTTGTTCTGCTTGTGTTCAGGGATCATCTTAATTTTCCGTGATGTTCTGCATCTAAAACATAACGTAGCGTCTGTCCTCAGGTCACAGTGCCCTTCAGCAGCAGTCGCACAGCAGGAAACGAAATAACAGTGAGGATGTGTGGTGTTAGCGGTAGCACTCAGAGGAAGACTGGGCCATGATTACTTCATTTCCCATGCGAGGGAGTCGATTCACTAAGAAAAATGAGGCACCGGCCTTCTGGTCCTCGCCTACGTCTGGCCCTGAATGCTTCGCATTTCACAAATATTCAGCCTTCTGAAAACTTTTGATTAGTCTGAAAATTACGATTTAAGTTGGTGTGTGCATGGAGAGCAATTCAGCCTATCGGAGACGGAGCTGAGGCAGTTTTCAGCTGCTGCTGCCAACATGTCGGGCGGATTTACGATGTGTAGGTAGAAAACCACACAGAGCTAATGCAGCATGCTTTCAGCAGCGCTGCTCTGGATGGTGACCCACCGTAACATAATTTCCCTTCTAAATCAAACGGTTGAATCAATCTGAATGCATGTGGAGCAGAACATTGATTAGAGACTTCAAATATTGATCCTGAGGGAAAAAAAAGGATGTGAAATACAATCATCAGGCGCTTTCCCATCCAATCATAGATTTAGGTCTTCGAATGGTGGAGAACCTGGAAGAAAGGCTGTTTAACGGACGGTTGTTAATAAAAGACGGCTGGACTGGATATTTCAGAAGCTGAAGATCTCCTGACATTTTCATGAACAACCTGGAATTTGTCAGAGGATGGGCAGATGGTGTTCTGATGGTGTAGGGTTTTTTGGCACACTTTGCACCCCGTAGTGCTAACTGATGACCTTTTAAACCTAACAAAGCACAGAGCAAACTTCTTTTTTAAATGTAGATAAATGTCTGGACTGGGTCGTATTTTCAGGACTGTCTGGTTTTTAACAGACATCTTTTGATGACTGGGGTTTGCACCACATCACAAAACTCAAGTCATCTCACGTCATGAGATCCAGTGATCTCCATAGCAACCAGGTCTGAGTCCAACAAAGCAGCTTTGAGGATGTGGCAGAACAGGAAATGATCAGCCTCGTCTTGAACAGGTTGGGATAGATCTATAATCATTATGAAACATGATCAATGCATTTTTTAAAATCATTCTTGGCTCAGGAGTTTTCAGTTCTTCCTGCTGTGAACTCTGTTCAGAGTGAACTGGTTCAGGACTCTGTCACTTTAAATCCAGTTGAGCTGCTGCTGACCACGCCCCCAACTTGGTGTTTACACTCGCAAATGAAAATGGCTGAAAACGGACGCACAGTTATACAACCGCACATCTTTGAAAAGCAGAAGTGTAGCCTCCTGCACAACCAACTGTCATGAGGGGTGGTTGATAGCGGTGAGGAGATGACGCTTAGGCCCAGGTTATGATGAAAAATGATGAGTTTAATGACAAAACTTAACAAGGAACAGCGGGGAAACAGCACGAGGAAAACTGGCAGCACGGAGACAGGTGACATCAATAGACAAGGACCCGACGAAGAACACAGACAACAGGGGAGACTAAATACACACGGGGCAATCACGGGAACGAGAAACACCTGGGAGACAATCAACGGGGAAAGACGCAGAGACAGGACTAACAGGGAACAGGATCACACAGAAACTCAAAAATAAACACATAGAAACACGGATCATGACAGTACCCCCTCCTCAAGGGGCGACTACCAGGCGCCCAACAAGAAAAGTCCAAAAAACAAAAAACAACCCAACAGGGTGGGCGGAGGGGCGACGGCAGGAGGGCCAGAGTCCAGAAAACAAAAACCAGATCCAAACAGGAATCCAAACAAAAAACCCTTCCGGAGGCCGTCCACGGCGACGAAGGAGGCGAACCTCTCGCGGGAGGTCCGGCGGGCGGCGACGCAGGAGGCGGAGCTTGAGCCGCGGCGGGCGGCGACGCAGGAGGCGGAGCTTGAGCCGCGGCGGGCGGCGACGCTGGAGGCGGAGCTTGAGCCGCGGTGGGCGGCGACGCTGGAGGCGGAGCTTGAGCCGCGGTGGGCGGCGACGCTGGAGGCGGAGCTTGAGCCGCGGTGGGCGGCGACGCTGGAGGCGGAGCTTGAGCCGCGGTGGGCGGCAACGCTGGAGGCGGAGCTTGAGCCGTGGTGGGCGGCAACGCAGGAGGCGGAGCTTGAGCCGCGGCGGGCGGCAACGCAGGAGGCGGAGCTTGAGCCGCGGCGGGCCGGTCGGAGCGCCGGCTGCTGCAGGTGCTGGAGACTGGGGCTCGGGCGGAGCAGAGGCCGGGGAACCGGCAGGACGGCCGGCCGGAGTCTCGGGAGGAGCACCAGGGAGCTGCGCACCGGCAGCGGACTCGGGGAGCTCTGGAGCTGGGAGCTCGGGCGGAGCGCCGGCTGCTGCGGGAGCTGGGAGCTCGGGCGGAGCAGAGGCCGGGGAACCGGCAGGACGGCCGGCTGGAGTCTCGGGAGGAGCACCGGGGAGCTGCGCACAGGCAGCGGACTCGGGGAGTTCTGGAGCTGGGAGGCCGGCAGGACGGCCGGCTGGGGACTCTGGAGGGACACTGGGGGACTCTGGAGGGACACTGGGGGACTCTGGAGGGACACTGGGGGACTCTGGAGGGACACTGGGGGACTCTGGAGGGACACTGGGGGACTCTGGAGGGACACTGGGGGACTCGGGGAGCTGCACGCCGGCAGCGGGCGCAGGAGACTCGGGGAGCTGCACGCCGGCAGCGGGCGCAGGAGACTCGGGGAGCTGCACGCCGGCAGCGGGCGCAGGAAGCTCGGGGAGCTGCACGCCGGCAGCGGGCGCAGGAAGCTCGGGGAGCTGCACGCTGGCAGCGGGCGCAGGAAGCTCGGGGAGCTGGGCTGTGGCGGCTGGAGACGGGCAGGCTGCGGTAATAGGTGGAGCTGGCTTAGGTCTCGCAGCCAGCACAGCCTTTACCGTCTTCAGCTCCAATTCTACCTCCTGGTAAAATTCCACCAAGCCCAACCGAGGAAGGAGCTGGATCCACCTGTCCAGCTGGATCGCCATACGTGTGGCGGCGTTGAGGCGGCTGAACGGTGAATATGGTTTAGTTAATTCCTCGTCGTATCTCCTGATCTCCCTCAACAGGGAACGACGGTCTGCTGGGTCCATGATGTGATGGTAGCGTTCCTCACCGTTAGTGGTCGGGTCCTTCTGTCATGAGGGGTGGTTGATAGCGGTGAGGAGATGACGCTTAGGCCCAGGTTATGATGAAAAATGATGAGTTTAATGACAAAACTTAACAACAAGGAACAGCGGGGAAACAGCACGAGGAAAACTGGCAGCACGGAGACAGGTGACATCAATAGACAAGGACCCGACGAAGAACACAGACAACAGGGGAGACTAAATACACACGGGGCAATCACGGGAACGAGACACACCTGGGAGACAATCAACGGGGAAAGACGCAGAGACAGGACTAACAGGGAACAGGATCACACAGAAACTCAAAAATAAACACATAGAAACACGGATCATGACACCAACAAGAATAGAGCAGCTGGCTTCTGGGTGGCAAATCGACAACAAAACACATGTCTTCTCCAGCAGCCATTGTACAATGCATACAGCAGTAAAACCAGCTGACCAAATGTGCTGGAGCTCAACTTGTGATGCTAGGTTACAGGCTGGGGTTGCTAGGTAACACTTCCTGTTGATTGGTGACATCGCAGTCAGAACGTTTTCCAGACACCAATTGACTTATTGGCAAAGAACTGCTGGATGTTTTTTTCTAAGTGTTTAGACTGTTTTTTAAAAGCAGAGACCCAGACAGAAGCACAGAAACGAGCAAAATGTGAGTTGTGCGTAACGTTTTCCCGCCTGAAGCCGCCGTGTGACGCCGCCATGCCTCTGACCTGTTGAAGTGCCGGCGGAAGCTCTCGCTGAGCAGGTAGAGGGCGAACGGGTTGACGCAGGAGGAGGAGAAGCTGAGGACTCTGGCCACCAGCGTGATGACGAGGTGGGCCAGCGACAGATCCATCTGGTGGTAGTGGAAGGAGCGGTACATGTAGAGCACGTGGTTGGGGAACCAGCACAAGGCGAACAGGCCCACGAAAACCAGAACGATCTTGGCCAGGCGCTTCCTCGTGTCCATCTGAAAGAGCAGATGCACACCAGATGTTTAACCACAGCTTTAACTCTCACAACCAAGGAACCACAAGGCGACATCACCATGGACTGAGACGCACCAATCAGGAAACAACAATCCTCAAATAGAGCGTTCAGAGAGTAAGAAGAAAATAAAACATAAGAAAGGCTGGAACACTTAGAAAGAAATCACTTTTCTGATGAAAGAATATAAACAACCTTCCAGGAGTCCCTGCAGGATCTGTGAACAGAACGCGGCTCTGGACGTCCGATGATGAAACTAATAAACAGAAACGGACAGTTTCAGACCCAGAGGAGTCGGGCTGACATCGCAGCCCTTTGAGACGACTCAGCATGAAAGAAGCCGCCTTCAGTCATCCAGCAGACGTCATGCCAGTCAGACGTCTGGGCATGTGGACATGCAAAACATGTCAGCCGTGTTTTCTCACTTCCCTGTGAACTTCAGGCTTCAGGAGGAACATGAGAACCCAGAGGAGCAGCTTCCTTCCTTCTGCTAGAAGTGGAGTCTGGATGCAAACATCCTTTGAAGGGATGAATTTTCATTTAAAATCCGACGTGACGTGAGCAGAACCGTGATTGGACCTGGTCTGACTGGTTGTGCTTTGGTTTAGTGTCATACCTTCAGTGGGTCACTGATCGATTTAGTTTTATTTCCTTTTGCTTTGTTTTGACCTCCTCCAATCATTTGGACATCAACAAAACTGAATATCTTATAATTATTTTGATTCACCGAACATTTCTGGTGTCATGCATCCTCCGTCTTTTCTGCAAAATCTCCAACTGAACCAAGACGATGTGATGTAAGCAAATCCACAGCCAATCAGAGCTCAGTGCTCAGATGTTGAGTCTGTCAGGTTCTCACCTGCTCGTTCTGATCCGAGGCTCTGGTGGCTCACCTGATCCAACATGATCACACAGTCATTTACACGCTGTAAGAGGATTACCGGAGCCGACTGAACAGAGGATGAGCTTTAGCTGGAGTGGATTTTTCTCATAAATACGCTGTAATTAAATACATTCAGCAGCAGCTGTTGGTTCACCTCATCGGCCCTGAACCTCACAGGAAGTTAATCATAATTTATGATGAGGAAGTGAGGATCCTCTCAGAGCTTCGGGACACTTTCTGCTGCTTTCCTCAGAGACCGGCGAGCTGGGAGCCGGGATTAGGAGAAACTTTATGTTTATCGTCTTTTACTGCTGTGTGAAAACGTAACTTCAAAGGGAAACCTTCACCATTCCAGCTTTAACTTTCACTTCACTATGTCAGGATATAATGAAATGACTTAAATCTGAACTGAAGTAAACGCTCAACAGAAATTACCAATAAATCAGAATTAGATGATCAACATCTGTTTGGTTTAATTCTTACAAGAACACAGAAAAACCTGGAAATTCACAGCCCCCGTTTTCCATTTGGCATTTTATTAGGATTTATGTGAATTAGCTACAAAACGTTAATTATTTTAAAGCACGAAATAACAAAACTCCAACATTTCTATTCAGACCCCTTTACTTTTTTACCCCTAAATAAAATCCAACTGACTTCAGAAGGTCAATAACTGAGTAAATAGAAACTCCTGCATAATCCAACCTCAAAATGCAAAAACACAAAGTCTCACCAGGTGGTTTTGGTCTGACTTCTAGTGCCAATGTCTACAAGTAGCTTCAGTAATACAGGAGCTTATTATGAGTAAATAATTCCTTAATATTGATTAGAAAAAGTACCGGTTCCACTGGCAGATTATTTCAATCAATCAGTCAATCAGATTTTATTTGTATAGCACATTTCAGCAGCAAGACATTTCAAAGTGCTTCACATAATTAAAATAAAAATAAAAACAGCAAGTGACATAGAATAAACACTGAGGAAGAGAAAGAATTTAAGAAAGCTTTAAAAAGGAAACAGTGAGAAAGAGAAATAAAAAGAAATTAAAAAGTAAGGATAAAAGCATTAAAAATAAGCAACTCTAAAGAGGTGGGTTTTAAGTTGAGATTTAAAGGCTCTCAGTGTTTCAGCTGTTTTACAGTTTTCTGGAAGTTTGTTCCAAATCTGTGGTGCATAGAAACTGAATGCTGCTTCTCCTCGTTTGGTTCTGGTTCTGGGGATGCAGAGCAGACCAGAACCAGAAGATCTGAGGGATCTAGATGGTTGGTACAGCAATAACAGATCTTTAAGGTATTGTGGTGCTAAACCGTTCAGTGATTTATAAACTAACATCAGTATTTTAAAGTCTATTCTCTGAGCTACAGGGATCCAGAGGAGGGACTTTAAAACTGGTGTTATGTCTCTATCTTCCTGGTTTTAGTCAGAACAGCAGCAGCAGCTTCTGGATCAGCTGCAGCTGTTTGATTGATGTATTAGTCAGACCTGTGAAGACGCTGTTGCAGTAATCAATGCGGCTAAAGATGAACACATGGATGAGTTTCTCTAGATCGCGCTGAGACATCAGTCCTCTAATCCTGGAGATGTTCTTCAGGTGATAGAAGGCCGTCTTTGTGACTGTCTTAATGTGGTTCTGAAGGTTCAGGTC
>NC_088850.1:1775553-2193053 GCF_904066995.2 Poecilia reticulata | reverse complement strand
AAACCATCACGGACTGTAAGGCAGCTAATTTGGGATTAGCAATCTGGTTTGAGACAAAAGGTTTTGGGTAGTTTTGTTTTTTAATCATTTATGCTAAGAGTCATGGCCCAAAATAAAGTGTCAGGAAATCAAACTGTGGTGCAGAAAGAGGCGAAAATCAATTCATCAAGTTTATTCGTGTCGCACGTTTCTTACTTCTAACATCTAAGAAACAAACTGAACATCATTCTCCTCTGTATCCACTGAAGAATTTTGAAAAAGCATTTTAGTCCCTCTCATATTGACAGTGTTGTCCATGTCACCCAAACCAGTGACTTTTACTGTGAAGTTAATAATCGTGGTGACAGCAGGCAGATTCAATCTGCTGCTTTAAATCACTCTGTCCTCCATCTCCTCCTCCCTCTGAGTCGCCGTGTCGGAGCACATTGTGTTTGTCATGTAATTCATCTCATTACTGTTAAACCCGTCTGCAGCTTCTCATGGGGCAGCGATTCCATCAGAGCTTTCCTAAATGGGAAAAGCTCGTCTCAAATCTGCACATCTCACCGGGTCACCAGGCGATTGCTGCATACGGCTGCTGCTTTATCTGAGAGCAGAGCTCATTATGTCCCCAAAGATCAGAAATGCAACGAATCACACACACTCACTGCCTGAGCGTCTCTCACACACACACACACACACACACACACACACACACACACACACACACACACACACACACACACACACACACACACACACACACACACACACACATATTTCCACAGTAAAACTACCAAAAATGAGGGAATATCCAGAGATTACATCTAAACTCTCAGTGTGTTTAAATTGGTGATAACTCAATGAAAATTGTGATCTTGTTATTTCAAAGGTACGTAACTATTCGCAAATAATTACATTTTGATCGAAAACTATATATCCACACAATAAGCAACATTTTCAATTCAAAGACCAACCAATAAACACAGGAGCTAAACAAAAATATTTGGATTGTTTCCGGGTTCTCCATCCATCAGGTGGTGCAAAGTGTTGTTGTCCTGATCAGTCCTGGAGCTTCTTAAACTGGACGCTAACGTTAGCGATGTCTGCGCTGCTGCAGCATGTTTATCACTGAGATGCTAATTTAAGTTAGCATAGCATGGCTGACAGGCTAGCTCCTATTAGCACAACTTGAACACAGCTAAGGTTTTTACAAGCGTCCAATCAGATTGTTTGAAGCAGGAATTAAGTGCTGTTATAACCTTAGCCAGTGGGAGCATATAAATATTGAAAAGAAGGGATCCTAGGATTGAACCTTGGGGTACCCCACATGTGACCTTTGACCTCTCTGACGAGAAGTTTCCGATTGAAACAAAGAAATCCCTGTTTTTTATGTAAGATTCAAACCAGTGGAGCACTGGACCAGAGAGTCCGACCCAACTCTGATTCAGTAAAATGTCCTGGTCAACACTGAGGTCCAACAGAACCAGAACCAGCACTGTGGTTCTCCCACAGTCTGTGTTTATATGGATGTCATTGAACACTTTGACTAGGCCGTCTCTGTGCTGTGGTGAGCATGAAAACCAGACTGGAAGGAGTCAAAGCTGTTTGTTATTGTTAGGAAGTTATTTAATTGTTTAAAAACAGTTTTTTCAATAATTTTGCTGATGACCTCAGAGGTCAGAGGTCGACCTGTAATTCTGCAGTAGTGATTTGTCCAGATTGTTCTTTTTTATAAGTGGTTTGATAACTGCTGTTTTCAAAGCCTGGGGGAAAAAAACACCTGAAGACAGCGATGAGTTACTATTTGGATGAGATCATTAGCAACGACAGGCAGGACTTTCTTAAAGAAATGTGTGGGTCGGACATCCAGACAGCAGGAACCGGAGCTTCACTGACTTATAATTTCTTCTAGGGTTTTATAATTTAGTAGCTGAAATTGGGTCATTTTTCCTGCATTTGTTTTGTTTGGGCACAGCATTGGTACTGACTTTGGAGTGGATGTGCAGATTAATCCTCTGATCGTTTGAATTTTCTCTGAAAAGAAACTTGAAAACTTGTTGCAGGCGCCACGCCTCCTCCTTTTTTGTGTTTTCTATTCTCACTTAAAAAATTGTACGTAGGAGGCGCTGATTCAATTAGCACGATTGCTTCATTATTGTCATTCAGCCATTTTTCTCTCAGAAATAAAACATCAATATTATGCTCGGCCCAACAAAGTCCAACATCATCTCTTCTGTTCTACACGGTTTGCTGTTCGATGGGGCTGAAAATCCAGACGAGGTTTTTATCCCTCCTGTGGGCTGGAAGGCAGCAGCTCAACCTGCCGAGTCGCTTTGCATCTTCCCCTGCAGTATTTCATCATCATCATCATCATCGCAGCCGATGGAAGCTGATTTACTCCCACATCCTGCAGAAAAGTCAGACTGGATCTGCTGTCCGACCGAGAAATTCACCCGCCTGCCGGGTGGAAGACGCAGGATGTCAGATAATCTTCTGTCTCTTCATGTTTACTTTATGAAGACATGAATGTGTCTTTCCAGGTTTCAGGTGACATGAAGTGGTTCAGTCTCACCAGGAGTTCAAAACCCAGCTTTTAATTTGGTAGTCCACTTCCTCTTATCATCAAGTGAGTCTGTGAATTACCTGAAAATATCTGCAAACTAAATACTTAAATATTAACTTTATAAACTAAATATTTATCTTGGTATTTAACTAAATCAAGTTAGTTTTTATTCCTGAAGCTGAAGCAGAAACGTCTGGATTGGATGAACACATGAACGTGTTCATCCAGTCATCTGCTGGTTTCTGTTCATGGATCAGGTTTTGGGTAAAAACAGCTGAAACGGCCCAGCAGAGCTTTTCTCAGGTTCCTCCTCCAGCTCATCTGTTGGGACGTTGAGACGTTTCCCAGTTAGGCTGGAAATGAAATGATTCAAATGGGTTCTGGTTCTGGTTCTGGTTCTGGTTCTGTTCTGCAGCCTCTTCCCACTGGAGTCTTTTTCTAAGGCGCCGTCTGTTTTCTCTGAGCTTCCAGTTGAATTCCTGCCGTTACAGCAGAGACTCTGTCAGATTTGCCATCAGCATTGATTCCTGTCATATTTCCCTCTGCAGGCGTCGCAGTGGCTCCGGCCGCCTCTGATTGATGGTACCTGATGTGTTCTGCAGCCGTGGGCCTGTTAATAACTCGGCTCCTCCTTCTGTCCTCCAGCCGTGAAGATCAAGCTTGTGAAAAGTGATTACTCAGTCTGACTGACACGCTGCCTCCCCTGCAGACCCGATGTTTACTACGACCCTATGAGGGAGCTCTGGCTGCAAAACGCCGAGGATTGAGTCTTCCCCCGTTAGACGGAAAACTTTGATAAAATGTTCCTGTATGTCGGCAGATCATTTATTTTAAGTTATTTCAAGTTAAGTAAATGAATTATTTCAGATATTAGGTTTTTGCACCTAAACTAACCAGATATTGTTTCCCTGAAGTCCTGAGGAACGTTAAAGGAGCGAGCGCCGTCTGTCACCTGCGAGTGACAACGATGACACGAGGAGGCCGAGCCGTTTCTGGCTGACCTCAGTTATTTGTGCAAGCTCCACTTGAAGGTCTTTTTGCACCTTAGAAGCACTCAGACTTTAGCAGGTTGCCATCAATAATTCATGCCCTTCGTGTGTAAACCAGAGATGATGTTGGATCCTGAACATGGACGACTTCTCCCAGCCAAGAAACCACAGATTTATTCCACAAACTCGGAAATATTACGTTTTTATTTTTATTGGTATTGATTCTTGATTCCCAGACAATTTAAATATTGAAACAGACTAATTAAAAATTATTTGCAATATAAAAATGTTGGCCAACTTAGATGGATGTTCAGGTACTGCAATCCTTGGTTGTGGCTCCTTTTGCATAAGTTACTGTATCAATGCAACGTGTGATGGAGGAAATCAGGCTGAGGTGTTCAGGAGGTTCAGGTTGATTTGTTTGTCTTCCTGTTGACCGGTCCGGTCAGTTTGGACCACCAGGGTCATTGCAGAAGCTTTTGGTACCTTTGTCAGTGTCAGCTGGTACCAAGTCCTGCAGTAGAGTGAGATCAGAGAGCTGAAGCTCTCCTTCAGGCTCAAAGTTGACCTCTGACCTCACACATGTTGCTTATATTCCAATGTTCTGATGTCAAGTTTGCAGAAACTTCCAGCTTAAACCAAACTGACTCCCGTTTGGTTGACCCTAACCCTCTTTAACAAAGACCGGTCCGCCATCACACTGACTCATATCTGTCTTCTCATGTTCATACTGAGGCAACAATCCCAGCCCTGAGGATAACGGCGTCCATGTTGCTCTGGCCTCCCTCTCCAGCAGGTTGGGACCTTGCAGGAGTTTTCAGGGCTCTGCCTGACTTGTAGGAGTCCTTAAGCTTTTTGCATGGCACTAATATGACCTTCAACCCCAATCAAACCAGGTAACTCAGGGTTTGGTTTAATACCACTGTCAAGGTTTGGTGGGTGGAAGTGGTGAGGAGAAACGCTGAGACCCAGGTTATTGATGAAAGAATGAAGAATTTAATGAAAGTGTTCCACAACAGTCCAGGACAGGCAGCACGGCAGCTAATTAGCACACAGCTAATACCGGTAGCAACTGACAACTGAAGACTTAAACGAGACCTAAGCAAACCAGGACTTCACAGTTCTACTGGAGAGCTTCAACGTACGACATAAGACATTAGACGAATGACGACTAACGTATGACGAAAGACAAGGATCCGACGAGGAACACAGACAACAGGTGAGACTAAATACACTAGGAGGGTAATTACAGGAATGAGACACAGCTGGGATCCATCAATGGGGAGGACAGGACAGAGACTCACAGGGAAACAGGACTAAACACAGAAAATCTCAAAATAAACTATACTGAACAATACAGATCATAACAACCACCTCATAAAAAGGAAACGTAACTTGCACATTAATGCTAAGTGGATTAGCGAACCGCCTCATTCTGAACGCTGCAGAAACGTACCTGTCTCTTGGTGTGTTCACTGACTTCGCCCGGCATGTCGTAGGCACTCTTGATTAGCGTGCGCGCAATGTGGTAGTAATACACTGAGATGACGGTCAGAGGGATCAGGAAGTAAACCAGGAAGATCATCACAGAGTGGATTTTGGGATGCATCTGATTGGACAGCGGGTAGGGCACGCAGTTCATGAAGGTGACGTTCATGTTGTCCCTGTGACCCTGAGGAGGCGAGAAACACGAGGAGAACATGATGAAGAGGAGCAAACAGACTGAGGAAACCTGGAGGGAACCAGAGACAGATGTCACTTATTAATAGACTATAAAGGAGAACTGGGCTGGAAGAAAACGAGTGTTTGATGGGAAACCCCACTGAGCCAATTGTGTGCAGTTTAAAGACATCAAAACATGTTGGAATTATGGGCAAATCAAAGCAATGAGTCATGAAACAATGTCTGCTGGTGTCTCCATCATCCTCCTAAATATTTCCAGCTCTGGGTTTGATGCTCCTCACATTAATGTCCCCTGGATGCCTGTTAAAGCGCTGTGGGGGGAGTGGGGGGCGTTATGGGCGTAGTCAGGAGGGTGGCTTCTTCTCCACATACAGAAAATCATACAAAACATTTGTGTTTTAGTGAAGCTGCACATTGAAACAGACTGTGCTTTTTCTCCTTATTATTCTTCGATTTTTCCATTCCTCTGGCTTTGAAGAGCTCCGTGCAAAAAATGCCTCTGCATGCAGCTCAGATGAGATCAGAGATTCACAGCATGGAGCATCAAACAAAATAAAAACGGTGAAACAAATGAAAAGCTGCACTTTACAGCAGAAACAGTTAAACTTCAACAGGCAGGTGGGACTTTACCTCACTGAGTTACTGCTGTTTTAGACCTCATCAGATCTGCACAATGAAATGTGAGAGAAAGTCACAGACGCTTGTTTGGGTGTAAAGTATCATCTATAAAGCCATGGCTGCCATCTCAAGTCCTGAATCAAAGCAGCTGCTTATTCTACAGGGATCTTCTGTCTCTTCCATATGTCTGTTGAATGTATCTCAGGTTGGATCACTGAGCTAACAAACCCAAATGGGCCAAAATTTCCTGGAATTTTGTCAATGGCTCCTTTGGTTTTCATTGTGAACAAGAAGCAGAAACACCCAAAACATGTTGGAAAAACTACGTTTTAGGAAGGAAAGCTGAAAGGATAAATGCAGTTTTTGTTGTACCTGCATGGAAATCACTTGTGAGAAAATGGCTTCAGGGACGGCCAGCAGGACGGACAGCAGCCAGATGGACACGGCTTTCAGACACGTCCAGAAGACGGCGCTGGACGTCTGGATGTCCATCGGGTTCACAATGGCCTTGTACCTGAAGGGCAGACAGAAAGATGGCAGGAGAGTCAGCTTGAAAGAGAAAATGAGGCAAGAAGCTTCAGAGTGTGGCCCGATAAAACCAACCACTATGGAGAAATAATTACTTGGACTCTCGCTGTGAAGAATTAGACTTTAGCCAAACCCCATGGAGAGCAGGAGTAGGAAATCTCTTAAACTTCCTCCTGCTCGTAATTTAATCACTCAGCATTTGGAAGCAAGGCCAACATGGACTAAATTCAAAAACAGCAGAAACCGGCTGACTGGCCAGGATGAAATGCATCCTGGGAAATGGAGCTCAACGGCACAGATCCCAGACGGAGCGCTAAAGTGAGATGAGAATCGAGTGGAAGGCGATGCACAACGAGACGTCGTCACGTGAGATCGATTATTAATATTCTGACAGAAAACTGAGAGTTGTGGCTCCACTTCAACCAGCTCTCAAACTCTCAGCTACGTTCTTCCTTCATCCCAGCAGATCTTTGACAGTCTGACCGCAGAGTTAGATTTTTTGTGGCCGTTAGATGAATAGAAATATTCGATGCAGAATCTTTCCTGCTGGGCCGACCCAGAGTTGATTCTGCATAAGCTGAAAATCACCAGCAGAGGATTTACACATTGAAGTGTGCTGCCAAGCAGATGGCATCTCAACGGAAACATTGTGCTTACATTAAGTAGACAAGCTCAGACGTCTCATGCCACCAGCTGCAGGAAACAAGAAGATCTAACAAGATGAACAAGAAACTAAAGGTTCAAACACCTGCAGATCATAAAACCATAAATTTGATCAATGTTTGATATAATCTCATTGGGACACACTGTCCTCTGTTGCTGTGTGGTGATGTGACTGTTGCTCAGCCCAGGTTGTCTTTGACCTTATGACCCCGCTAACGGGCGTCCTGGATCCGTGTCATGACTTTAGCATGTCCATGCTAGGTCAGCTGATCCTTTGACCCTCAGAGTCACACCTGCTCCCCCCTCTGCTGCAGCCCCTGAAAAACCGCCTGGAGTCTCCGACGGTGAAACGTCACCAAATGTTATTTATCTTAGAGGATGGCAGCTTTTCAGCTCTTTTATTGCTATAATTAAGTAAAGTTGTTTTGGAAAAACTGATGCCCCAACAGAAAACGAGGATGTCTATCATGTAGGGTAGAAAATCAGACTAATGAGGTCATGAGGCAGGAGCATACAAAATAATTTGGCCTTTTTAACCCAAACACATTTGTCAACATCAGAGATTTAATTTGGCCATAAATCTTCCAGCGTTTCTAGTCCACTGACCGATGGTGGTCATAACTTCAGCTGATGTCCTCAGACCAGCAGACTAATGAGAATAACATCAACTGACCCTTAAACGTTGAAAAGACCTTATCTGATTGCATTCATTAATTAAAGACTATATTAATTAATAATGCTCATCATTTACGTTCCCTGACCTCTATTAGAGTCATCCTTTACATAGTGGACTAGAAAAACAAGCAGATTTGCTCTTCAGGATGAACATCCACAAGTTAAAGAGACAAGAAAATGAGTAACACTATAAAGTACAGCTGCACACTGAGAGGCTCCAGGCAGATTTTCCTGTTGAATGAAGGGCTTCCTCTGGTTCCTGGGTTATGACAGAGGGGAGAGTAAATGTGTCTGCATTTGAAAGCCTGATTGTTCAGCACAAAGCAGCTAAATACTGTGGTACCAAGCAGAACCGGGTCAATGCATCGGCCATTTTAGCCTCATAGCCTTTACACAAACGTCGATAGGATCAAACCCCAAGACGTTGGTTTCTCCAGGTCTCAGCGTACGGTTAGCCAAACCGCTGATGGACCCCCTGCAGGTCCACCTGTAACTGGAAATCCACTTAGATTCCCTATTACTTTATCTTCTGATGCTTCCTGGAGCCAGAACTGACCTCACCTGACCATCCAGCCAGTGTGCGAAGGCCGGATCTCAGAAGTAGCGTCTGCTGTTCATTGGTTAAATTCAGTACATTCGTATTTATTGCTATTTTTGTCAGGTTCAAGTCACTTCAGTGACAGTTGTGGGCTTTTTGCTTCGTATCTCCATCAGTAACTGGGCGAGAGGCAGAGTTCACCCCAGACTGGTCGCTGGAGAGAAAATCATTTTCTGCTAAATCTACAACTCGTGTTTCCACAGCAGAGTGGAAATCAGGTGAGGTTGGCTGTTTGAGATCCAGCTGATAAAAAAGGAAAACGTGGAAGATGCAGAAAATATTCAATATAGCATAAATCCCCGGAGAGTTGACATTTTAAAGGAGCAGAAGCATCATTCAGGTCTGGCTGCACTTCACTTCTTTAAGCATGAAAACTTTCCCCTTAGCCAGCAGTTCGTAAAAGTTCTCCCATGTTCACAAAGCTCCATGAAACTCAGAATCAGCTACATAAACATTTCCATGAAAAGCATCTTGCAGCAGCTCTGCAGGCTACAGGCTACTGTTGGGGTCAGCTCCCATGATGCACAGCTGCAGTCTGCCGCACCGATCAGCTCGTACCTGCAGCCGTGATGAGAAAAGCAAGCAGGCTGGTGTTGCTTCTTTGTTTTCTGTCCTGGCTGCTGAGGGACTCGACAACGCCCCATCACAACAGCTATTATTCTGCTTCCGCCTCAGAAGTTTCAGCTGCTTTCCAGAGAAAACAAACAGAATTTAAAATCCTGCCTCTGTCTCTGTTCTAACTAATGGAGAGCTCAAATCAATCATTAAAGAATCTCCGTTTGTTTTCTGCTCCAAATGCAAACATCAAATAAATGTCTAGTCTTTCTCCTGGTGACGTAAACGATGAAAAACAACCAGCGATTGTATGGCTGAGGCTGCAAAAAGACAAAGAGAGCTGGAGCACTTTGTCATTTTAATCATTCCTTGTGCATTTTAAATTCCTGAGAGGTGAAGCATATCCGTGATTTAGCAGCACAGTCACACGGAGCAGGATTAATTCAGCCGTCTGTTAATGCACTGCAGCGAAACGCTCCTTAAGTTAGACTGAATTTAAACAGCAACGCCAAACTGGACGCTCAGGAGATTTAAAACCTTAAATGATCACATCAGTTTAGAATGTAAAAACATGAAGTTCCTGCTGTGGGTTTGATACAAGTGCAGATAAAGATACTTTTTGTCTCTAAAATGGAAGAAAGAGAATATAAACCTGCAGAAAAGTGTAACAACCCTAAAAATGGCTATTAAAAGAATAGAATCTACGTAGAAAGTTTCCTAATCTTTGGAGCTCTGTGGTCCTGCTGTTATGCTCATTTTATTTTATTTTATTTTTGTATCTCCATGTTTGACTTATAGATCAAAGCATAAGTTACGGTGGCCAAAAAGTGCAAACATGCAGCAAAACACAGTGAAACACAGAAATGATCCGAGCTTCAAAACACAAAAAACATAAAAATGCTGAAATCTGAAAGTGCTGCAACCACATGAAATAGAGGCAAAGGGAAAAAATGACTCAAAAGATGAAATACTGCAAACTTGCTCTGCAAAACAGAAGTCCTCCAGACCACTAGGGGGAGTCTGGAGTAGGTAATATCACCTGGGTAAATATGCCGCATGTTTGAAATAGACATGCAGCATAAGACACTTGTTCTTTTCCCTCTAACTTTCTTCTGAACATCACTTCTCTGCTGAGTGTCTGGAGGTCGACGCCCCCTGGTGGTCTGGAGGACTTCTGATGGTGGAGCGAGTTTCCAATATTTCATTCTTGCTGCTGTTTTTATTATTTACTGAATTTCCTGTTTGTTTCTCTTTTCTGTGATTGCAGCTTTTTGTGTTTTTCTGTTGCATTTTTGTTTGTGTGTTTTGGAGTTTGCATCATTCAGGCGTTTGCAGCTCAGTTCGATGTTTTCTGTGTGTTTTCATCTGTCAGCCACCTTAATAAATATCCTGCCGTCTTCCCTTTCCTAACCGATTGGCAGTTTTTTTTGCAGAGTGTAACCTGTAATTCACTTCCACTATATTCCAGCTCTTGTCTTTCCATCCTGGCATTAATGCTCCTTTAAACTGTTACATCTCAGCTGTTCAACACGAATGTTTCCACCCTCACAGTTCAAGGATTTCTCAGACATGACCTCCTCTGGTTCTCGAACGACGACAGTTTGTTTGAGGCTGTAGCTCCTGTCTGGGTTTGTTCTGACTCCGTCTCTTTGATGAAGAGCGATTCTTTCGGGCTTCTTCTCCTCCCACTCAGGATTTTCTGAGTCTCTGCTGCGTCTTATTGTTTATTTTCACTGAAGGAACTTGACGTATGTTGGCGTTTCAGGATAATGGCTGCACCGGCAGCCTGTCAAGTTGCTCATTTTTATTGTTTGTTAATGTTTTTATATCATTTTATTAACAAAACAACAGATTGGTAATGTACTCTTTTGATTTTACATGTTAAAACTTTGAGCTATGGGAGTTTATGAACATTTCATGAGCTAATGAAATGCTAAATATGTTTTGATCCATTTTCTACAGAGACGTCTGATTGACTGTGATGCTGGTGAAATGTGGCAGAACCATTAATCCAGATGTTTGAGACATCTGTACATTTATAACATTTAATTATAATGTTATAAAAATTATATGAACAGATTCATTATGAGATGAGAGCAAATACATTAGTAACTTATTCATTTATTTTGAAAAACTACCAAGAAACTGAAAAATGTGGGGTCATTTATTATGTATTTTAATGATTTTTAAAAATCACATTATAATCCATCACTTCAAACTCTGTGACTCTAAGTTGAATTAATTAACAGAAATGTTTTGTATTAATTTTAGCCTGAGTGGACTTTTGATCTGAATATGATGGATAATGTTTGTCCAGGTTTCTATAGCAACGAAAGAGAAAAAGTGTGCCTCACTAATCAGGTTTGACGTTTCTGTCAGTCCGTTTATTCCGAGACAAAAACCGGAATACGGCTGAAAACGGTGAAGTTTGGCTGAAGTTTTCCGGCTGCTGCTGCTGCTGCAGGCAGGACGACGTGAGGCTGCCGCCGTGCACAGACTCTGACCACGACACACATCTCACCAGAACACAGGCTGCTCACTCAGGACCCAGAGCCGGTCCGTTTCTGATGCTGTAATTAGTGCCGGCACCCCCTGCTGTCCGAGTCATTAATGGAGCTGAGAGTCAGCTGCTCCTCCAGGAGCTGTTGATGTTAAATATGGAGACGGTGAGCAGCAGCTGGACACATGAATGAGATCACAGCTGGTGTCTCCAACTCTGAGCTCCTTCAGGAAAAACTAAACCTCCAAATTAACGTCCAAGAAAAACCAGTGGCTTATCGGAGAACCCCACAGCTGTGTGCTCGAGTCCCAGAGGATCTATTCCTGCTGCCGCCGATCCAGTAGGTCGTTTATCTGATTCTGTTTTACTGATCAGAATAAAACAGTGACTGCTTCCCTTGGTGTAAACCTCCCAAACTGGAACCAGATCATTTTTAGCTCGGAGTTTTTCCACTCTGAGTTGTAGATTAGTTCAGAGTCTAAGTGCAGAAACACTTAGCAAGCAAAACAATATGGCTGAACACACAATACAAATGAAAGAATCAGTTTCTCCAGTGCAATAAATTACTTTTTGCAGCAGATGTCAATGTAAAATGTATTTATCTAGCACTTTAAAAAAACGATAATAAAATAAGTTGATGGAAAGAATCAGGTGGATCAGATGGATCCCTGCTCCAGTTCACCTGAATCGATTAAAGTCTCGCTGCCGAAGCAGGACGACGTTCATGAAGGGGTTCAGATGTCGGGTCAGGCCGTCCAGCTTGGCTGCTTAACCAAATTTATCTGAATTTCTTGAATCATCCATCCATTTTCTTTACACCCTTGTCCCTCAGTGGGGTCAGGAGGTGCTGGTTCCTCTCCAGCTAACGTACCGGGCGAGAGGCGGGGTCACCTGGGCAGGTCGCCAGTCTGTCACAGGGCAACACAGAGACACACAACCATACACACACACTCTCACACCTAGAGACAATTTAGAGAGACCAATTAACCTGACAGTCATGTTTTTGGACTGTGGGAGGAAACCGGAGTACCCGGAGAAAACCCACCATGCACAGGGAGAACATGGAGACTCCATGCAGAAAGACCGGGAATCAAACCCAGAACCTTCTTGCTGCAAGGCAACAGCTCTACCAACTGCACCACTGTGTAGTGCACAGTTGAATCAGTTAATGATAAAAAATCTCCACCGGTTTTTCTTTGACCAGTTTAGTTTTTCAGTCAGCTCCATAAAGGATCACCAAGTCGCTACAAGCTGCACATATTTTGTGTCCAAATGAAGCAGAGCTGAAAAACATGCACAAACCTTTGTCACATTTTACATCCTGTTTTTCTTCCACTTTGAAGGATTTAATGTCCCCCAACATGAAGCAGCATTCCTGAAGCTCTTTAATGCACTCTGACGTTTTTAATGTTCTCTTCAATGCATCAGATTAATTGTTTAAAAGTCCACAGAGGAAGCTGGAGCTCCTCCAGCAGCTGCAACGCAGCGTCTGAAAGCTGAGTGGTCTGGCTTCGCTCAGAGACCTGAGCTTCACCTGCGGCTCCTCTCAGCCTTTCAGCAGGAAATCCTCCTTCATTAACCGGAAGCTGGAGTTCAGCTGCGCACATTGTGAAACCAACCAACCAACCGTATAAAGTTTGTGCCCTTTCTCAGAAACTGTCATATTTGCAGCTGGGAATAATTGCTGTGGTTCTGGCATGAGGAGAATGTGATGCGGTTTAACCTTGCAGTCCCACAGACTCTGGTGATAAATGAATCAGTCCTTGGACGGACGATGAAAGATGCCGAAGCGTCTCAGTGGAGTTTCTATGCAGTAAATATTACAGAGTTTCAGGCTTTTACAGGTTCGCTTTGAGAAACAAAAGAAAGTTTCACAGCTTCCTGAGGTAAACCAGATCATGTTGCTTGAAATGTAAAATGTAACGACTGAATAAAGTGACTGAGACGAACAAACAGCCATCAGTTACCAGAGATCAGCAGATTAGTTGGAATATGAAACCTGACGGATCATTTTCAGCTTGATGAAGTCTCAAACCTCATACTGTAATGAATCACTTTACATATTTTCTAGTCTGACATGACAATAATAAGCTGCTGATATTTCTTCCCTTGTTTAAAACCTAAAGGAGACGACTGAAGAATCGGGTTTGAACTTTGAAATGTCTTAGCTTTACTTCCAAACCACAAATTCTTGTCAGTTTTGTAAACTTTCAGTCGCATAATGTTCATCATCTGTGTTGAATTATTGGTTATCGACTGTTAATAATTATTAAAGTAGTTGTGTTTACATTTCTGCTGTTGTTTTGAAGTGGGTGAAAACTGTTTAAAGTCTACTGTACTCAGGTTTTCTGCTTTTCTGAGGAACAAAAATAAAATGCAGACAGTGGAGAGAAATATAAATACGGAAGCTAAGAGTGTCAAACAGTATGTAAATGATATTTTACATATATTGGTGCTCGAGGTGCTAGCCTTTCAGTTAGCATTAGCATCCGCTAAATACAGTGTTGGTGTAGATCTTTAGTGTTAACAGAACGAATGTTTATGATTCGTGAAGCTGTCTTCATAACGCACAAGAAGCTGCCATGTGATTGGCTGTCTGTGCTAACGAGCTTTTTAAACGTGGAAGATGAATTCTGCTGACATCCGGCGGTTCAGGCATCTTTCAATCAAAATAAAACATCACCAACCAGACGAGCTCTGCAGAAACAAAGTGTTGGTTTGAGTCGTACACCTGCAGACTTCCTGTCCTGTCCTGTCCACCCCGTCTCCACGCTCCGCTCCATTCCTCATCATCCTCATCATCCTCCCCCCTGACCCTCTTTTATCTGCCAGAAGAAGCCATTTCCTACCATTACAACCCATCTCTCCAAACAGCAGACTTCTTCTTTGTTCTCTTATCACAACTCTTTGTGTTGACACTTTAGTGGCAGG
The DNA here is from genome assembly GCF_904066995.2 of Poecilia reticulata. Classification (NCBI taxonomy): domain Eukaryota; kingdom Metazoa; phylum Chordata; class Actinopteri; order Cyprinodontiformes; family Poeciliidae; genus Poecilia; species Poecilia reticulata. The sequence continues at coordinate 2,178,768 of NC_088850.1, read as the reverse complement.
AAGCTGTGAGAAAAATCGATGGCACATACAAAGGTGGGAAGAAATGCTTTCCTTCCCTTTCTCCTGCCAGGTCTCCGTCTTTCATCAACAGCAACAACTTTCATTTCTGTGTATCAGGTTGGTGGGACCCCTGATTTTCTTTTTTCTTTTTGGTGAAAATAGCCGAGTAAATATCCAAACATCAACTTTTTCTCAGTATTTTCTAGTGAGGTCACTGACGGGATTTTACACCAAACCAGTTGTTCTCCTGGCTGTTGGTGACAAAAGGCTTTGACCTCCCAGCTGCGATCAATTCAGAGAAAACTTCAGCTCAACGGGTCATCACTGTCCCTGATACTGATGGGAAGTGATTAAGCTTCAGTTAGCCAGTCCAGACCGTGTTAATTATCCATTAGGCCTGCGTCCTCATCCAGGACCTTCAGGCCAGTCAGGAGCCGCTCAGAGCTCGTTAGGGGCCTTCAGCCTCGTTAGGGGCCCACTGGAGACCAGCAGGGTCAGAAACACAGCTGGGTGAGTAGCAGATCTGGAAATGAGAGTTTGCTGTTAGGTTGATGTTATGGGCTTTCAGATGGATGATGCCGAACAGAAGTGGTTTGGGGGAGGAGGAGCTGCAGCTCAACGCCAAACAGGAAGCTGGAAAATGGTGATTTAAAACGCGAGGCTGGTCACCTGCAGGAGCAGTGAGTCAGGACATTTTATGCTAAATTCACATTTTGCACATTTTTGTACTTCCATTTGGGTTTCTACTGCTTCTAAAAACAGTTAAAGTGCTTAAATAAATCACTCTGCTGGTTTTTAAAATAATATTATGGTTTTTCGGTGTCTGGAAAATTAGCTTTTCAAATGTAACGTCACAAATCAGCAGGCACTGACCCGTTGCCTAGCAACCCCAGCAATAGCTGCTGGAAAAGACAACATGCAGAAACCACTTGATGCATTTTGTTGGTCGTGCACAAGGCTCCACTTTTGCTTTTCAAAGATATACGGTTGCATAATTGCGCATCTATCTGCAGCCATTTTCACGTCGGTGTAAATGTTGAGTTGGGGGGGCGTGGCCAGCAGCAGCTTATTTGTTTTAAAGCTGAAACAGCTGAAAATAGGCAGAACTGAGCAGAGTAAAAGTATGAACGTGTTTTCTATAATCCACAGAGATGCTATAAACTGTTCAAGGAATCATGACAGGTCACCTTTAAGTTTCAGTTGGATGTAGGAAAAGAATGACTCCCATCCTTCCAGAGCTTTAAACAAATAATTTAAGCAATTAGCCAGAGTGTCTCCTATAAGCAGACCTTCTGACAGCTCTGTGAAATGTTCTGCTCAGGTGACAAACTATATGAAAGAGTAGTTGATGATGAAGTCATTAACAGAGGAAGAAAGGTTTTATTTTCTCAGGTTTTAGTCTGTAAAGGTGTGAATTAGTCATTTCCACCTCCGGTTTGGGGATCCTTACATCTGAGCGTTTATGTTTCATGTAGGAATCCGTTCACAGCGATGCGAGCGGTCATGTTTAAGATGAAGGAGGATGTTAAAGCTGCCAGGAGAACAAACCGCTTCCTGAAAGCTCATTAATGAGACGGATTGTTAGCTCAGTTTTCACACAGCATCTCTTCACACTGCTGCTTTACTCACATCTACATAGTCAGAGCTGCTGCTGCTGCTGCTGCTGCTGCTGCTGCTGCAGCTGCTGCTGCTGCAGCTGCTGCTGCTGCTGCTGCTGCTGCTGCTGCTGCTGCTGCTGCTGCTGCTGCTGCAGCTGCTGCTGCTGCTGCTGCTGCTGCTGCTGCAGCTGCTGCTGCTGCTGCTGCTGCTGCTGCTGCTGCAGCTGCTGCTGCTGCTGCTGCTGCTGCTGCTGCTGCTGCTGCTGCTGCAGGACCTGCAGCTCAGGTTTAATGTACATCACTGGGAAGGTTGGTGTCTGCACCTTGTTAGTGTGTTATAAAGGGGAAGTTCTGCTCAGAAAAGGACAGAACATTCCTCTGGACCTGAGCTGGTCCTCACACACCGACGCTGTTTGGACTTTTTCCTTCAGCTGCAGTTTGTAAAAACCAGACAGTTTTTCCCTCAGGCTCTCTGATGAACACTATGAATGCCTCCCAGCCTGCCAGCTACTCTGCTGGGAAGCAAAACCTAAAACTGACTGACCTTTTCCACTTTTATATATTTTTACTTAATCTCTGCATGCTGTCAAATCACCTCTGACCATTAACACTGATTCTGATTCAGCTTTCTCTGCAACTCATTCCTTCCCAAGCATTCATGAAAACATTAAAACAGTAAAAACTGCAACATGTTTAGCAGCATTTCTTCATTCAACTGCTGGTTGTCTGGGTGACGTCCAGGAAAACACTTAATGTAAAAACTGTCAAATAAGACAGAATGGAAAATGAGTAAATTCAGCTTCCAGGCTGTAGTTTAACACTTTCCTGCAGCTTGATTTCTTATCCAGTTTCTGCTGAGCATGCAGTTAACAGAACCACTGATTAGCTTATCATGGTTCTGCATCATCACCAGGCCTTTGCTCTGAAGCTTTAGATCAATTCTCATAGTTTGTATCTGATTTAGTGATCAATACTCATAAAGCTGTTATAGTGGGTAATTCTAGCATCAACATAAACACTTTCAGAGGCTAAATGATGAATTTAATGCTTTCTGAGACCCAATTAGCTTTACACAAAATCTACTCCTGTCATCATAAACTTGATCTCATGTTGACAAGCTGCATAATTTCTCCTCCCAACTCTGTTTAATTTACCATCTCTTTCATATTAGCATCATAAACCAAACATGACTCTATTGTATTTTAGCTGGAGTCATATTGGATGTATGAACGGCTCTCCATGGCGCTGGGCTTGTTTGATATGAACGGATCTGTTTGCCATGTAAACAGATCCAGTTCAGATTTCCATCCATCCATTTTCTAACACCCTTGTCCCTCAGTGGGGTCAGGAGGGGTGACCCCACTGAGTGGGGTGCCTCTCCAGCTGGTGTACCGGGCGAGAGGCGGGGTCACCTGGACAGGTCACCAGTCTGTCAAAGGGCAACACAGAGACACACAGCCATACATTCACACTCACACCTAGGGGCAATTTGGAGAGGCCAGTTAACCTGACAGTCATGTTTTTGGACTGTGGGAGGAAACCGGAGTACCTGGAGAAAACCCACCATGCACAGGGAGAACATGGAGACTCCATGCAGAAAGACCAGGGCCGGGAATTGAACCCAGAACCTTCTTGCTGCAAGGCAGCAGTTCTACCAACTGCGCCACTGTGCAGCCAGTTCAGATTTCATTGGTTGTAATTTCTGTGCACAATAAGCTGAATTCAGTCTAAATGAGTGTAAAACCAACTGAGACGCGTCGCCACTTGGCTCAGACCGAACATCAACTGGAAACTGATGAAACAACCAGAGACTAAAAGTTGGCGTCAGAATATGAACCAGTTTAAATTTAAACCTGCCAATTTGTACATTTTAATAAAATAAAGGGATGTTTTGGGTATCTTAAAACCTTCAGATGTTCCTTTGAAGGTCAAGAGGAGGATTTAACTAGACTCTGTGTTCATGAAGAGTCTGAAATGTTCATCTGCTTTCCGATGTGACACTTAACTCTGACCTTTTCTGCAAACATGCATGCCAGGTCCCGTTTTCTTCACCCCAGGAGAGTCATGTTTAAAAAACAGCGACAAGAAACATGCAGGAAAGTCCGTCAGTTCGAGTGAAACCCGAAACAAGCAGAGTGGCTCTTAGTTTGTCATTTAATCTGAAATTTAAGTCATCAGAAGATTTTATTTCTCTTCATTTATAAAACCTGGAGCACAGAATCAAATGTTTTTTTTAATTATAGCTGCACTTATTAATAAAGGTCAATTAAATTAATTAAATAATGATTGATTCTCAATGATTGTGTCAATTGTTCATGTATTGAATGATTTCTTCTGATGCTTTTTGTTCTTTTTTGCTGTTGGAACCGTTTTATTTGTTAATATTTACTATGAATTGTTTAATATTTAATTTAAAGTTGATAAAAGCAGCCTGTAAATAACCTCCCATACGTTATAACGTGTTGACTTTATAACCAATAGGTGAAAAGTTCAGTCCTAGAAAATCCAGTCGAGCTTTTTTTGCATTAACTTTCTTCCAGCAATTCCATTCTAACTGACTTATTTCTTTCTTTCAAACCCTCCATAGCTGTAAATGTCAGAGTTTAAAAATCGAAGTAATTCATTTCTTAAAACAGATGCTGGAGTTTTGAATAATTAACACACCTGGAAACCTGAGCCACTCTTCTTCTTCCCCGTGACATCATTAAAATTCAGACAAGCCTTCAGAGATTTGACATATTCAATGTTTTCCAATGAGATGCACATAAATATTGTATGTCAGCAGCACTGACTCACTGCTCCCCCTCAGCATTAATCATCTCAGGTATTAAACCTGACGCACAGCGGAGTCTGCTGTGACAAACTGGAGGGAATAAGCCATAAGTGGCAGTGAAACCGCTGCAGATTCATAGTTACAGTCAGGAGTTGTGGCAGCGACAAATGTTGTGGGAAAAATAATAGATTCATAACTCAGAGTTAAAATATGTGAAAGGTTAAATCTGGTGCATGTTACATGGACTGGACCCTTTGCAGCGTGACGTCAAGATGCCCCGTCTCCCTGCTGGAGGGCAAAAAGCTGCTAGCTAACAGTGACTAGCAATGCTAATATAACGCGCTAAATCTTAAACTTATGCAGGACATATTAAGAGAAAAAGGAACACAGTACTTTGCTACTAATTGTCAACACAAAGGCAATAAGAAGGTGAGTAAAAAAGTTATAATTTAGAGAGAAAAAGAAGCGATGGAGAGGGAAGGGTAGCCCTTTTCGCACTGCAGGGTCTGGCATGGAGCGGAACGGCACGGTTCGGTTCGGTCCGGTTCCACCAGTACTGCATGTTACGTGGAATTCTGTGGGTTTGGGTTCAGTTAAAACGTGGCGACCAACTCTGACAGAACATCAGCAGAGCAGGTGTTTAAATGAGCTAAGCTAACCGCTGTGTTAGCTTAGCTAATAGCAGCGTTAGCTAATCTACCACAGCGATCACTTATTAATAATCACAAAATAAACACCAATCCTGAACACATAAAACTGTGACGGACTGAATGTTCTGTTCATTGTGTGGGAAATGTTTGAGTGTTTTATGGTGTTGAATTCTCAAACGTAAAGTGGCGTTGTTCTCAGTTGCTATGGCAACGAGTCTGCGTGTAGTGACACAGAGAGCGAGAAAAAAAAAGCTTTTGAGTTCTTTAATGTGTTATTTTTTACCTTCGCTGTGGCTTAATGCACCAAATGAATGATCCATCTCCAAGTTTCATTTTGTCAGCGGCTGTGGAGTACATGAAAAATAATATTTTTGCCCTCCAGCGTTGTGCGCATGCGTGTAATTTCTGGCTGTAAAAAACAACATGCAAGGATCTAGATCTGATATATCTATCAATGAAGGACACGCTGGTGGAACCGCTCTGTTTGCTCAGAGTCTGTCCACAATAAACATGGATTATGATGTTTAAATCAGAGGAGCAGGCAGAGAAGAAGAAGAAGCTCAGATGAAATAACCGAGCTGACACTGACGCGTCTGACGGAGCTGATTAAATTAGTCACAATCAGCTTCTTTCACTTAAATGTCCGTTCAGGAGGAATAATAAAACCTGCAGGCGCAGGACGTTTTCTCCACAGAGGATAAATCCAGCTGACTTAATGGACCGGCAGCAGAACGTTAAACGTGGGAGGGAATGATATTTTCACACATCGCTGGATCATTTTATTGCATCTGATGATCCGATCGGATCGGAACCGGCCGGCTGTAAATCCCCCCGCTGTCTGTGCGCCGTCCCTCTCTGCTGTCAGAGTTTTAACTGATGCGCTCAGCCGCCTGTTGGGCTCATTCAACAATTCACCGGACGGACATTTACGACGCACAGAGGTTTACGCACAGCGTGTTCTGCGCGCTGCGTCTGCTTCCACTGCGCCGTGAGAGACGTGATCTCCTGTCTGACCGTCACGTCATTACTGCTGATCACTGATTAGTCTGTCTGAGCGCTGGCTGATCATTAATAACCAATGACAGGCTCTGACGCATCAAACACGGCCTTGATTAGTAATTAACGTCCTAATTCTCTATGAAATATTGAGCTCTGGACGCCCTTTGTCTCATTTCAGCTCCTTGCTGTGAAATCGCACAAAAGTCAGACTTCCTGCTGGTTTCTGATCCAGCAGGGCAAAGAAACCCGAGCAGAGAAACTCACTGACGTCCCTACAGGGGGCGCTGGTTAGAAAACAGGGACAAAGTGGAAAGTGCGTGAAAACCGTTTGGATTGTTGGTAATAAAACACAAATAAGACAAAATATAATAAAGATCAAAGTCATCCACTAAACTGACCCAGCTGATGTTGGTTGACTGGAACAAAATGTCACTTGGTAAATATGAATATGTAAAGGGAATTATTTGAGTAATTCTGCATCGAGATTTAACTACATCCTAAACTTAAATATAAATTCAAAGATTCACCAGGAATTTACTGCACATATTTCTGCAGCTTTAAATTTGGGAAACATATTAGAAGAAAAACATGGATAAACATGGTGATGGGGGATAAAATCTGAAAAGTGATCAGTCAGAAACCACTTCAAGGCAATGAGAGTTTTGTTTTATTTTAGTCTTGTTTCTTATTTACATAAATCAGAGATAAACAGTTTAATGTAACCAGTAAATAACTGGTTTTTGATACATTTTGACAGATTATGAGGCAGATTAAGTTCATATAAATAAACATCACTTTCTATCTAGTGATTTAATGAGAATTTAACATTTATTTCCAGCTGCTGTTTGATCCTTTTTATGTATGTATTTATTTACATATTAAAGTCATTGCTGTTTGCAGCATCTCCATACTTCACATAAAGCCGCGCGTGGCTTTTTTCCAGACGAACGGTCCAATAATTGACCCTGGCATCTGTGACCCACACGTCACTGTGAATGTGATTTACTCACCGTGAACTCAGATAATACGATTCATTAGACGCCTCTGCTGATTTGATTCCAGATTTTCTCTGTCGTTCATTAGCGAGGCGGACGTTGATGCAGGGAGGAGTCAGAACAAGGTGATGACATGACCAAAGTGTTACTTAATGCTTTACTACATGATTTAAAACTAATTATTCTGATATTTCTATGTGTCATTATTGTATTTTTGTGGTTTAAATGTCATGTTGAATGGCTGTGGTGCCTTTTTCCTGATGTCCTTGAATGCAGCACGACTTGCATTGATTTTAAACCATAAATGAGCCAAAAGGTTGTAAGTATCCATCAGAGATCTGCAGTAAGATGGAGTTACGTAGTCAGGAGGAAACTTTGGGGGAGAAAACAATCAACCTTGGAAATGTGATAAAGAAAGGAACTGATGAAACAAAGGAGACGACTCCCTGTAGCTTTCGTTGGCTCCTTTCTTCTATCTATTTCAAGACTTTTATTGTGCCTTTAGTAACGCTGATAAATGACTTTTAAAGAACCTCTGAGCTTCCTGTAGGACTTCGGGGCCTCCAGGAGCCCCAGGTAGCTCTGATTCTGAATATTTTAAGCTCTCTGTTTTACATTTGCCTGCAGTAAATGAGGTGACACCAGATGGATGCAAGTGCTCCGAGAATAAATGATGCTACAGGTGGTTTTACCTTCAGCACAGTTTGTAATTCATACCAACATATACAGCAAACATTCAAACAGAATCAGAGGTTTTGAGTGTTTGATGCTCTGCAGCCTACAGATGTGCCAGTGGGAAGACATTAATGTCAAACCGTCTCCTTTGACTTGTCTCAAAGGAAAATTAAATGTGGTCGTAACTCGTATCATCCGAGTAACTAATCCACCTCATTTGCTTTTGCCATTTCTCTAAATCTTTGGCTGTACAGTCAGAAAGTTGGTCAGACATGTTGGAGGGATTTAATTAATGCACAGCCTCACACCAAGCGGTCAGGGCGAGACAAAGACTTATGTCAACTTTCTCACTTTGTTGCTCTATTTTTTTTTGTATTTTTCACACCTCCTAATCAACTTTTCTTAAAATAAAATGGCTAACCCTAATCTATCAACTTCTTCTTTGTTACTGGAGACTTCGGCAACATGTGGAAGCACCAGTTGCTTTGCAGGAACTGAGCAGACCTGCAGCACCGCTGACAAAAACATTAGCTTGTGCAACCCTAAAGCACAAATCATAAACAGTAAACAACATGGAATTTAATGGAAGCTGATGCTAAAATGCTAAAACGCTAAATTAAAACAGACTGCTGCCCACCATATGACAACAAAACGTCCTAACATGTCATTACTCTCCTACATGTGTGATTTGAGCTTTACGAAGTCATGCTTTGAGCAGATCTTTAAGTCATAATTTCAGTTTTATATTTGTTGAGTATTGCTAACTTTGTGGCTGATTGTGTACCGTCAAAAAACAGGTTTAATGGTCAATAACCACAAACTTCAACACAGATGTCAAACTTTATTTAACTTAAACTTTACACGACTGCTAGGAAAATTAACACTTAGAATTTACCCAGAATTTTTTTTTTAGGGGAAAATATGTGTGTGAAACATTTTCAAAGTTAGCAGAAGTGATGAAAAGCTAAACAAAACAAACAGCGCTGCTTTCTGCACATTTGTGGATTGGCAGAAGTGAAGAAGTGAAAATGAATCTCACACATTCAAGCCTGAAAAACGCTGCAGATGGACGACAACTATTCCAACTCCTATTCCAACTCCTGACTCGCCACCAGGGGGCGTATATCTGACTGAGATGGTTTTATTTTCCTCCTGGAACCAATAGGAAAATTAAACTGTAGTAGCCAGTCTTCAACCCAAAGAGGGCAGCACTGAGACACTTTTAGAGCAAGAAGGAAACAAGTTTAAATTATTGACAGTTTGTACAGAAACATAAATACTTTTAATGGAGTTTCTTATATAACTGCACAATATTTAAGTTTAAATTTTTATTCTTTATTCTGTTTTTATAACTATTTTACGTTTCATCTTTGTGTGAATCTGCTGTTATTGCCTCTATGAAATCTTACCATTGTGGAACAACAAAGGATTTTTCTATATCTTATATTTCTTCTATAAACACCTTAAAGCACCTTAAAGTTTATACTGTTTATCTGCAAAATAAAGTTGGTTTGGGGGTTAGTTAGGAGAGCACATGTTAAATGTTAAATGTCAAGTGAATTGGAAAGATTAAATGAGAAAACGTATTTTCTCTGAAGCATCCATCCATCCATCCATTTTCTTGCACCCTTGTCCCTCAGTGGGGTCAGGAGGGTTGCTGGTTCCTCTCCAGCTAACGTTTCGGGCGAGAGGCGGGGTCACCTGGACAGGTCGCCAGTCTGTCACAGGGCAACACAGAGACACACAACCATACACACACACTCACACCTAGGGGCAATTTGGAGAGGCCAATTAACCTGACAGTCATGTTTTTGGACTGTGGGAGGAAACCGGAGTACCTGGAGAAAACCCACCATGCACAGGGAGAACATGGAGACTCCATGCAGAAGGACCGGGAATCGAACCCAGAACCTTCTTGCTGCAAGGCAACAGCTCTACCAACTGCGCCACTGTGCAGCCGTGGTTTGTCATGTTGCTCTCTAAAGCAACATGACAAAATGACCTGAGCTGAAACGTCCCAGTCAAAGTCTAAGAGAGCTGAACAAACCATTAATGATGTTGCTCTTATTTCCTCCAGACCCATTAAAACATGAATCCCACCTTAGATACGCTCTGATTTATGGAGAAGCAATGAGCTGATTTATGTCGTCCTCTGACCGATCGGCCCCCTGCTGAGGAACATGAGCTCCACCTCTTCGTGGAGCCGAGCCTCCAGCCGGTGATTCATCACCTGCAGCACTGAACTCTGTCTGCTGAGCCTGGAGGCTCCGTTTGTTCTGCTGCAGCATCACAAACAGCAGAGCAGCTCCGGCTCTCCTGTAGAACTGATTCACTCTGTCCTCTCATCCACTGTTTCTTTTGTGCCATTTTTCTCCTCATCATATCTCACATCTACAATTATTATTATTATTATTATTATTATTATTATTATTATTATTATTATTATTATTATTATCCTGCTGTTGTTCTGCGTTACAACGCCGCCCAGAATGATGGACCTGATCAAACCAATCTGTCTTCCTGACACAATGTCTTTAATGCTAACAGATTATAGTGCAATCTTATTATCTGGTTAGGATAAACTCTTTTCATTAAGTTTCATGCGATGAATGCAGATTTTTTTCAGTTCAGTCAGAACAAACTGAACATCCAGTTCTTTCCACTTACAAACAGAGATCTTCTGGAAAATGTCTAACAGCATTTCCAGAAAACCTAAGAATTAAGTTCCATCCATTTTCTTACACCCTTGTCCCTCAGGAGGTGCTGCTGCCTCTCCAGCTGGCGTACCAGGTGAGAGGCGGGGTCACCTGGACAGGTCACCAGTCTGTCGCAGGGCAACACAGAGACACACAACCATGCACACACACACTCACACCTAGGGGCAATTTGGAGAGGACAATCAACCTGACAGTCATGTTTTGGACTGTGGGAGGAAACCAGAGTACCTGGAGAAAACCCACCATGCACAGGGAGAACATGGAGACTCCATGCAGAAAGACCGGGGCCGGGAATCGAACCCAGAATCTTCTTGCTGCAAGGCAACAGCTCTACCAACTGCACCACTGTGCAGCCCAGAAGAATTAAGTTTTATTTCTTATTTCTGCTCTGAGCTTCTGAAGATCCTCCCTGAAGGAGGCCGACAGAAAACAGAAATGTTCAGTTTGGCGTTTAGATCAACTTCAATTATTGTTTTTTTATTTTTATTTTTTGTAAAAATAAAAGTAATAAATTACACAAAACCATTACGTTCATTTTCAGGCACTACAGCTCGATATATTTTTAAGAATTTTGGTTTACATTTGATGAAAACTAAAAGTTCAAATGTTACAATAATATAAAATAAGGATTATCTTAATGCAATAAATATGGAATGTTTCTCTTAGATTTTTCCTTCCACTTAACTTTCCATTGACATGGACAAACACTTAAATCAGGAGTCTTATGCATGTTCATGTTGTGCATAAACTGGTTTTAATTTTTTTTATACAAAATTAATTTTCTTTGTTCTGATGTGGTATTTGTATTTTATTTTTATTTGAATTAAATCTCCATGAAGAGAATCTAAAAGCTAGTTTTATAAGTCATAGGGTTCAAAATTAGGCTCGTGGGCTGAATGTGGTCCACAGCATGATCATATTTGGCCAATGAAAAAAACTCCAAATGTCTGTTAGAACTGAAGGCACCATTTATACTGCAATTCCCAGAATGCTCTGCTGCTACAAAAGTTATTTTTCATTTCAATTCTTTTATGAGTTTTTACTACAAAACTGTCTTTGTTTTGGATTAAAGTTTAACTTTGTTTCATGATAAACATTTATTATGTTAAATGAACAGAAGGAAAAACTTCTCTTCAATAAATATCCAGACTGATCTGCAACTTTATCCCATTTTTTAAATTTATGTTACTTAAATGAATATAATAAAATCTCCCAGGAATGTATCAGATGTACTTAGACTCAAATCAACTGGTAAAATATGTGAGAGATTCGCAGCAGCTGCATGAAAATCAGCCAGCAGGAGAAAAACCGGCGAGTTTCTGAATCACTGCTCAGTGAAAACAAACAGTTTCTGGTGTAAACTTGTCTCAGCTGGAGAGAGAGAGCAGAATCCCAGCTGAGGCGCCGCAGGAAACCAGGAGGATGAGAACCAGCAGAGCCCGAGCCGATTCTGATGACTTCATCATGCTGCTGGAATCCAGACAGGAGAAGAACAAACATCCTCATTACTCTGAGCAGCAACCAGCGAGCGACCAGCAGAGGAACAAACAATAAAACCTAAAGAAGCCGAGTCACTCGATCGTCTGTCCTGTAAATGTTTCATTCATCCAAACCTTAAATTCAGCAAAAGATGATATACTAAAGTTTTAAATTCTTTTTCAACTTTTTTGGTCGGCACAGATTTAAAGAGCAACAGATCAATGAAGGACAACTAGAGGAGAACGAAGAAGAAGCAGCAGATAATGGACTGAAGATGGATTGATCCACCAGGAACAAACACAAAGCCTTGAGAAACGTCTAAGAAGAAGACGTTTCTCACCCAAACAGCCATGTTTCTGCATGGCTGTTTGGGTTACAATGTCTTCTTCAGACCAATTTCATCATTTTTTGAGTGATTTGTTCATTTGTTGTCTCTGGGCTGAACAAGCTCAAATATACACATATCCTCACTTTTTGTTGCCACCAACAATCTTAATTCTTTTCGTTTTTCCTTGTGAAATTGGTAAAGTTCAGTTAAACTGCTTGGTTTCCTTCTAAAGATGTTTAATAATCATGGAGTCGAGTCTTGGATCATTCCAGAAGCTTTTTCTGGATCATCATCCAGACGCCTCCAAAATGACAAGAACAATGTTTGGAAGAGTCAAAGTGAGATTTTAAAACCTAAAAGCAACGTATCAACCGTCAAGCATGGCGGTGGCAGCGTCATGCTGTGGACTGCTTCACTACTGGTGGAAGTGTTGTACTGCACGACGTTACGGTGGCCGACAGGTTCCAACACGCAGCAAGCATCAAAATATCAGGAGATCCTGGAGTTTGTTTCCATCGGACGGCTTCAGAAAACGTAACTACACAGGAAAACGACTCCACAGAGCATCCTGCTAAAGCAACAAGGTGGAGGTTCCAGAGTGGCCCAGTCAAAGCCCAGACCTGTTCTCAGCTGATCCAAATCAACCTAACAGAGGTTTAACAGTTCAGCAGGAAGAATGGAGGAAAACTGCAGAGCAGAGGAGCCTGAGTGAGACCGATCCACACCAAATACTGACCTGGAGGAAGTGAATATTTATGCAATCACCCCTTTTGTGTTACATATTTTTATGTAATTATTTTGTAGAAATCACTTTCACTTTGATATTGAAAGTTTTTTTTTTATTATTTATGTTTTTGTGGGGGGAAAAAGGCCAGATTTTATTGTTGATGATTCGATAAAAGGGGGTGAAAACGTTTTACTGACGCTTTCAGCTGGAGCTTTGAAATGTGGATGATGTGAAACTAGAAACCAGGAGCAGGAATGAAAGTCGAGTTTTGTGTTTATGGCAAAAAACAAAGAACAAAAAAAATAAGGAACATAAATCTGAATTTATTCTGGATTTTTTTAATATCCACACAGGGTCAAATTATTAATTTAATCCAAACTGTAAATATAGCGGTGATATTTTTTCAGTTCTTAATTAAAAGCTGATTCCATCATTTTCTATTTTTAGGAAAATCGCATGCAAAGCTGAAGCGGCTCAAAGAGGAGAGCAAACATTTCACATCTCTGGATTTCCTGTTAACCATCAGAACTCCTGCAGATTTTCCTTCCAGCAGATAAAACTTGTTCCGGAGTTCACCGGGTCCTCCTACCTGTCCGCGCTGAGGACCGTGAGCGTGAACACCGACACGCCGACCGAGGTGAGCTGGATGACGGGGATGAGCTTGCACGCCGCCTCGCCGAACACCCACTCCTCCGAGAAGTACCGGAACGCGTCCACGGGCACGCAGGTGACCAGCAGCAGCAGGTCGCCCGCAGCCAGGCTGGAGATGAAGATGTTGGGTACGCTGCGCATGGCGCTGTTGGTGATGAAGATCTTCACCAGCATGATGTTCCCCAGCAGACCCACGGTGATGATGAGGATGTAGACAGAGGTCATGACGCAGCGCACCACGAAGTGCACCGTCTCCCCGCCGTCGGAGGCCCCCCACCAGCCGGGCTCCGCGGTGGAGTTGGGGGTCAACGCCTCGGGGTCTCCGGGTGGAGCCGGGGAGAGGTTGGAGAGGAACTCGTCATCCATGCTGGGGAGGAGGGGAGCTCCAGCTGCAGGAGCTGCTGCGCGTAAAACCAGCGCGGTGGTGCAGCTGGATCAGCCTGAGAGCGGAGAGAAAAGTTTGGAGCGACACTTGATCTGAGGGCTGCAGGTCTGAGCCGCAGAGTGAGCAGAGGCAGGGAGCTGAGCGCGTAAAGAGGAGCAGGAGGAAGAGGAGGAGGAGGAGGAGGAGGAAGAGGAAGAGGATGCACCTGTTGGAGAGCTGCCTCCCTCTCTGCTGTGCGCGCGCTTCATTCAGCTCGTTTCCCACGTGCTTCTCAATAAATCAGGAGGATGAACCACAGAAAGTCACGGGAGAAAAATCTCGTTCTTAAAACTGCTGTCATGTTGTGGAGCGAAGAGACTGGTTCATTATTTACTGCATGTTTATATTGGAACCCAGCTGTGTGTGTGTGTGTGTGTGTGTGTGTGTGTGTGTGTGTGTGTGTGTGTGTGTGTGTGTGTGTGTGTGTGTGTGTGTGCGCGCGCAGCTCTTTCTTGGCTTTGCTTCTTGTTGTTGTTCTATGGGTTTTTCCAGGAATCGCCCCGCTGGAACATTTCTGTTGTAATCTGAATTCCTTCTTGAGGTTCCAGTGATAAAAACATGATCATTATTCTTTTTTATCACTAAAACAGCTTTTTTTTTCTCCTAACATTTTGTGATAATTGTTACTGTCATAATAATGACTTCATTCTCGTCGTTTGAAAATAAAGAAATCCCAGCCTGATGCTCCGTTAAAGGGTTATTTGCTGCAGAGCCATTATTCTGTCGTGTTTTTTAAAATAAATCTTAAAAACAGAAGATTAAAAAGTTTCCCCCATTCTTTTAAAAATAAACCAAGCTCTAGTTAGATTGGAAACAAAATGTCTGTGAAGATCAATTTTCAAATCTTACCAGACATTCTCAGTTGGATTTAGGTCTAGATCAGTGTTTCTCAACCTTTTTCGGGCCAGCGCCCCCCCAGCCTTTATCCAGGTCCCTCACTGCCCCCCACCAAAGAATTTGTAGGCTACTTGCACTGACAATTATTTTATCATTAATGTTATTATCATTATTGTAGATGTTTTGAATCGGCGCACCGATTATGTTTTCCCGTACACTCCTTCACCTCGCGCACATAACGGGGTAAATGTATCGGCGTCTGGAGGAGGGGGGTTGGGGGGAGGCGAGCGTATGTTTTTACGCTCCGTCGTGGGGGGGGGGGGGGGGGGGGGGGGCGCCGATTTATGTTTTCGCATCCACCTGAATAATGTGTAGTTGCGCCCCTGCCCATGGCACTTCAACAATATTATTTTATCTTTTATCTGGAAATAGTGTCTGTTTATTCTTGCCATACAGTCTCTGTATTAATTAATGCTCTAAAGGTCTTGCCATACCAGTTTATTCCTCTGTATTTACTTTAGTTTCTTAGTTTATTCTTGCATTTTGTTCTTCATTCATTTCCATTTAGTTTCATTTGCCCACGTTGAGAACCGCTAGTCTAGACTTTGACTAGGCCATTCTAACCCATGAATCGGCTCTGATCTAAACCATGGAGGTTTAGGGTGGTTGTCCTGCTGGAAGGTGAAGCTCCAGCCCAGCATCAAGTCTTCAAGTCTCCATCCATCTTTCTGTTCCAACAGCATGATGCTGCCACCACCGTGTGTCATAAAGATGTTGTTTTGTTTTTTTCTCTTCAGGGTTTTATATTTATTTAGAAATGTTCATTTTGGTTTGATCTAAGCAGAGCATGTTGGCTTTGTTCACTTTTTTTTACCTGGCTGGTGGTTTTGCTGTTTTCTCTGGGTTCATATGCTGCTGCAGCTCAGAGGGGACAGAAATGCAGCCACTAGGGGCAGCATTGTAAACCTGCTGCTTTCTGTTTGGATCCAGAACTACAGTAGACAGATCAGGTTTGATTCAGGTAAAAAAAAAAAGCCTCTCTGCTGTGGTGCAGCACTACCTTTTGTCTGCCCAGCTTCCTGCTCCATTTCTCCCTTTGGATTGTCTGATGAATATTGAAGTGTGACCAAAGTCCAGCCGTGCAGAAACCTGAATCCTCACAGAAGCAGATGTAAAAGCAGCAAAGTCTGTTTTCCTGAAGATGTGATTTTCCTGCTGCTGACTCTAAAGCCGCATATTAATGTGGATGTTGGGATGTTTTTGATGAATCTGGTACCTTTAGACATAAAATGTGCAAATAAGCAATAGCTGTGATTTATTACGCCTTCGTGAGTCTGTATGAAGAGCCTGTGTGTGTTTTACAAATTCAGCAGGTTCTCTGTCTGCAATAATTCACCTTGGGATTAAATGTGCAGCATGGTTTTTATCGCATGCATGTAGAGGAGAAGCTCTGCGCCACGACCAAGAATCTGTTTGGTGTCCAGAAATAATTCCCCGTCCTGGTGACACCTGCAGAATGTGATCAGGAGAACTTGAGAACAGAGAAAACTTCTTTTATTTCTCACCTTCGTCCAAGTTTTCTTGGAGATGAAGGACTCCATCTGGGAGCTTTCTGTCTCGCTGCTTAATGAGACTTTAACCGACCGAGTGGGTCTGATTCTGTCACAGATGGTTAAAGTCAGAGGTGGGACGAGTTGGATCTCTGCTGAATGTTCTGACTGATTAAAGATCCAATCTGTCAGTTCAGAAAGCTTCAAGTGTGACACCCAAGAAGTTGCTTAAAGGGGCAGTAATATGTAAACTCGACTTTTCTGAGTTGTACATTATGTTATAATGCTAATCCCTTATCAGTGTAGCATTGCCTTGTTTCCTTCTAGCATGTTTGAGGAATCCTTTAATCTCCATGGCAACCATACAGCTGTGCAAAACACCTGGTTGGTCGTAGCCCCGCCTTCGAGGCGCAGCTCCTCCTCTGAGCTGCAGTTTGTAAGCTACCGGGCTTCTGCCCCACAGAGCAGCGACTCCCACATGACTCCCCCACTCGGCTCCTTCAGACTAGCCGGCAGCAATTAGCAAACAGCTGGTGGAACTGCTGAGCTCGTTATAGGAGCTGCTGCTCAGTGAGACGCTGGTGAAAACGTTGTTAGAAGGTTAATAGAGGAGACATGTTGTTTCAGAAAGAGCAGGAGGTTTTAAAGAGAGATTGGCCCATTTTTAAAACCACTAAGTTATGAAGTAACTTTTCTTTTAACTCATATTTGATATGTGTAGCATTTTCATAACAACTGAAGTAACATAGTTACTTGATTGTGCTTGATTGTGCTATATGATGTCACCATGCATGTAAACGCATCACACTGCTCCTTTGAAAGCAGCCCTGCTGCTCGGAGGCGTTTATGTTGCTGTTCCTGTTTGCACTCAGTTCAGATTGTCTCTGCAGGATTTTCCTCTTCCTGTGATTCACCAGAGTCTAGAACCTGAAGGCCAGTTTTAGCTCTTACTTCCTGTTTAAACGGAGCAGAAAGACTCACTTTAGCAGCTGCAGATTTCTGCTTCTGTTTTATTTTGAAAGTCGTGCCAGGAAGTGGCTCACCTCACCTCCATGTAACGTGACTTAGGCTCGTCTGACCTGTACTGTCCAACAGCTGGGATGAAACTGGGATCTGTGTTTGGGAAAAAAGAGAGGGAATGAACAGCACGCCGCCAGGATTCCGGTTGGTGTGTGACTAACTTCTTCTTCTGGTTCTGGTTCTGGTTCTGGTCTTGTTCTGGTTCTTCTCTCTATCTTTGGGACCTCAGATGTGTGTGTGCAGTAGGAGTGTGTGTGTGTTTGACTGCTGATGCTGCTGGACTCATGTTTCCATTTCAACCAAACCTCTGAAATAAAGTGCAGGAAGCTTTTAGTTTTTAGATCATTTATTGAAATCTGAACTTGTTTTCAGTGAGTGAAGCTCCAGATTAACAGAAATAAAGAATAAACCCATCAGTTGTTTCACATAACCAGGTGTTTCCTGTGCATTGTGCTCCACAGGACGACTTTTTTCGCTGACAGGGTCCAGTAGGGATTAAAACGCGGGCGACCCAGGGCCCCCGCCCCTGGCTCTTTGTTGGCCCCCTGGTCCCTGTTGTGTTTTTTCCACTGAGTGGGTCAGTGTGTTTAGGGGGAGATAAAAGGCTACATGATTTCAGGAGAGAGAAAGAGAGGTGGAAGAGTTCAGCTGCAGGTTTGTGGAGTCCTGGCCACGAGGGCCCGGAGCCACCCGGAGCCACACAGCAAATCATGTCTTTAAACTACATCAAGAACTTCTACGAAGGATGTGTGAGTAGATGAGGCAGGAGCCATTATCCTGCTGTTGACATCATGTTTGCTGTTTTCTGGTAGATGGTGGTTGTATCAGAGCGGAGCAGCTGAAGAGATGAAATGTTTCCTCTGAATGGCTTTTTGTTTTCAGCCATCAGAGCTCAGGGACTCTGATTATCTGGCAGACAAAAGCAGGTTCTCCTTCTTTCTAACAGCTGAGTAAAAATGCCGCAATGTTAATCAGACCATGATCCAACTGCTTTTATCTACGGCTTTCACCCAGCTGCATGACTGAAACTGGAGAACATGCAACCAGGTACTAAAGTTAAAGCTTACAGAACACATCAGGTTTGTAAGCCATATTATCTACGGAGGAGGAGAAATTCACGTTAAATGATGTGTAAGAAGAGCAGTTTGGAGACCCAACAAACCAGCACCCTGCAGAGGGACTTTGAAGCTCGCTTTGGTCTGCCTTTAAATCACCACAGTGAAAAAGTATAAACACTAAAATTCAAGCTGATGTTAAAACGTCTGTTTATCTTGTTATAGCTAAACCTGATGCAAAACCTTATTCAAATTTCCTCACATTATGTTTTTTCGACGCGAGAGTCGAAAAAGCGAATGAATTCACCACATGGTGGATTGAAGGGAAGTTAAAATACAGACATAGAGTCAGATTACAGCTGTATCGGATCAGATGTTAGCCATGTTTCCATCCAGTTGTCATTTAAATTTTGAGTTAACTTTTAGAAAAGTGAAAAATGCTAATTACACATTTTTCCATCTGCTGTTTTGAAGTGAATCAACCAGGCTAGCCTAATTTTGACCATCGCTGAAGTTACACACAGCTGTAATAAACAGGATGTAGAAGTTGCAAGCTAGCATGAAGCTCACATGGACAGAGTCCTCCACTACATGCCAGAGGCTTGGCATTTAAATTCATACCTCTGGTAAGGCAGAGAGATCTACCAGTGGAAAGCGTGTTTGTTATATCTGTTATATTTGTTAAATAAATGTATTTCCATTTCCCCTTTAGCGCATTAACTCTTTTTCTATAAAAGACAAAAAACACCTCAATCAAACAAAAGTTATTTTGAGTTGATGGTTCCTGAGAAAGAACGTGATGCAACGTCCTTGAGTGGTTGTAGTTTCACAGGCAGGTTGGTCTGAAGAGCAGTTATTACTTTAAAAGCGATCTGTGGAAATCAGCAGACGTTTTGTATGCAAAATGGAAAAACTCACAGTAAAAGTAAATATTGTCAACTTTGATCATCTTGATTGTTACTGATCACTGCCGGGAAAAGTCTGCTTCCAACAAAGACTGAGTTAGCTGGTTGTGGATAAAGTAGCTAACTTACATTTATTTTTATTTCTTTCTGGGAAAGCATGGCTTTCTTTCAGGTAGCTGACTTGCAGTACATGAGCATTACTGAAGGGGGATTATTCTAAAACCCTGCACAGACATCTGCAGGACTTTAAGACAGAGGAGAGATGTGAAAGATAATCTCTACAGTTTTGTAACCAGAACCTTGTAAAAAATGTAAAAAAGAAGAAAAAAGAGTAACCGGACCTTCCAAGTATGACCAATTTTAACGCTGTCTCTGCCTCTGAGTGATCTCCGTCTGTCTGTCTGTGGTTGTGCTCCAGCTCAGGCCTCCCACTGTCATCGGCCAGTTCCACACGCTGTTCTTCGGCTCGGTTCGGATGTTCTTCCTGGGTGTTCTTGGCTTCGCGGTCTACGGGAATGAAGCTCTGCACTTCAGCTGCGACCCGGATCGACGAGAGCTCAACCTGTTCTGCTACAACCAGTTCAGACCCATAACACCTCAGGTGGGACCAAGCAACACTACGAACCAGAGAAAACATCTCAGCACAAACCTCAAACACAGTACTGGTCAGATGTTTCAACTCCCTCATCATGGGCCTCAACATTTCCCTCATATTCATTAGGCCTAAGTTATTTCCAGGGTGGAATGATAGAACTGCTATAATTTCTCAGACGGTTCAAGGTGACTTTTTTCCTGCATGCAGGATGCAGGCAGCGCACTTTTGCTAATGCACTAGTAGCGGAGCTAATTTCTAGCTTAGTGCTTTAGCACCTTGCTAACCTTGAAAGCAGTTGCACACCTAATTTAATGTTTCCAAATAAATTAAAGCACTAATTTACATGGCTGACAGGGTGTGACCTTTCAGTTGAATAAAGTTTGACATTTGGGAGGTTTTGGTTATCGACTGTTTTCTACTAACTATTAAATTCTTCAAGCAGTTAGTAGTTTGCAGGGAGTTGGCGCAGCTATCTTATACACCATGGTGCAACAACCTTTCTCCCTAACACCCAGTGTTTCCTGTTTATACCTTTATGTTTCTGCTCTCTGCAGGTCTTCTGGGCGCTGCAGCTGGTGACTGTCCTGGTTCCTGGAGCTTGGTTCCACCTGTACGCCGCCTGTAAGAATATAGAGCAAGAGGAAATTCTTGAACGGCCCATCTACACCGTCTTCTACATTATCTCCGTTCTGCTCCGCATCATTCTAGAAATCATCGCCTTCTGGCTACAGAGCCACCTCTTTGGTTTTCAGGTTTGTCCATTTCTGACAACTTTTAGCTAATACATGAACAAATATGGCTTGTTTTGTAGAGTTGGTGCAGAAAGTTACTTGTCTTTGATAAGAATGCAACAGCTTGACTTAGATTTCGAAGGTTGTGTCTGGACCTGGAACTGCAGGTCCTTGTGGAATAAACCAAACCCAACGTACCCACTGCCTCACACCTCTCTGCTGTCCTCAGGTTCACCCGGTGTACGTCTGTGATGCCAGCTCCTTGGAGAAGGCCTTCAATGTGACTAAGTGCATGGTACCTGAACACTTTGAAAAAACCATCTTCCTCAGTGCTATGTACACTTTCACTGTGATCACCATTCTCCTCTGCATTGCTGAGATATTTGAAATACTCTGCCGGAGACTTGGTTATCTCAGCAATCAATGATAGAAAGGTTCACGCACAAACACAGTGAGTGAAAATATCTGTCATATTCTCAAACTGTTCATGTTGGGCTCATTGTCAATGGGACTTTCATGAAGCAGGGAGTTGGTGCTAGAGTCGGACCTCACCTGTGGTACGTCAGTAAGCATCACCAGGAAATCTGGGAAGGTGCAGGCATGTCAGAGCTGGCCAGAACCAGCTGTTCTTTTGTTTGCTGCCCTTACGTATAGAATGACCATCCATTGGTGTATTTCAGAAGACGGTTCTGTACTGGTTTGGTCGAAAAGTGTTGAATGATTGGACCGGATGGCCAGAAAGCGTCTGCTTCTTAAAGCTGCTAAGATCCCATGCATTTCTTCTGATTAGTGGAGAAGGAAAGCTCATTTTGACCCAAACTTGAAGATTTTTTTAACTGAAGGTTCACAGAGATCTGAACATTTCTTGGAGATGAACCTCAGATCTAATATTATACCGAACAAAAGTTTGTAGGGTTGAGATGTACACATTATATGACCTTCTTTTCACCATATACATTGATTTTTGAGCAGCCTAGTGCATCTTCTCTTGAACTCAGATTACTGCTGACAGCTATTGTCTGGTAAAGCTAAAACAAAAGGTCAGTGGTCCTGAAAGAAGCCCAAAGTCTCCCACCAACCCAGTGCGCCAGAAAGGCCAACAGATTGAATTAATCTCCATGAAATTCAAAGGAATTAAAATGTCTTGACCCAGACCTCGTCACTAAACGAGATACAAGCTCAGAGTAGCTTCAGTATAACAAAGTAAGAAAAAGAAGCAATAGAAAACTTGGTTGTGTTGACTTTTTTGGAGAATGTCAACAAGCAATGATAATTTTTAATGGATGCGAACAAAACTATATGGAAATTTGGACATATTTGAAGTTGGTTCTGTTATGATAATCCTCAGTTTGTTTACAGCAGCTGCCCTTAATCTTTGTTCACGTCTGATTTTGGTCTTTTGCTCCTTAACCACTGAATTTAACATAATTTCCTCTACATACCCATTTATTTGATTTAAGCTACTTCATGCATTTTTCCTTTTGAAGTCAGTGTCTGTCCTTGGATGTATGATTTAATCTTCTGTACTGTTTTATTCTTTTTTTACTCAGACATCCATCCAACTTTTGTTATGAAGTTTTTAGCAATCTGTTTATCATATCAGTTACAGGATTGGACAACAAGAGAAAAGTGGATAACACCCAATGCCTGTCGGCTAAGTCTGCAGAGTAAACAGTTCAGGGCTTCTTTCATGACCCGCTGCATGCTACCAGTAATTGATTTCATCCCTTAGTATTTTAAACCCCTAAGCATTTGTATATCCACTGCATACTTCCAAGTCTAATTGCAGGAATTTCAGAAGGTTAGCTGGTAGCAGCTAGTCCAGATTAGCATGCTAACTGTGGGCGGTTGCTAGCATGCTAACCAGCAACATTTAAAACTGTAAAAATCAGGGGATGTTTTCTCATGTGGCACATGTTAAAGGTTTAAACATGTGTATGAAATTTCCACTACTGCATGTTTTCTGCTTTAATTCCTATTCATGCTGTAGTTTGTACTGATTTTGCTAAGTGTAAAGAAACGGTAAATGCTTTCTACACCCATTTCCCACATCTCTGTCTTTGTACTGACATAATTTCACCCTCAAAGATGTTTTCAGTATCTTAGCTACAGGAAGGCACACCTCATGACCAATGTATGCATATTAAAACTGTCTGTCTGACTGATATTGCATATTATCTGTAATTTTGATATTTGTTATGAGATTATTAAAGAAAATGTTCTCCAATTAGCTTTGTTTTTTTATTTATCTTATTATCTTATTTATCTTATTTATCTTATTAAAACAATTTAGTTTGGCAATTTTTAAATTGTAATTAAAAACAGACACTGGTCTAAACTTGTCCATTTTTTCTGGTCAAGATGCAAAAAGGAGGTTCAAGTTTCACTGTAAACCTCAGGAAAGATTGTTTCATTTAGTCATTTAGTTCTGTTTGACGGTTGCTAGTCACCGACTGAATGGCCTCAAATTATGATTTTTAAATATTTTCAGCATTCAATGTAACCCAGGACGCATTTGTCTCTTTATGTATCTTTAAAGAGGTGCCAGTAGCTGTGGAAGCTATAAATAAGGGTGTAAAGGAGATGGGAAGCTTTGACATTTATGTTAATGCAGGAACATAAAAATCACTTGGCTATTTAAGAAATGGGACCATAGTTTAATCATCTGCATTCAAAACATAAAATCAGCCAATTAGAGTGTTGATGGAACATTTTATGCACCTCAGTGGGTTTATCCACACACTTGTCCCTCTGTGCCACAGGTGTCAAACTCAAGGCCCGGGGGCCAAATATGGCCCGCCGTAGCTTTTTGTGTGGCCCTCTGTACTCCAAATTACATCAATGAGTCCTTCCAATTTTTCACAAATCTGCACAAATCACACAAAATCAACAAATTTCGACATTCTTTCCTGATTTTACTGCTAATTTTCTCAAAATTGGCCAAAAACATTGAATCTGTAACTGATGCGGCGAGTCATAAAGAGTCACATTTGACATCATACATTAGCGTGAATATTGTAAAAAAAAATTAAAAATTACAAATATTTCTTAATATTTAACACAAAATCTGTCATTTTGATTGCAAAAATAAACAGTAAAATAATCACAAATCCTGGAGGAACAGCTATTTATTGATATTTAACCGTTTTATTGGTTTTATCTATAGATTCTGGCACAACCGGCCCTTTAAAAAGATTCAGATGTTTGATTCGGCCAAAAATTAAAATGAGTTTGACACCACTGCTCTATGCCATCTATTTTTATCTGTAACTGTAACAGTTCTCAGTTCCCCAAACCAATTCAGCTTCCTGATCTTGTCAGGGAAACAAAGATCAGATCCGAGGCTGAAGACAATGAATGTAAAAATGAATTATAGAAGTGAACATGAAGGCCCGGACTATACGCTGAATCACCCCCGGTAAAGGCCGCTCTCCAAATCTCATTTTACTTTTATTTCCAAGTCTGTAGTTGGAACACATAAAAACAGCATTCCCTTCAGAGGTTTGGACCAAAGAAAACAGGCATCAGATGAATATTTATTACTAAAAGCAGTAGGATGGGATTTATGAAGAAGAACATGGGGTCGCAGGTTCATCCAACCACAAGCCAGACCGATGAAATCAAAGTTTCTTTTCTTCCACAAACCATAAAGTCATTTAACTATGACAGACAAACTCCCCTCTCCAAATCCTTCTGCTGCCTTTGAAATCTAATTTCTTCTGAGTGTTTTAATGCTTCATTAGATTTGTTTTCTTCAGTGTATCTTGGTAAATATATATCGGTTTCCACAGACTACAGAATCTCTTGAATAAAACATTTTATTGGCTCAGAAGGTGATTGATTTTTTGCCTTACTTGCTCACATCTGAGTCCAAAATTGATACTAGATTTTAAAAGTTTAAAGCAGGATTTGTGGATCTTAAAGCTGTATTTCTGTCTATGTCTTGAAGCTACATGTATACAACCAAAGGTTTTGCAATGCAAGGCACAAAACCCATAAAACATTTGCGTTTCACTGACCTGCCTTTGTTGTGTGAACCAGGCCTAAGTGGACTCCAGATCTGCAAAAAACAGATGAAATTAAAAATCTCTTGAACTGAAAACAATCAGACTCCTTGGTTGATTGACCTAGAAATCTAAAAAGGTATGAATCCGAATCAGAATCAGACTTTAAGCAAAGTTTGTTCCACACAAATAAAAAGGCAAACAACCACACAAGGGTGGACAGGAGCCTGAGGAGGCAGCCATGGGAGGCGAACACCAAAAACAACCCTGGTGGAATCCAACACTCACTAAAAATGAGTCCAATTAGTCACAACGCAAATCAAATTCGTTTTCAGGGAATTAATAATCCTTAATAAAGATGAAAGACCGACAATCAAGCCGTCCCCAAGTTAAAATAAATGAAGACTAGTTGGAGACACCCCCATGAGGCTTCAAAAAAACTTCTTTAGGTTGAAAAACAAGGAAAATTTCAAAGAAGAAAATAAATAATTTATTATTTTTCCAGAAAATACATAAATTAAATTATAGACTTTCGCATATTTTCTCTAAACAGTGATGGATTCCTGTGTGTCCAAACTGAGAGGCAGCATCATTCAAAGGAAAGCTAAGTTTCAAGGCTCCTCCAAATGTGGTCTACAAATGCATTCTTTTTTTCATGGATTTGAAGGACTGGTGTATCCTATGGAGGACCAAACCTGACATAATAATAAATTAAAGAATAAATATATATCGGACGTAAATAAATAAAAGAATAAATATATAAATAAAAGAATAAATATATAAATAAAAGAATAAATATATAAATAAAAGAATAAATATATATCCAACATAATAATAAATAAAAGAATCAATATAAAAATAAAAGTAGAAATATATAAATAAAGGAATAAATATATATTTCCATTTGCTGTATTTATTGCTCTATTTCTGTATTGTTTTCTGTATTTATTTCTCTATTTATTTCTGTATTATTTCCTCGCTGCATTTCTGCTTCGTCTGTATGCTAATCAGGTGGGCTGGCTTCTACGTCCAGCTCTTCTTCTATTGGTCAGTAAACAGGAAAGAGAACGATCCGTGTGCAGATCGATTGTTAATGCCTGCGCTGTGGTCCTCTTCGGAGAGCCTTATAGACCCTTTTCACAAGACATCAAACATCTGTTTAACATCCTAACATCAACTATCTACACATAATCTAAACTGGACAAATTCCTCGCTGATTGATACCAGTTTGACTACGAAGGTTTGTGTTTTGGTTTTTTCTAGCTGCAATAGTAATTTGTTAGCTGGCTAACATTACGTAGCCTTTCTGTTTTGGAAATAAAACGTATTTAGATGCTAATCTTAATCACATTTTATAGCATAGACTGGGGTTACCACCCCTCATGTAAAATGCTTGATCGTATTAAACCCTCCTCACTAACGCTAGTTTCACCTCCCGCTCAGTAGCGACATTACCCGAAGCCACAAGTCCAAAACTTGACAGTTATGCCAAACACCCGCTGCTCCACCACGTCCTGAGAAATTAAACTCTTACTACGATCAAGACATGAGGAGGAAGACGCTGTTGATAGATAGATAGATAGATAGATAGATAGATAGATAGATAGATAGATAGATAGATAGATAGATAGATAGATAGATAGATAGATAGATAGATAGATAGATAGATAGATAGATAGATAGATAGATAGATAGATAGATAGATAGATAGATAGATAGATAGATAGATAGATAGATAGATATTAACATTTCATTGGAGAAATTTGATTATCTCTCTCTCATAGACTTGGCAGTATAAAATTGATAATAACTTTATATCCATTTTAACAGGTTACACTTGATTCTGCTGTGGTGCCTGTGGAAACAAAGTGCATGAAGTTTGTGCTCAGGTGGGAAAACCCTGAGGATCACATGGTGGGACTTCTGCTTCAAACTGCTCACTACAGTATAGCATTGCCTCTGTCATCCACCAGTTCACTGCAGACTGGCACCAGTTCACTGCAGACTGGCACCAGTTCACTGCAGACTGCCATCCGCCAAGGACCCAACATGGATGTCTTCTTAAGTTGTAAACCCTGAGTACATGCTGTTGAAATAAAATGTATATGTCTTTTGTAAATACATTTTCTCTATCAATGACTTAAATTATTAACTGTGGTAATCATGTTTGTGTAATGTAGTAACCATGCGGTGTTTAATATAGTTATTAAATAGATGTTTTAAAGAAACAGCCACAAACCTTATGTCTTTTCCACAATAGCAGTTTTAATTTGAGCATTTCCTCTCCTCCACATACTTTGTTGCCAGATGTGTAAAATTTACAAAAAGAAGCAATTTAAATGTAAAAGTTGCACATATTTAGAGAACTCAAGAGAATGGTTTTTTACAGAACTCTACACAACATCAATTCATTTATTAATAGATACATATAGATATTAACTACAGAATAGATACACAAATATTTCATTTCTAACAGCTGCTAGCAGTAGTGAGTGTCCATCCAAGAAGTGTGACTTGCAGGAGCAGAGAGGCTCTGTACTGGTTTGTCCTTTTAAATCAAGAGGCCCAGGATACTTTGACTAGGCAGCAGATGTCCCACAGCTGATTGACTGAATCTGCCATGGGCAGAGGAACAGGATCATCTCAGATATGGTAGGTTGTTCGGTCGGCTACTGTTGAGAAAGATGGACGACAAAACAAATGGAGAAATTATGAATCACATCAGAATATGTAAATTATTTGGCAGATGGTGCTTAAATCAATATTTAAAATGCTTTTCCAAACAACAGTGTTGGAAGATGTAAGTGATTTTAGTGAAACTTAACAACACAGCCCTGAAAGGCAGCGGTGTACGTGTATGTTTCCTAACTGTGGCTAAAGCTGCTGCTAGCTGGTTTACTCTCCGATCGGAGGCTGTTTATTATATACACAGTCAGAGAATGTTGGATTGACAATGAGTAATAACGGTTATATAACACTTAAATGCTGTATTATTAAAGTTGATCAAGTGAATCTCGAAACGTTACAGCACTGACAGAGAGGTGTATATTTTTCTTAACTGTGGCTAAAGCTGCTGCTAGCTGGTTTACTCTCCGATCGGAGTCAGTTTATTTTACAGAGTTAGAGAATGGTGAATTGACAATGAGTAATAACAGCTATCTAACACTTAAATGCTGTTATTAACCTTACCTTTTATTATGTCCTTAAAATAATGAGTATTCGTGAATTTTTCAGTCAGGTATCCTGAGAACTGTTGAACTGAGGCCGAAAGCGCCACGTAGGCAGGCATTCACAATCGATCTGCACACGGATCGTTCTCTTTCCTGTTTATTGACCAATAGTAGAAGAGCTGGACGTAGAAGCCAGTCCACCTCATTAGCATACAGACGAAGCACAAATACAGCGAGGAAATAACACAGAAATAAATAGAGAAATAAATACAGAAAACTATACAGAAATAAATACAGGAAACAATACAGAAATAAATACAGAAAACAATACAGAAATAAATAG
Source organism: Poecilia reticulata (assembly GCF_904066995.2). Classification (NCBI taxonomy): domain Eukaryota; kingdom Metazoa; phylum Chordata; class Actinopteri; order Cyprinodontiformes; family Poeciliidae; genus Poecilia; species Poecilia reticulata. The sequence continues at coordinate 2,150,542 of NC_088850.1, read as the reverse complement.
AGAAATAAATACAGAAAACAATACAGCAAATGGAAATATATATTCATTCTTTTATTTATATATTTCTACTTTTATTTTTATATTGATTCTTTAATTTATTATTATGTTGGATATATATTTATTCTTTTATTTATATATTTATTCTTTTATTTATTTACGTCCGATATATATTTATTCTTTTATTTATTATTATGTCCATTTTGGTCCTCCATAGAAAAAGTCTATCTACTGAGGTAATCGTTTAAAATGTAAATTTCAAGTAAGTTCATGACGTAGGCCCACGAGAATTGGTCACGTGATCTTCCCCTCTTTACGGGTTTACGTCATCCCTGCCGATTGAACGGCCGCCTCCTATTGGACGAAGAAGCGGAAGCGACACAAACACTCTGCTAACATCAACACTGACCGTTTCTCCTGAGTTTGTGTCTTTTGGAGGAGTTTTTGGACCCTCATGGCTTTACCAGCCCAACTCAGAGCCATCCAGCACCATCTGCGGACCGCTCAGGAGCATGAGAAACGGGACCCGGTGGTGACTTATTACTGTAAGTCCTCAGCTAATGCTAGCTGTTAGCTCCTCGGCTTTGTTTACTTGGAAACGGGGCGGCTCTGCTTTGGCTTTAACTTTTATTCAAAGTGTTTTAGAGCGAAATTTCCTTAGTGATAAACACCGGCGGGATAAAAATAGTTAATTGTTAGTGACAGGTTATCGTTTGAGCAGTTCAAACTTTAGGAGAAGGCTAACGCTTCCGTAGCATAATACTGACTACTGTTTGAGGTGGAAGGTTTCTCGTGATATTCTTAACTTTAGGCTGAATTCTGACTTTTATAAATGACTATATATATTCTGGGACGTTTCTGTTGGCATGAGCAAGTGTCTGTAAGTCTGTCAGACATTTCACAGGTGACCATTGTGTCAGAATGACGCAGCAGGTTAAAGTTCCTGTCCAGCAGGTTCAGGTTGTCCGCAGATGGCTCAACCTGCAGGAATGCACCGAACCCCTCTACGGTGGTGCGTTAAAGCCTCAACAAAACAAAACAGAAACGGCTCACAGTTTCTATTCATGTCCAGTAGATCTCTAAAGGAGGCTGTCCAGAACCCAGGCTGATCGTCATTAAGTCATTTACAGCGTTTAATTGGACATTTATCCTGTACAATTCATCTGAAAAACAATTTGTTTTGGAAAAAATTAAGTATTTATGTAAAAAAATGTGGGAAAGTTGTGACATTTCTTCAAAATTGATGCATCAACTTAGAAGATCTAAAGTTAAATGAAAATGCTGAAATCACAGGTTAAATTCAATTAATTACATTTTACTTTCTGAAGGTTTTGTAATGAACTCATATTTAATTTAAAGTGGATCTGATTCCTGTTTGCTCTTATGAGATATGACAGATTATGACCCCTGATCAAAGCATAATAACTTCCTGCTGTTTTATAATAACTACTTAAGTCACAAAACATTTACTTGAAATGTGAAACTTAGTGACTCTGAATCATCTGCAGCTTCAATGCCTTATGGTGTCCCGCAGGGCTCAATTCTGGGCCCTCTGCTTTTCTCTCTGTATTTACTGCTTCTGGGTTCTATACTTAGGAAACATCAGATCTCATTTCATTGTTATGCTGATGATTATCAGATTTATTTGCCCCTGAAGCAGAAGGATGTCCATCAAACATCTCCTGGCATGTCTAGGTGATATTAAAGCTTGGTTGGCCTTGAACTTTTTAAAGTTTAATGAAAAGAAAACAGAGGTGATGGTGTTTGGACCCAGTGGCTCCTGTGAGTCCTCCTCTGTTGACCTTTGACCCTTGGAGGTTTATTTTAAACCTGTTATTACAGATCTTGGTTTTAAGGTGGACAGTGATTTTAAACTGGACAGCCAGATCAGAGCCGTGGTTAAGTCCAGCTTTTATCATTTAAGGCGATTGGCGTCAGTGAAATCTTTTCTTTCCATTTTGAAACAGTGATCCAGGCTTTTATTTCGACTCTGTTGGATTACCGTAACTCACTTTATCTGGGAGTCAGTCAGTCGCTGGTCTCACGTCTGCAGCTGGTTCAGATGCTGCTGCACGATTTTTAACAGGAACTGGAAAGAGGGAGCATGTGACCCCTGACCCCTGACCTGGCCTCACTTCACTGGCTGCCTGTATATTTTAGGATTCATTTTAAAATTCTTATGTTTGTTTTTAAATCACTGCATAATCTTGCCCCGGCTGACCTCTCTGAGCTTCTTCACCCCTACGTACCTTATCGGTCTCTCAGGTCAGCAGATCAGCTGCTCCTGGAGGTACAGAGATCCAGGAGGAGCTCAGAGGGTCAGAGCTTCTCTGTCATCGGCCCAAAGTTATGGACCGACTTGCCTTTGCAGGTCAGAGACGCCCCTTCACTGTCCACTTTTAAAGCTCGTCTTAAAACCATCTATTTTACTTGGCTTTCAACCCCAGCAGGATCTAGTTTTAAATTGTATGTTTTTGTTTTTAAACTGTAAGTTTTTATTTTTTTTATTATGTTGTGTTTTAATGTGCAGCACTTTGTATCAGCTGTGGTTCTTTTAAAGTGCTTTATAAATAAAGTTGGTTTGGTTTGAAATAAACTGAGTAGATAATAGAAAATTACCTCTGAATCTGAACAAATCAAAAGTAAAGACTCATAAAATAAATTGACAAATATTATTTATTCCAGATGTCCATGCTCATAATTATTAGATAAATTTATAAGAGGAATGAAGCGACAATAAAGTTTACTGATCCTGACTCGTCCACCTTGGTGGCTGACAGTTAAAGGGGTTTAAAAACTTTAAGATTCCTGCAATTTGACTCAGAAGTATGTAGCATCCTGAATGACCTCTAAAGACTTCGTACACATTGATGGGCGTTGATGACCGCCAGCTCCTGTAAAGGTGTGTGTAAATTCAGAGGCTGCATCTTTTGAAGGATCTGGTCGGCCGGGTCTTTTGAGAGATACAGTGACTGAGTTTGGACACACCCTGTGACTGAGTAACGTTGTCAGTCTGAGGTGCAGCAGTGAGTTTTAAGGCTGGGTCCTGTTTGCACACATGAAACATTACAGGAAGTTACTGAATAGAATGTTGTCCAGATTTAATTGGAATATTATCAAAGCTGATCCGACCAACCACAAACAGGCTGGACTGAAGGATCGACTCGAGTTTCTGGCGAATTTAAACTTCCCTTTAAACATAATTACAATAATAAAGAAGAGGTGCTTCATGCTTTGTGTAACGTTTGAGGAAACCTTTAGATTTCTCCGGAACGTTGAGTCACTCGGCGTTGAACCATCCTGAATCAGCAGCTGTGACCTCGCGTTTGTTTCCACTTCCTCTGGTTCTGACTCACCGAGCTGCATCCTGGGATCAAAAGGAAATTAATTTAGTAATTTCTGTGAGTGCTCTCAGACAGAGGACTCCGTATTTGATGCTCCACTCCTGAGCAGATGCGGTTGAAGCTTTGAAGTCTTTGAAATGCTTGGTGATTGTTGTCATTATTGGAAAAGTTGCTTCTCAGAAATGGAAAAACTTTCAAGTTTGATTGGTAATTTTCTAAAAGCGTCTTAATTTATTTTTCAGTCGGTCTTTTCTATACCCAGTTGAAATCAGAATTTTACATAAACAAAAAAAAAAAATTCTGTCTGAAGTTAAATCATTTTAACTTGGGTCAGAATTACTACAATTATTTTCTGTTTGCTAAAAGCCAGAAAACTTAGCACGAACATTTTTTAGACTTTTTTTAGTCATTTTCATCAAAATTATTTCAGTATCACGGTGAAAGAAAATGGATGGATGGGATGATTGTCTTTTAAACTGTCTGACCTGAGTTAAATGTTTTGGGTTTTCATCCACACGATTCTCACATTAGTTAGTTCTGGTCCATTCCTCCTGACAGAACCAGGCTTAAAAAATAAAAAATTTAAAAAAAATTTGCATGCCTAAATATTGTTTTATTAGTTGTTAATTCTGTAAAAGCGGTTTTTAATCTGTATTCTGATAAATTACATTCATGTGAAAACATGGTCAGTATTATTTTACTTTAAGAAGTTCTCATTGAATGCTAATTTATTCATATTTTAACAGTTTAATGTGTAGTTTATCAATATATTTTCCCATAACTCACCCTTTGAATACACTCTCTGCAGACCCCACACATCCTGGACACAAACTGTTTAAACTTTTACCTTCAGGTGGCGCTGCAGAGACAGATTTCTCCCCCAGACTCTGCTCTGTCACATGAAACCGTCTTTTTCTGACTTTATTAAAATAAATGCCTCTGCTATGCTGTTTATGTGTTTCCTGTAAAGGTTACATATTTATACTTTGATCTGTTGCTCTGAAAACCAAAGTTAAATTCCTTCCCTGTGCCACCATGTTGTCCAGCAGAGGTCTCGGGTTTGGGTTGGATGTGGGTCAGACGTGGCCCAGTGATGGCGCCAGGCCACTGGAGGTCAGCAGCGCCACGTGTTTGGGCCGCTGGGCCAGCTGGGACTCGTTGGGTTCTGAGCCGCCTCTCTGCAGACGGTCAGGCTTTACGACAGAAGCAGCTTCAGGAACGAGCTCCAGTCTAGTTTCCACTCAGATCTGCTCGTGATGTGCAAGCAGTTTGAATTTCCTACGTGTCCCAGACAGTAAATGCACCATCGGTTACAGATGAGGCAGCTGGATCTGGTTCAGGAAGAACTGGAGAAGTGATTGAGACATTTTCATAAACGCAGAAAGAAAAACCAGTCCGATTGGAATGTGTTTGATCAGAACTCTCATCAGAGTCCTGAGGCTTTTATCCATCCCTTTAATCAGCGTGTCAGCCTGCAGATGACCCAGCTGATGCTCGGAGCGGTCCGATCGCTTTCAGCTGCAGTCAGAACCATGATTCATTCAGCTGTACTGATTCTGCAGAACTCACCTGCAGCTCGGCTGTTTGGCCGCGTTACAGACACCGTTTCACACTGATTGGGTCGCTGACGTTGCTAATGGCTCCAGCTCTGGTTTTGCTGCCAGTGTTTGTGAATTATGGCTGGTTCTGATGCTCTGATCGTGTGATTTCTGGTCAGGTTTTACTTTGGCAGCGTTAATGTAAATATTTTACTACTCTGCAAATATGAACCCAATTCAGAGCGACTGGATGCCTGTGGAAGCAGCTGCTGGGCTGATTCACTGTGCAGCCTATGAGCTTTCATGGTGTGACCCGATTTAACACCTTATTGGGTTTAAAGATGTGGGTCAGAACCGTCCAGGCTGTTCTTTAGAGCTAATGGACCTCTGGAAACCGTTCCAGAGTCAGGAAGAACTCGATCCGTTTCCTCATATCCATCTTTTAACTAGAGCTTCAGCAGAATCTGGAAACGGCCTGGAAAATTCTGGAATATCGTTGAAGTGTTTTCCATGTGAAAGGAGGAGAAAAGAAAAGAAGTGGAAAAATAATCTAAACTTTATTTCCTGTTTCATCCATCAGTTCATCATTCATCTATCAGTCTGTCCTTTCGCTTGTGCATCCATCCACCCACCCATCCTGATCTTTGCAGAAATATTTGTGATAAATTTAAAAGATTAAGCTTTTCTATTCAAGCTTCAAGAAATGGAAAATGTATTATCCTGGAGAAGTTTGTAGTTTTGACATTAAAAAGTTCTGAACTGCTTTGGACGTCAGTGAGGAGGAAACGGCAGCAGAACGAGGCTGAAGTCACCAGCGCTGATCAGCAGAGCGTTTCTGTTTCTGGCTGGATGTTTCTCAGGATGAAGACGGGTTCTGTCCTGCCTCTGCAGTGCTGCGTCTCACACCTGCTGTGGAGGAAAAAACAGTTTTTAGCCTTTCTCACACAGCTTTAAAGCGGTTTCCATTTTTATCTGAGCTGTAGTCAGCAGCAGCAGGAAGTCTTCATCGTCCTGAACTGAGATGCTGAGACGCCATCATCTCAGAGAAAACCAGAAAACACAAAAATCAGCTGGTTTCTAAGCCGCGAGTTAAGAGAGATTCCTGTAAGCTGACCAGCAGAGGGCTGAACTGGGCAGACTGGGAGGAATGGGACGAGTGGGAGGCCGTCCAGCTGCTGCGACAGAAGAAGCCTTTGTCTGTGCGCGGCTTCCTGCGCTGCGAGGCAGCATCCATGTTCTGGAAGCTGTGAGCAGCGCAGGTCCTGCTGACCGGCCCGTGAAACGGGACTTTGTTCTGCTGGTTGCTGGTTCTGATGACGCTGAAAACAAAGCGCTGCCGACGGCAACGAGACGACCCAAAACACGACAGAGACATTTAACTGACCAGTCGAACGTCTCTGTCCACCAAACTGCATCTGGTTAACGCCAGATGACCTGCAGGCAGGAAAAACTTTAGCTAATGAATATAATAAATGCAGAATTAACGGCTAAAAACGGTGAAAATCCTCTGAACCAGAACATCAGCAAATGGGAGATCTGTGACGTTAACGGGACTTTTGGAAATAAAAATCTCCGGGGACTGAGGGAAAGTTTGTCAAAACATTTTTCAGACAGAAATAAAAGTTCTTCACTGGTAGTAAATGTTGGAAAATGTATTTTTATTTCAGTGTAAAAGGATTTTCTGGTGGGGAAACTTAAAAATCCAGTGAATAGATTAATGAAGCTAAAATCTGGATTTAAAAACAAGAAAGAAAATCACTGAAATTATTACATTTACCTTGAAAAATCCTACTGAAAATAAAGTAATGCAGATTTAGAAATTAAAAGAAACATTATAAGGAATTGTGCCATAAAAATATGATGTGATTTTAAAAGATTACATTTTAAAGAGTTTTCCTTGAAGAAAACAATGGAAAGTAAATGGCTTTAGAAAATACAGGTCATGAAGTCAGTGTGATTTTCTGAAAGTTAAAGTCCTTTAAAATATTTGTGTAGAAAGTCTTATAAAAGAAAATACCTTGAAATAATTAAGGTTTAAAAAAACAAATTTCCTCTGAAAACTTGATATTTTTAAAAGAAGCAAAATTTAAAAGACCTTGAAATAATAAAAAAACTCTTCAAAATTGTGTTAATTTACTTTTGTAATAATAAATATCTTAAAAAAATCTATTAAAGTTTCCTGAGAAATTACAGGAATTAAAAAAAGCTTTTAAAAAAACGGTCAAATGAATTAATTTTTCTTCAGAAAGTAGATAATCATTCACCTTTAGAAGATAATTTATCTGAAATGAATGTTTGATTTTGAAACAAAATGGTTAAACGCGTTGCGTTGAAAACTCGTTAATGGAGTTGTGACTCTCTCTCCTGGCTTTCGAAGCCACTAATGGAGGATAAAGCCGAGTTTTTTAAAGTTTTGTGAACATGTCCGTCCTCCTGCAGGTCGTCTCTACGCCATGCAGACCGGAATGAAGCTGGACAGCAAGACTCCAGACTGCAGGAAGTTCCTGATGAAGCTGATGGACCAGCTGGAGACGGTGAGTCTTCCTCCTCCTCTTCCTCCTCCCTGTGTGTGTGATCCCATCTAGGCTTCCAGGGACGGGTAGTTTGGCAAAGTGCAGGTAATTCCTGCCATTAGCTGCACTTTAGCTGAAGATCAGAGCTTCATGGTGGCATGCAGGCTGTTACGCTCTGCAGGAGGCTGTGTCTTCCTTCATCTCCTCTCCACAGAGGGAACCAACATAATCATCCTTTTTAACTTTTTGCGTCACTTATGTTGTATATTATATGCAATCCTTCCACTTTGCAGTATGTTATGCCTCTTTCTGATCATTTCAATTTAAAATCCTAAGTTTCTTCAGATGATAAGTCATGGAGTCAGGGCTCTGGTTTGATCAACAAGAAATGCCGACTGGGGTCAGACTGTCAGCTTTTACAGAAAGGTCAGAGAGAGTCCATTTCACTCTACGACCTGTTCGAACTAACAGAAACACACGGTCCGCAGCAAGACCTCTGATTTTAGGGGAAATGTTTTCTTTTCAAAGAAGAAAGAAGGGGTGAAGAACAGAGGAAAATGGAAAAAATAAATAAGAAAGAGAAAAAGAAAAATGGGAAAAGGAAAGGAAAAAATAAGGAAAGTGAAAAAAAAGATAAAAAAAGAGGACATTGTATTTGTTCACAAATAATAGAGCTAAGAAAATGTCAACAATTTGCCCTTGCAATATGCATTTTGCAAAGAACTAAGTGGACGGCAGTAAATGTCTCCTGATTGTCTGAGTACGGTGCTTTCAGGTTCTCTGTGCCTGAGATCCAGTTTATGATTGTTTTTAGATGAGGAATAAGAAAAGTCACTAAAACCTTGTTGAGACGGACATTTTTATTTTCCAAGAGATGAATAAACTTTATCTGAGGTTTATGTTTGCTATGAAACACTTTTATTTATTATTTATCATAACATTCAATAATTTTTTCGCCCATTTTCCTAATATTCAGACTTGGCAAATAAATTACCAGTAGTTGTAGTAAACTACACAACTGTCATGTATGTGTGACCATCATACACATATGACTGAGTAATAAAACCAGTCTATTAGAAATCATTTAGTTTTTATATTTGAATAAAATGTTGTTTTAAGGGAAGATTCAGGTAAAATATTCATGCTGTTCTGCAATAAATGTTCTAAACTTGTTGTTTTAAGTAATCCTGATTATTTAAAATTCTTGTTCAGAGCCTTCGTATCTGTTTCTGTAAAAGATATTTGGAGAAACGATGAGACCGGCTGCCTTAGCGATGCAGACGGTGCAGGAAAGAACAATTTCATCACCTTAAACAAGCGTCAACCCAAACGTTTCCACATTTCTAGAGTTTCTGTGCAGAAGCTTTTGGCAGATCTTTAAACCGGACATAAACCTGGTCTGTGTAGCAGGAGAGAAGAAGAGCTGCAGGACTTTCCTTATTAATCACTCAGAGCCAATTAAAGCAGAGCCCGTTCACCCTGGAGACAGTTTTACAGAAGCTCTGGAGAACTTTATAACGTCAGTCTGGATGCAGAATCACTTCCTCAGCTTTGATGCAGTTCTTCAGTTTTCAGATTCATTAACCGTCCTCAGCTGTGCTGCATGGTCTTAAGTTTCACAATGCATCACTAAGCTACGACGGACTCCTTTTAAAATTAGGACTAAGAACATCTGGGTTGAGTAGAAGAAGTGAGACGCATCCGACATGTTTCCATCTCATCAAAGTTGAAGCTGACTTCTTGTCTTTTCCCTGCCTTTAAAAGAGTTTTACAAATACAAGCTGTCTGCTGGGATCTCCCTAGAGAATAAATGAATCGGCGCATTAGCCATCGCAGCTTTCTTTCTCCCTGCTGACTGGCGCAGCTGGACTCATTAAATCTGTTTTGCTCTGTCATCGTCGGCTCTGGTCTCGGAGGGTTCGCTCTCCCTGGGGAGGAAGAAATCATTTGTTTAAAAGCTGATTTCACTCCAGAGCTGAAGCTGCTGACGTCTGTTTGACTCTGATTAACAGGTGAATCCATCTCAATACATTCATGAAAGACCATTCTGTCTCATTTCATGTTGTTTTTAGTGATGCATTGGATACACTACTGTCATTTTTATTAATATGAACTACAATATATGACTTGTGGAGTTCCTCAAGGCTGCGTTCTCAGTCCACGTAAATTCATCTCACACAACTTGATATCATTGTTAGCTTTCAATAACTAATTTGGTAATCAAATTAGTTCATTACCAAATCAACTAATTGTGCATATAAATACATAATGTATATAAAATGTATATACATTTTGCATTTAGGATTAAAAACCTTTTTTGTCTGTCAAAGTTTTCTACCCAGAACTTTGATATCCAATTATTAATCAGTTAATCAAAAGATAGTTAACCGATTAGGAGGAAAATCTGAAGACATTTTCTCCTCTTAAATGTTTATCATTAATATTCCAGCTAGAGCAGTAAAACATATTATTGGTAAATATTGTCAAGATGATATTCAGTCATCACATTGACCTCAACATTACCACTGCACAGTCTGTTGTCAAAATGTTGCAATATCAGTTTCTTTGAGCTTTAGCATCTTGCTAACTGAGCTCAGAATCTTAGTGACCAAAAGTGCCTTTGCATTTGTTCAAAACATCTACTTCTAATTTGTTTTGATGACCTGAAATATATAAAAAAAGAGCAGACATGTCCAAGGAGTTTGTGTAAAAGCTAAAGTTCTTGATGTTGATGGTTCCGTGATTCAGAATCAGTCTTAGTTTGGAAGAAGTGACCTTCACCTTCCACCACTTCACATGTTTATTTCAATAAGCATCCTAAATGGCCTTTAAAAATATCTGACTATTCTTGCATTTCCAGAGTGAAGGTGTTTTTTTTTTCTGATAAAACATGAGCTTAACATGGAACCCAGAGAATAAGACAGAGTTTATGAGATTCCTTTGATCCCAGGTTCTTTGTCGTCCTCCATGGTTTTACATTCCTGTGCTGCTTAACACGTCCACTGATCAAACCAGAGAACAGAGCATCTATTCAGGCCTCTCAGGGTCCACCTACCGGGGGAAACCAGAGTGGTTTCTTTAGTGCTTTTACTAGAAACCTGAAGCCCTGTTGGACACGGTAACAGAGAGAAAGAATGGAGCTGAAAGGACTGGAGAAAACATGAGCCTGATGTCACACCAGGTGGCGCTCACTTTGGAGAAAGCAGTTCTTAAAGGTTCTGGATTATTTTCTTTTAATCTTTACTACAATATGTAAAACCAAACGGTTTTAATCTGCGAGTTAAACACCAGATTACAACAAATCAGCCAACAGGAAGCTAAGCTCAGCGTTTCTGCCAAGTTTCTCCACCGACTGTGTGACGTTTGTTTTGCAGATGAAGAAGGAGCTGAGCGAAAACGACTCCATCACTCAGGAGGTGGTCGGCAACGCTCACATCGAAAACTACGCCTTAAAGCTGTTCCTGTACGCCGACAACGAGGACAGATCAGAACGTTTCCACAAGTAAGGAACTGACAGAGAAGACGATTGGTGGGGACGAGACGGCGCAGGCCGGGCTGCTCCTCGATGTCAACACTTTGATTATGATGCGTTGGCTGTCGGAGCAGCACAGTTTGCTTCTGAAGCAGATGTCTGTTTGTTGTCCAGCTGTTTACGCCACCAACCACCGCCACATCTGGCTGCGTTTTATCCTCACGGCTTTCAGACACAACACGCTCTCGCGCAGCATGACTTCATGTTTCACGTCTTTTGAACCTTTTGTTTCCTAGCAACAGGCGGTGACTCATGCGAAGACTTTTCACTTCAGACCACATGTTCAGGTCTACATGTAAACAGCCGTGTTGGGTTACTGTAGCTTATACGTGAGGCTCAATGCAGCAGTCTGGAGACTTTTACTCCATTTATCCTTCACAACACAAAACAGTTGATTACAGGGCAGCTCAATACTTCCAGGACTGCAGCTGTGTGTCCATTGACCGTGTAGTTGCACAAATTGGAATTACAAAAATAAATTTGTTTAATGGAAACGCAGCAATTTTGAAAAGGAAAAGTCAAATTTTTCACTAAAAGGTTTTCGCGCTAGGAAATGCCTTTTCTGCATCACACGAGTCGTGACCAACAACCAGACGTTGTTACTGGCAGGAGAGACGAAGACAACAGGAAGTGGTCGTAGGACGATGGCGTGGCCAGATTTTTAATGACTTGTCGTGTGAACAAACTTATTCATGTGATTTCAGTTGACTTTATTTAATGAAGACACCACAATTGGAAAATTGTGTTTTTTTTCCCAACATTAGCATAATATAGACAAAAGTTTATGGGCTTTTATAATGGAAACGCAGCTAAAGTCCTTTGTACAGATGGTGCCAAAAGAAAGAAGAGCGTGGCCACATTAAATTGAGCTTATCCTTACAAATGATCTGTACATGATGTAAAAAAGAACAATCACCCTTTTTACATTAAAAAAGGCAAAAGAGGAAAATGAAGCATATTAAACAGAACACAAAAACACTCAAGCTTGTGTTTCTATTCATATTAGGACTTTTTATTGACTTCCATTCATTTATGCCCAACCCAAACACTAACCTCTACCATAGCCAGTATGTTGCTAACCATAAATATCATACCTTTAAACATAATCCCTAACCCTACAAGAGAGACTCCATCACATCAGGACCAGACTTTGCTCCCCATAAAGTCCATCAGTCTTCAGAAGGTCAGTGTATAAGGTCCTAAATATGCTACAGAAGCGACTACACACATATACAAGCATTTTGGTGATCATTACTGCACCTACCTATAAAAGATATTGTGTTTTGGCAGAGTTAGGTGGGGTGAATGTCCCATTTCCTTGCTTGGAGCAGGTCAAAGGTCAGGTGTCCCGAGAGAGAGATGCCATTTCTGATGCTTTTAGCCGTCTCAACCTGGACTCTGTCAGCTATGGAGAGAAGGCATCCAGTGGCCCCCTGAGATCACAACTATTTCCACATTATAACACTGCCACCACCATGCTTTCCTTCATTACCAACCAGGAAACCTTCCAAATGTTTAGCAAATGTCTTAAGGGTCCAGGTTGCTACCTCAAAATAGGGTTGTAGTGATACAATAATCTCACGATGCGATACACGATATTCTGCTCACGATACGATATATATTGCGATATTCAGCAAACAATACAATTCAATACACTTTTGCGATTTTCTGAAAGATTTTAGAGGGACAGAGTGATTTTGGTGACATTTTGTGACTGTTACAGACTTGGATTGAATTAATTTAACTGAAAACTGATTAAAAGCACCAACTACACAATACCTGGCTCTGGTTGGACACAGACTTAAAGTCGACAGCTGGACAAAATGAATCAAAGAAGTGGTGAGAAAACATGTTTCTTTTAATTGAAACAGTACAAACTGTAGCTTACATGCATTTGTAAAGTAAATAATGTGCATCAAGTACCTGGTCTGCATAGTTTGATACCTTTTTAAAACTTAGCATCTGAAGGAATCACTCTAAGCCTGAAGACCGAATCACTCTCCTGGTGAAGCAAGCAGTGAGTGAGCAAGGTGACAGTTGGACGTTACGATACTTGCGGATGAATATCGATTTTTTTTCTAGGAAAGAAAATATCGATATTATTACACAGCCCTACCTCAAAATGTGTGTTATTGCTTTTTTTATTAATTCATTCTGTGGTCACTCTCCAATAAAGCTTTGCTGTTTAAAATCTGCAGCTTAATTTACATTTCAGCTCTTGAATGAAAGAAAGTAATTGTAAAAAGCTCCCAAAACTTGTTTATGGAAACTTCAGTAAAACCTCTATAAGATCGTATGGATTGGTACTTCCATCCCTAAAACCGATCAGCCTCTCTCTTGTTACCAACACAACTGAAACATTAATGAAAGCCAGGCCAGGTGGGTTGGATTCTCCTCCTAACGGTGGCGGTAGGTGTGAGGAGGAAGCAGCAGGTTGTAAAGGACGAATAGCACCAGAGATGTTTTCAGTGTAAACAGGCAGTCAGAACCGTTCTGTTTCCTGCAGCTGTGTTTAACAAGATCAAGTCACATTTCTGCTCCGCTGAACGCAAACAGCCTGCAGTTTAATGAGAAGCAGCAGGCGTCTGCAGTGTGTTTACACAAAGGCACAAATAATCAGCCATAAATACACAGATTTGTATCTAATCTGAAGCTCAGAGGTGAGTTGGTAGAAACCCAACTAACCTCTGATGGCGTTTCTTCATCTTCTCGCCTTCACTCTGCCTCCATGAGGGAACAAACTCGGACGTTTACATCCACTTTTAACCGCCATGAACATCATCTACGTGGCGACGTTTCAGTGTTTTATTTGCGCTGGTCTTTTTCCCGTTAGAGATGATAATTCAACATCCATCCATCCATCCATTTTCTTGCACCATTTTTCCCTCAGTGGGGTCGGGAGGGGTGCTGGTGCCCATCTCCAGCCAACGTTTCAGGTGAGAGGCGGGGTCACCTGGACAGGTCGCCAGTCTGTCGCAGGGCAACAGAGACACACAGAGACACACAACCATGCACACACACACTCACACCTAGGGGCAATTTGGAGAGGCCAATTAACCTGACAGTCATGTTTTTGGACTGTGGGAGGAAACCGGAGTACCTGGAGAAAACCCACCATGCACAGGGAGAACATGGAGACTCCATGCAGAAAGACCCCAGGCTGGGAATTGAACCCAGAACCTTCTTGCTGCAAGGCAACAGCTCTACCAACTGCGCCACTGTGCAGGTTCAACATGAACCTCCAAGCTTCTGGCATTGTTTTGGGTGGATATTTGGTTGCTCTTGTTGGCAGAGTTTGCTCTGTGGAGGAGACATGACAAAGTATCAGTCAGGGTTTGGGGAAAGCTATTCCAAAAACTTAATGTTGGTCTCTTCTTATTGGCATCATTGTCCTGTTGGAGCAATGAAACGTGTCCAAGTTGAGTCTAACGAACCCACAGTGTGCTGCTAAAGTCAGAGACATCATTCAGCTCCTCCAGGCATATATTTCATGCTGAATTCATATTTTTTGTGTCTTAGTTTTATTCGTTTTTGCAGATGCACATTTTATGTTTATTTCAAGCTGTCACATGCTTGAAGCACTGGTGTAAAGCACGGTGGTGGCAGCATGGCGGGTTTGTTTCAACAAGACACTAGGAACAAACAAATCCAAGCTGGTTCATTAACGGGAGGATTTTCCTCAGTGGAACCGCGTGGAGTGAAAATCAGTTTGATACTGAGCAGTTTAATGAAACAATTGAAAGTTTAACTTAAAATTTAACATGTTTTAACTCTACAACTATGCTAACGGGACACTTTATGCAGACCATCTCTCACAATAAGATCTTTATCAGTTAAATATAACTTTTTTTACTCCTCAGACGGACATAAAATCTCTTTATATAAACAGTAAAATATCTAACCAAAAACATCTCCAACATTTTTATGCATGCTTCTGCACGTTGTTGGGTCTTGGCACCCAGCGTGGCTAATGGGATCGTCATGTCTGAATGTCTCCCTGCAGCCTGAAGTCGGAGCATCCGTCACATTGAACCCCCGACCAACACTTTGAAGTCATGTAAATGAGAGCAGTTTTCCACTAAAACCCAGAAAACCTCTTGGCGTTGAACGGCTGTGATGCAGCAGGCGGCTGCTTGACAGGAAACATGACAGGAAAACTGACTGAAATGGGTCGAAACCTAAAAGCTTGTGAAGTTTGACGAGAAGTTTTTATTAGCTTCCAGTTTATGAAGCCATATTTTATGCTTAATGCGATGGGAGATGCTAATAAGCTAAAGGTTTCTGTGCTTATCTGTAGATCATTAGAGATGCAGCGTCTCTGTCCACAGTTTGCTGAGGCTCAGATCAACTTGTTGCATCACAAAACGCAGCTGCAAAGTCCAAACCTGAAGCATCTTCATACTTGAGAGAATGTTTTTGAGCCAAAATGTTGCATTTTAGGCATTTGTCTGCTTTTTCTGAAGTGGGAACAGCAGCAATATTTGAGGTCTTTCTTTTTTCTTTGTCTCTTTTTATTTAAAACCCTTAAACTATTTCAGTTCCAGCTGTGGCGTCTGCTGCTGCGCCAGAGTAATTTGTCTGTATTTCCACATCATTTAGCAGATGTTTCTTTTCAAAGCAGCTTCTAAATAAAGGATTTATTTATCCAATAAACACATTGGCCAGTTTAACAGCTTCTCAAACAAACACACCGAAGGACAATATACAACGCAGCTCGTTTTAGGTCTTCTGTTTCTTTCATGATTTTTGAATTTCTCATTCTTCAAGTGCAGAAGAAAACAAATAAAACATTTTAAAATGTGTTGTGTTGAGCTTGTTATCCATGCATTTTATGTGAAAGGAGTTAAAAGTTTAGGGTGAACATCAGAGTAAAGGGAGGGAGGTGTCGAGCGAATGATGTGTCGTCTTTTTCTTTCTGCAGGAACATGATCAAGTCCTTCTACACCTCCAGCCTGTTGATGGACGTTCTGTCTGTTTTTGGGGAGCTTTCAGACGAGGTGGGTGAGAACAAAACGACCTGCGTCGGTTCATTCTGCTTTAAGTTATCAAAAGAATTTCCCCCCACCCTGTTATTGTTTTATACAATTATGTATACAATTATGTGTGAAACAGAGTAAAGGCACAAACAAAACCCAGCTCCATTTATCACTTAAAACGCTCTCAGACTGTGCAGTATTACCATTATTGTTGCATTTGATGGTTATCTGATACTATCTCAGCTGTTTGTTGTGAAAGTTTCACTCGTTTGTTGAAAACCTAACTTCCCAGGACCATTTTCATTCATCCTCCCATTAATCTGTGCAGAGTGGTAAGCAATTACCAAACTCCTGCTGCTCAGCCAAACTACCCGACGTGATCAGAGCCAAACGCGTTCACAGATCCTGACGTGTCCCGCTGCATTCTGGGATAAATGGTGGGCAAAGGTGTTGGGCATTAAATCAAAAGGACCAATCATCACAAACCACAGAGAGGCTGATTGAAGGGGAGCTGTTGGAGGAAGTGCTGTTCTGTCCTCATTCATGTGGAGAACAGCAGCAGCTTCAGATCTTCAGGCACACGACGCACTAATCAGAACTTTAACATCTTTGTTCTGCTAACTTTTAATGGCTAAAGAAGAGAAAAAGAGTTATTTCTTCACTTTCTGACATATTTATCAGAGAATCGAATGGATTTCTGCAGATTAACTTCATATATTTTAAACTTTATCCAGCTTGGCTTGTAATTACATTTAAAGTAGCACAAATCCTAAATAAGGAATGCAAAGTCAAACCATCTTTCACATCAGATTAGCTTTAGCATCATTTCAAAACTGAATTGATCAGGTTAAAAAGTGCAGATGAGGAATTTCGGTTCTCCCTGTTCAGCCTGACCAGTAAAGTTTCCATTCCTCGTCTTCCTGCTGAATATTTCAGACGAAACCTGAAACAACCACAGTGACATTATCATAAACTGTCTCCAGTGAAGCAAATATTGCATCATCTAGCATTTATAAAACTGTGAACGAGGTACAGTGCATCGGTAAAGTCTGGTGGAATAATTAACAGAATGATGTAACCAGACAGAAACTAAATAAATGTTGTGCAAATTCTGATGTTTTAGAGACTTTTGGGCCACAAATCGGGTTTCAGGGTTTTTTTTTTAGTTGTTTTTCTTATTTTGATACAGTTTTATGGGGGGAAGAGGATATTTTTTAAAAATATTTCTAATAATTATGTGCTTCTGTGTTCATGAGGCCTGGACATTGTTACATTGGTTTGTTTTATCTTGGGTAAAACAAAGTGAAAACCCCTCTGATTACATTCATATTCATATTTTCCGTTAGTCAGTGGCTTAACGTTCGGATCAGTCCGTTAATAATGTGTGGCTGGAGAAAACAAAGCTGTAGTCTCTCCTCCTGAGTCATGAAAACATCAGCTGAACTCTGGTTTTGTTCTCACCGTTCGACTCAGACAGGAACGCTCTGTGACTTGGCCGGCAGACGCTGGTCCTGCGCTGAGGTGGTTCTGGTTCTGGTTCTGGTTTTTTCAGCAGAGCTTCATGTCTCTGATGATTTTCTGGTTCCAATCCTGACGCTGCATGTTGGACAGATTTCATCCTGACCAGAGTGTGAAATGAGGCGTAGTGTGTGAGTTGCTGTGAGCGGGTCAGCGCCTGGACCAGAACTTCAATAATTAACACGGATTATGAGGTTTTAGTTGTAAAGATTCAGGTGTTTTTTTTATGTTTTCAGTGATTCTGTGAGTCTCTTCCTGTCTGTGGAGCTGCAGGAGCCCACAGTGCTGCTCTTTCAGCATGGAAATCAGAATTTTAATAGGTTAATTTGATGCAAAAACGGATTTTTAACAGTTATGTTAAAATAATTGTGCAAACAGCAGAACTTCCACATTATTGGTGGAAAGTTTGCAGATCTCTTCATAGAGCATATGTAGCTCTACCAGCCTATCTAAGCTGCATTATTTTTTTTAGAAAATGTATCTCAGATGGGAAGCTGAGGGTCATAATGTTACTTAATATTACTGCAAAACTGCCAATCCAGGAGCGGCATTCATTTCTCTTGTTGCTGATTTGTTTTACCTTCAAGAGACGCGATGAGGAAGACAAGATATTAACATATCCAGTAGTGGTAAAACGGTTTCAAACGGTTAATGATTAAGGTATATTTGGTGTTTTAGCTGCCTACTTTAATCATTTAAAAGCATTTGGAAGTTTAAGCTAGGTGCTAGCTAGCTTTGCTGGTGGCTACGGAGAGAGAGGAGTGCTGGACATTACCCTGCCCTCTTCCCAAGCAGAAGAAACGTCTGTTTTAGGAATATCTTCTCCATTAGTCACCTGTTACTTGAAATGTTCACATAAAAAAGTCGCCCTCTTTCCCTTTTTCAGTTTCATATCACATCAGTGTTTCTTTCCCTGCTGGAAATGACCAACTTCAACCTTTAGACAGGCCAGGGCCAAACAAACACGGCTCTCGTCCGAAACGCCATTGTTTCTGAAAAACACGGCACTTATCTGGAAGAAGCAGGTCTTTCGACAGCCGCTCTTATCAGCATCACGTCAGTGCGTCTTGGTCCTTTTTGCCCCTTCTGCTCTTTTTTCCCACATTCCAAACATCCTGCCACCAAATCTAAAAAAGAGCAACTGTGATTATTTTAGACCAACAGGACTCCACAGGTTTAAATCGCCTGTTATCCAGAAAATTCATTTTCGTATAGGAGTGACACAGAAAGCGACTATTTAAGGCTTTTTATGGTGAAAATGTGCCTCAGAGTTGGTACGATGGAAGACATCCTTACATTAAGACCCATCTTTGCATAGTAAAAGGCCTAGAGTAACTCAACGATCGACCAAACACCCAGACGCCGGCTCTGTCCTTAAAATATCCCCAGGGTTGAGATTTAGGCTGAGTTTGGTAGTGAAGAGTGTCGAAACTGACTTTATGACACGAGACATAGCCTTTCATTTACAGTTAATAAGAATTAAGTTTGAACTCAAGACTCTGTGATTATCCCTTCGTCACTTTGTTCCAAGACTGACCTCCTGCTTGTAAAATATTGGACTTTTTAATCTTTTCCAGAACATCCAGCACAGGAAGTACGCCCGCTGGAAGGCCACCTACATCCACAACTGTCTGAAGAACGGCGAGACGCCGCAGTCCGGCCCCATCGGCATGGATGAGGATGAGGAAGCAGGTGAGATCCTCTGATACAGGCCCACTTCTTTAAGGAACACTTCCTCAGATGGCGGGCTTTAATCTGTGTGTGACGGTGTGTGTTCAGTCTGGCGTGGCATTGTTCTGGTTATCAGCTCTCAGGAGCTGGAAAGGCCTGCAGTCAAAGGTGTAGCCTCTGAAAGATTAGGAGAGTGTGAGGGGAAGATTAGTCATGTAATACGTTCTCACAGGCAGCAAGTTTCTGCTTTTTATATAAACAACTCTTTTTCTTTTTTTTTTACAATTGGATCTAAATGTTTTAGCCTTGGAAGTCTATTTTTTATTGCGTGAATAAGCTATGGCTTAAAAGAAAAAGAAATATCAGCTTCAGATCAACTTAAAGACTCTGACCTTTGCTGCCTTGAAAATAAATGAACTTTTATGCAGGTTTACGCCATAAAACTTAACCTTTTAAAGAAAGAAAGCCTTGGAAAACCCCTTTGTTTGAGCTCATACAACAAGATATGCCCAGTAACAACCTTTAAAGCTTCTGTTTGGGCAACTTTCTGTTGGGGAAAATGGACTGGAAACTGTGGTCGATTGTTCCTGGTTCTGCAGAAAGTAATTCAGAAGATAAGAAGCATTTACCAGAGACTCACTGTGACCTCTACCCACGCAGTGGACCCAATTTGTTGTTAAAAAGACAACAAAAGCAACTTTGACCACAGTACAATTTCCCAAAAGGTTTGTTTTACCGTCCTGCACAGCAGCCTAGATATGAGACGAAGACACGAGATTTTCTTGATTTTAAGTCTGGTATTGTCACTGTTGCTTTATATATTCACCCCTTGCTGATGACTGTTGGTTTTGTATCCTTATCCTGACTGTTACCTTCCACCAATCAGATCCCTCTGAGGCATTTTAAGGTAAAATGTCAGCAACAAAACGTTCTTTATTTAGGGTAAATCAGAGGTCCTTTCACTTTTTGCTGTAAGGCAACGATGCCACCGATGGCCCACTGTGAGGCTTTTAGCCTATTCAACATTTTAAATCACATCTATCCACAGAAATCTGCATCAGTTTCACTTTTCTTTCAGCAGACACATCATGTAAGGAAACAGCATCACATTTTAAGATCTGAGCCCAACCAGAAAACCAAACACAAACTAAGCAGCAACCCAATCCACTAATCGGACCAACCAAGAGATCCAGTAGCTCCAACCAAACCTGACAAACTAAACCCAAACCCACCAGAGCTGATCTAAAAAGAGACTAACTGTGTGATTATCATTGCATCAATCTTCTACCACCTTTCTTTCTGTTTGTCGGACTGAGAAGGCCAACATGTTTCTGACCCGCTCGGTCCAGTTTGGGTTTGGATTCTTCCTCTGCTGATGTTGATGGACCTTTTTTGGGTTAGTCGTGTGTTTCTCTAACAGTCTGACTTTAAAAACAGCCCAGATGGTTTTGTGTGTCATCACACAAAGCATGTCAAAGAGTTGAGATTGTATCACAGAGGATGGCGGATTGTTTGACTTAGGATGTTAGAGACCCAGATGGATCAGAGTGATTCAGGAGTTCAGGCCTTCTGGGACGGGTTAAGTGTGAATGGATTAGTTCTCTGTGTTTTCATCGCGACTGTGAATCATTGTAATCACTGAATCATCCCAGACCCTGATGACTTCAACCCTACGCTGAGCTTTTCCTTCAACCCTCGGGAATCTGCAACATCTGTTTTGACTTTCTTAGTTCATTATAAAAGTTTGATATTCTATAAAAAGCCTCTTGGGTGCAGAACCAGACGTTTGTTTGGACATAAGCACGTTTGGACTGAAACCCGTTTCCCTCTTTGGAAGAGGAAACTTGCAACATGCTTCTCCAGTCAGTGAAATCACGTTGAGAAACTCCTCCCTGAAGCGAAGCCCATCTGCTGCCCACATCCACTCAGGCTACATGCATTTGGGTTTGTTTGACCAAAAAACATGGCCGCTTCACCATGACATCAACTTGTCAGAAAACACTCTGCTGGTGTTGCCGTCTCACTTTAACATCTTGTGTGTTTTCTCTTCCCAGAATGCTTTGTTTCTCCGACATCATGGTAGTTTAGCCCCACTAACCTATAGCTGCTGCTGTTGTCTGCCTCGCCCTCGTCTGAGTGTTTTACTGAAGGTTGCATCTGATTTCATTGGACAGTGTCTTATCTAACTTATAGCTAATTTTAGTAGTTAAAACACCAAATATGTTAGTATTTGTTGAGGAAAATATACATATTAATGAAAAGTTTCATGGCTTCTTACACACAGCAGGCAAGTGTGACCCAAATCATTTTTCTCCTCAATTCTCAACCGTCTTCAAAAAGCAGGAAATATCTCATAAAATGTCTTTTTAGTCATCAGCATTATGGTCTTTCTCACTTAAACACACATTTTTTTATATTCCAGTTCTTTGTTACGTTGGGAAAGTTTTACCTGGGTGAATGTTTGGTTCTTTAGCGTCCTAACTGCTTCACTTACAGCTTCAACATGGAGGTATTTAACCCACAGTGACGTGTTTTCAGAATAATTATGAATGTCATAAATTTTCAAGTTTATTTGTCATCTCATCAGCGGCGCTCCGGCTCCAGGCCCGTTCCTCTCCTAAAACATATTTCTGGTTATGTTGCCATGATTAGAATTTAAACAGTTTGACTGAATTCAGTATATTCAAACTATTTCCCCAGAAGCCGTTTTTTCTTTCCTGCCTCCTGATGGGCTTTTGGAAAGGAAATAATCTGTTTGGATTGAGTGAGGACGAGGAGTTTCAGTCTGCAGACAGACGGGCTCTGCAGGAGGTCCGCTCATTTCTTTGACTCAGTGACTCGTCTTAGTTTTAAGGACAAACTGGCACTGATGTTTGTGATCAAACAATCTTTTAAATCATCCTACACACTTGGAATCACTAAATCAAAATCTAAATTTATCACCATAATTGATCAACAATACGATAAATGCATGGATATTTTTGAGCTTTTAGACATTTTCCCCAGTTTATTTCTGGTTGGGGACGAATGCTGTATTCATGCTCCCATGCTTCTCGCCATATGATGACTTCTCACCAAAAATAGCATCACGACGACGACGTTTATCTGCTGGAAAGGCAGAAGGAAACCTGTAGACAGACTTCTGGAAATGCAACATGTTGCTCGAACACAAATGTTCCTGTGGTAACAGAACCGACAACACCTTGTTTCTGTTTCTGCAGCCCGGCGGTGGAAGTTGTTTCCTTTCTTCGGTCCCCCTACCTCCACCCTCCATCCATTCCTTTCCTCTTGCTCAACACGTCCCTTTCCCAGCCAATGGAAAGTCAGAGCGGAGCTGCGGGGAGACAATGGTCTTTCTGTAACCACCACTGGTATATTTGTGTGGTGGAGGGAGTGGGAGCCAGAATGTGTGTTAAACACAGTGTTCTGCTCTCCAGAGGTTAATTAACCCACTTACACTGAGTCCTATAGAAGCAGTTTCTGCTTTAAAATGCACAGAGCGCCGCTGAGGCTGGAAAAATGTAAAAGAAGCAATTCTGAGCAGTGAAAAGTCGAAGCAGATTAATATTAGAGCCGCTGGCAAAGATGGGAAAATCTATAAACTTGGTATAAATTATGAAGGCTGTTTAAACAAGCCAAATAAATGTGTTTTCTTTCTGCCTCTCAGAGTTTGGAGCGGAAGGTTTCTCAGGACAGAGCTTCTCACATGGAGGCTCCTTCAGGGCAGATCTTCCTTCACAAAACCAGAATCGGGATCAAGGTCCAGCTCCAGGAATCGGCTTCGCACAGGATCCGGGATCAGGTCCAACGGGCCCCCCTGCATCCAACTACAACAACATCCAGATCCCACCAGGGGCCCACGCACCAGCCAACACTCCGGCAGAGCTGCCGCCTCCGTCAGGTACGGATCTGAACGTCCTGCTGGAGACATGAACCATATGCAGCTAGTTTCTCTAATCTACCCCAAAATTATGCATAACATTTCCTTCATATTATCTTCATATCTGAGACAGAAACATAATAGGAAATGTTTTCGATAGACAACCAGACAAAAACCACAAAGACTAAATGCAGACGCTTCGTTTAGGATTAATGAAACTAAAACCACATGATTAAGAGATTAGGATCTCATGAAACTAATTTTACAAGATATTATAAATACACAAGAAAATTTAACCCCTATATTATAATTTATTCATATTTTGCACAAGTTTAATCAAAGACAGCATCGAAACACAACCCTGAGGTACCCCACCATCAAACGCTGAAGAAGTGAGTTAAAGCAGAAAATGATTTTAAAACAAAATTTGATTTCATGCTTTTTAGATTTATTTTACTTTTTACAGTCAGATTTACAGCCTGTTGGTGTGTTCATGGATTGATCTATTCATGTTTATTTGAGACATGAAGTGATTAGTTGGTGAAAATTTGCAGCTGAAAATACAAAGACGGAGTGTCACCGTTCTCCTGCCTGCCGTTTGTTTGCGTTGGTATTAACGAGCGTATTTAGAAAATATTCATGAATTTCAGCTACCAGCAGGCGGCTGTGGTCCCTAACCTCTGTGGAAACCAGAGGTTATTTTAATGGGAACGCATTAAAATAGAGTCTTTAGTTGTAAAGCTGGGGCTGCTGTGGTTTATTCATAGCTGATGAATCAGATTTCTTAGAGATCCCCCAAGGTTCTGTCCTTGGGTTACTGATTATCTGCTTGACCTGTGTCCAGCCTCTCCTGGATTCTTTTTTTACGGTTTCTTAGAGACATAACGTTCGCTTCCTGTTCATCAGCTGAAGGTTTCTTTCACCTCTGACTCATCTTTTATCTTCGATTTGCTCAGTTTTCTGTTTTTTTAAGGATCTGCTCACCACACTTATGTGTGCAGATTTTCACAATATTTCGATTTCATAACTCTGACTTCAGTGTTTATGCGAGTTCAGATGTCAGGTATTGCCTCATCTCAACCTGGAATTGATTCACTCGACCTCAGAACAAAAGCAGAATAATGAGGCAGTATTTCCAGGTTTTTCATACCAGCAAAAGAAACTGCTTTGTAAATTAACGAGTTTAATCTGTTTTCAGTTTTCTGGCATTAAAGTTAATATCCAAGTGTGTGTTTTTCTGAAGTTGAAGAAGTGGCTCTGCAGTGAAAGTTGTTTGCTAAATACTCATTGCATTATTTCCAAGTTAACATAACGACATAAAGTAACATGTCTGAAAACGAAAGAAAGATTCCTGAAGAACTGCTGCAACACACGTGTGAAAGAAGCTTAATTTATCTTCCCATTAGGCAACATTTGACATCGGTTTAGCTAAAGAGAACAGCTTTCTGCACAGTGAGCTGCACAAGAAGTGCAAACACTCATTTTGTTGAGTTACTGTCTGGCTGGCATCTCGTCAAACATGTCTGCAGAGAAAAAGTGTTGATTAAGATTAAAGAGTGTCAAAGGTAAACGTGGAGCTCGTCCAATCGCACTAAGTGCTGACAGACAAGGTGCTTTTTCCCCTGGAAATGAGACGGATGCTGAAGAACTGTTATGTGTCCCCGGAGGGCCTCAGGAAGGACAGCGTGTCTTTTTGTGCATTAATTTAGAAAATGCAGTTCCAGAAAAAGATTACCCAGGTTTTTCATAGATTTGTTGTTTTTCACAAGTTTACAGAATCTCAAAGCCAGAGGGGAAAGGTATCACTGCCTATTTGCAGATTTTCTAGTTATTCATGGAACATTTTAGATTTTTGATTTTCATTCTAAACTTTTCCCGGATTTCAGGTGTTGGCAAGTTAAAGGTGAAACAAGTGTAGCTTGTTTGGAAGTGTTAAAGGAGAACGCGTCTTCTCTCCCAGCAAAATATGGTAAAATTGTATCTTAAAAAGCTACAAAACTTGAGGAGAAATGTTAGTTGGACTGATAAGATCAAAGTGTGGATGTATTTAGAGCATATTGGCTCAAAACACCTCCTACCAACCGACAGGCGCAGGAAACGCTCAGAGCCTTTAAAACTATTAACACGATGTTTACAAATTAAAAATAAATGCCCTGTTTTTGTTTCAGTCCCGTTTATTTTGATTCCTCTGGTCGTTATTAGCTAATTAGTAAACAAAGTCTGCAAGATTTCAGAACAAAAGCATCCGGAAGACGAATAAACACAGCAAACAGAATCAACACAAACTGTTTGGCTGACATGGAAAACTGAACATTTGAACACAGTTGTCTTGGTGAACCCTGGTGGTGGCATCATCATGCTGTGGGGGTTTCTGGCAGGAAGGTCAGAGTTGATAGAAAACCTGACAGACCTGAGACTCGGGTGGAAATTTACCGTCTAATGATACAGCGAGTCTGCCCTGACACATGAAGACAACCATATCTGTATGGAACGCCTGAAATGCCAAAAGTGGGTCACATAAAAAACAAAATCAAAATCATTTATAATCTGGTTTTATGCTTATTTGCTTTTTAAAACAAAACATAGAAGTGTATGGAAGGCTATTTTTGCCATGAAAGAAAGGAGGAGCAGTGTTATTACCCAACTCTTTGAAAACCTGTTTATTTCTCTTAATCGGTTACTTTGTGATCGTTTAGTGTTTGTCTCTGTTGTCCAGGAGAAGCTGGTAAACCACTCCCTGCTGCCCGGTCGGTTCCTGCTGTTGACCCATCACTGCTCAGCGCCCAGCAGCAGGGTAAGGATGAAACACACTGATTGTGTTGGTTTAAAAAGGTCTGAATCATCTAAAAATGTCTCCAATGGTTCAAACTTAGAGATGTTTGTTGGTTTGTTACATCCTGAATGATTCATTTCATTTTTTTTTACATCTGTGACCCTGAAACGTTCCCCTTTCAAACTGGATAAGGTTTTTATTCACGCAGAGGACTTGACCTTCACCAGAATAGGAAACAAACATAAAAAACTAAAACGCAGAAATAGTTGGTCTGAGGTTAATTTAAGTTTGTGCCTGAAACAGGAACTCCTCACAGCTTTATCCCAGTAAAACCTTGGTCAAACAGCAGGGGCACCTTTAACCTCAGACTCATTTTTAGATGACATTTATTGGCTTTAAAGTTTCGCCGTAACCTCAAAGAAGTAATATTTTACCTGTGACAGCTGCAGCATCAGAGTCTTAGTGGAGGGATTTAGTTTCATTGGCTAAATCACCTTGAAGCCACTGATGGTTGGTAAACTGCTGCACAGGAAGTAGAGACAGGACAGTCTAACCGTCCATCAGTGCCTCCTTACAGTAATTTGATTTTAAGACGTTCTGTATTTTAAATCTGACTTCAAAAACTAAGTCAAAGTGGGAATTTGAGAGAAACTGAATAATACAGTCCATACAAGAGTTTAGAGTGGTAAGCAAACTGTGTCTTAGATTAGACTCTTTGCTGGCCCAGCAAAGAGTCTTTATACAGCGAGTCTGCCCTGACACATGAAGACAACCATATCTGTATGGAACGCCTGAAATGCCAAAAGTGGGTCACATAAAAAACAAAATCAAAATCATTTATAATCTGGTTTTCTGCTTATTTGCTTTTTAAAACAAAACATAGAAGTGTATGGAAGGCTATTTCTGCCATGAAAGAAAGGATAAAAGCCTCACAGGAAGTCGCAGTGGTAAATTAAGTTTCACGTAAAGCACCAGCACAATTTGAAATTACAACGTAACTATGTCTTATTCTCGTAATTATGACTAAATCTCAAAATGCTGACCTCTTCTCGTAGTTATGACTTTTATTCTTGTAATTCATGTCAAACTTAAAAATTCATAATTATCACTTCTCAACGTCTCAACTCAAAATTGTTTTTATTTTTATAATTATGACTTTTTTTCTTATAATTCACTGCAGTACCAGTTTGACAGTTTCATAATTGACTTTGAAATGCAAATTATAACTTAAAAACTTGAAATTATTCATTTAAAACTCAGCCATAAGTCCTACTACCCTAATTGACAATAATTGTCATATTTATTGACTTATTTTCACAGTTGTAACTTTTAAACTTGTAATTCCAACTTCCTGTTGGGCTTTTTTTTCATGGCAGAAATGGGTTCCCATACTATGGAGCCCCTAAGGGGACATGGAGAAAACAAAAAAAAAAATGAAAGAAATCCCGACTTTTTTTTCTCGGGATCTCGAGAAACCAAGTCAAGATCTCGAGATCCCGACTTTCAAGATAATAATAAGTCGGGATCTCGAGATCTTGACTTAGTTTCTCGGGATCTCGAGAAAAAAAAGTTGGGATTTCTTTCATTTTTTTTTTTTTCTCCATGTCCCCTTAGGGGCTCCGTACCATACAAATGTGTAAACAAATTAAAAGGTAAAAAAAAAAAAAAGACAGAACCAGCAAAAGAACCAAAACCCTTTGAGTTGGAGAGACAGAATCAGAAACTCTGATGAAGTTGTGACTGAATGTTGTGGAGGCGAAGGCAGCGGCTGCCTCCTCCACCAGCGGGGGGTTTGGCGAGATGTTCGAACGCTGGTGGGTTTCCATAAAAAGCCGATTCTCTCTCCTGAACGTAGAAGGAGGTGGTGAGGGTCGGCCATCTGAACGCATCATTTCAACCACACCACCGCCTCTTTGTCGCTGTCTAGACTGTGATTAGCAGCTGGTGGCGAGCCGCACTGAGGGTTAGTGGTTAGAGTGGAGACGAGCTGATGCTCTCAACACCAGGCATGGGTTTTCTGTCATTTACAGACTGTAGAGCGAAGCTCTTTCAAAAGGTGCTAATTTACCGATGTTTGTTTTTGGATCCGTATAAAAGCAAAGCTTTTCTCTAAAGCCTTCATAAAATATGACCACATGAAAAAGAATCGGATTCCAGTTTGGCTCCAGTCAGATATTTATTTAATCCTGCAGGAGTTAAGTCAATAGTTTCTAAAACTGGTGGTTATTAAAGATTTTAGGCTTTTTTTTATTTATTTTGTCACTTAGCTCCTTATAGCGCAGCGGTCTGCACCCTGTGGCTCTTTGGCCAGTCGTCCACTTTCGCTCTTACAAAACCAAAAAGGAAATGGTTTCTTAAATGAACCCGGTAAGAAAAGATTGTTTTAGGAGTTTTTCTATAAGCTTTTCTGCAAAACCTGCATGTAGAATCTGCAACAGTGTTTTAAAAGCAAGGAGCTCTAAACTTTTCTTCCTGATTTACTTTATTTTCTATATTTATAGAAACGGCTTGCCTTGTTCCACCAAATTGTTTTTTTTTCTTTTGTTTTACAATCTAAAAATGGACAAAACATTTTGCAGTACATATTTATAAATAATAAAATAAGATTTTCATTGAAAGAAAATGCAACAAAGTATTTTCTGAATTATACAGAATTTTAAAAAATATATAATTTTTGTTAAAATTTTTCTACATAAATATGCAAATGTAAATATGCATGTTGGAGTATAATCCAAACCTGGTCCGGTGTCAGAAACTGGCAGCAACTCTGGTTCTGATCAATCTTTGTTTTTGATTCAAAGTCAAAAACGTCATTGAAAATTATACTTTTCTGTTCCAAACATGGAAATGAACATAATTAGAACAGATGAAAAATAGCTCATTGGAAAAACAGACAAGTATGTTTTTCACCAGGGAATGATTAGAAAAACTGCATAAAAATAGAAATCAGATTGCAGTAGCAGGATATCCAGAGACGCTTTTTAATGAAAAAGAACAAACTGAAGGGACAGAGATCCTTTCATTTGGTTAATGGATCAAAATTCACTCCAAAATACATAAAAACAGCGAAATGATGGTAGAAAAACCTTCAAAGTTGATCCCAGGAGGGTTAAAACGGTTTTACCTGAATAAGAATATAGTCTTCAAAAATGTTAAAGCAGCAATAAGCAACAGGTGGGAGAGGGGGAGTAGCACTGTGCTCCATGCAGCAGGGGAAACTCCTGTCACTGTGAATAATTTACAATAACAGTTTTAGTCATTGTTGAAAACTAACCCTAAATATAACTAATGATCCCGGCTCAGAAGTTTTAAATCGCCTCATTAATCTTTAGTTTCCTGCACAATTTGTGGTTTTCTGCTCTTCCAGAAGAGCTGGAAAAAGCCATGAATCTAAAGTACTTTAAGACACGCGGTTTGATCAGGAACAACAGGATAACGGCGTGTTTACAAAACTGGCTCAGGATTGCAGGAAATGTTACAGCATGTTGGTGGAACCACTGAGGAAGCAGAAACACCGACCAGAGTTTAAACTGCTTCCAGAAAACTCTGACTTACACGACTGAAACTCTGACTTACACGACTGAAACTCTGACTTGCACGACTGAAACTCTGACTTACACGACTGAAACTCTGACTTACACGACTGAAACTCTGACTTACACGACTGAAACTCTGACTTACACGACTGAAACTCTGACTTACACGACTGAAACTCTGACTTACACGACTGAAACTCTGACTTGCACGACTGAAACTCTGACTTGCACGACTGAAACTCTGACTTACACGACTGAAACTCTGACTTACACGACTGAAACTGACTTGCACGACTGAAACTGACTTGCACGACTGAAACTGACTTGCACGACTGAAACTCTGACTTGCACGACTGAAACTCTGACTTGCACGACTGAAACTCTGACTTACACGACTGAAACTCTGACTTGCACGACTGAAACTCTGACTTACACGACTGAAACTCTGACTTGCACGACTGAAACTCTGACTTGCACGACTGAAACTCTGACTTGCACGACTGAAACTCTGACTTGCACGACTGAAACTCTGACTTGCACGACTGAAACTCTGACTTGCACGACTGAAACTCTGACTTGCACGACTGAAACTCTGACTTGCACGACTGAAACTCTGACTTGCACGACTGAAACTCTGACTTACACGACTGAAACTGACTTGCACGACTGAAACTGACTTGCACGACTGAAACTGACTTGCACGACTGAAACTCTGACTTGCACGACTGAAACTCTGACTTGCACGACTGAAACTCTGACTTGCACGACTGAAACTCTGACTTGCACGACTGAAACTCTGACTTGCACGACTGAAACTGACTTGCACGACTGAAACTCTGACTTACACGACTGAAACTCTGACTTACACGACTGAAACTCTGACTTACACGACTGAAACTCTGACTTACACGACTGAAACTCTGACTTGCACGACTGAAACTCTGACTTGCACGACTGAAACTCTGACTTGCACGACTGAAACTCTGACTTGCACGACTGAAACTCTGACTTGCACGACTGAAACTCTGACTTGCACGACTGAAACTCTGACTTGCACGACTGAAACTCTGACTTGCACGACTGAAACTCTGACTTGCACGACTGAAACTCTGACTTGCACGACTGAAACTCTGACTTATACACGACTGAAACTCTGACTTACACGACTGAAACTCTGACTTGCACGACTGAAACTCTGACTTGCACGACTGAAACTCTGACTTGCACGACTGAAACTCTGACTTGCACGACTGAAACTCTGACTTGCACGACTGAAACTCTGACTTGCACGACTGAAACTCTGACTTGCACGACTGAAACTCTGACTTGCACGACTGAAACTCTGACTTGCACGACTGAAACTCTGACTTGCACGACTGAAACTCTGACTTGCACGACTGAAACTCTGACTTGCACGACTGAAACTCTGACTTGCACGACTGAAACTCTGACTTGCACGACTGAAACTCTGACTTGCACGACTGAAACTCTGACTTGCACGACTGAAACTCTGACTTATACACGACTGAAACTCTGACTTGCACGACTGAAACTCTGACTTATACACGACTGAAACTCTGACTTATGCACGACTGAAACTCTGACTTGCACGACTGAAACTCTGACTTGCACGACTGAAACTCTGACTTACAAGACTGAAACTCTGACTTACACGACTGAAACTCTGACTTACACGACTGAAACTCTGACTTATACACGACTGAAACTCTGACATATACACGACTGAAACTCTGACTTGCACACGACTGAAACTCTGACTTACACGACTGAAACTCTGACTTATACACGGCTGAAACTCTGACTTATACACGACTGAAACTCTGACTTATACACGACTGAAACTCTGACTTATACACGACTGAAACTCTGACTTGCACGACTGAAACTCTGACTTGCACGACTGAAACTCTGACTTGCACGACTGAAACTCTGACTTGCACGACTGAAACTCTGACTTACACGACTGAAACTCTGACTTACACGACTAAAACTCTGACTTTTGCACGACTGAAACTCTGACTTGCACGACTGAAACTCTGACTTACACGACTGAAACTCTGACTTATACACGACTGAAACTCTGACTTGCACGACTGAAACTCTGACTTACACGACTGAAACTCTGACTTGCACGACTGAAACTCTGACTTATACACGACTGAAACTCTGACTTATACACGACTGAAACTCTGACTTATACACGACTGAAACTCTGACTTGCACGACTGAAACTCTGACTTGCACGACTGAAACTCTGACTTGCACGACTGAAACTCTGACTTGCACGACTGAAACTCTGACTTACACGACTGAAACTCTGACTTATACACGACTAAAACTCTGACTTGCACGACTGAAACTCTGACTTGCACGACTGAAACTCTGACTTACACGACTGAAACTCTGACTTACACGACTGAAACTCTGACTTATACACGACTGAAACTCTGACTTGCACGACTGAAACTCTGACTTGCACGACTGAAACTCTGACTTACACGACTGAAACTCTGACTTACACGACTGAAACTCTGACTTACACGACTGAAACTCTGACTTGCACGGCTGAAACTCTGACTTGCACGGCTGAAACTCTGACTTACACGACTTAAACTCTGACTTACACGACTGAATCGACACTTTTATGCTCTTGCAGAGACTTTCCTGTCGAGCCACCAGAGCACACACCCAAGCGTATTAATTCCCATTATATTTTGTGTCTGACATTTTCTTTCCAAAGTGGAATTGAAGTGTCTCTTTAACCCGTCGTATCTCCTGCATAAACCCCGGCAGGCCCATAAAGTTTTTCTCGTGAAGGTTCCCACATTCACGGTTCAATCATGTTTTTTTTTGGATTAAACTTTACAGTTTTCACACATTGGAGGCTTTTTTTTTCAGGCTCGGCTTCAAGTCTGCGTCTGTCGGTGTGCCCAACGTTTTCCTCCCAAGAGGAGGGACGTCGCCATAGTAACCAGTGACTCTCGCTTCTCCTTACTCTGTCGTGGGTTTTCCTTCATTCTGTGGGTTTGTCCAGGTGCAGCGTCCTTTCAGAAGTGATCGACTATGAAATTAAATGGTTTTATACTTATGCCCATCAATACTTTGGCATTTGTCCTGTTGCCTAGCAACCGTGATCGTCCTAAACGCTAGCTCGTAGAAATGTTTTAGTTTTTTATTACTTAAGCGATCAATTCAATTCTCGTTTTTTGTTGTTTTTTTTAGCAAAAAAAAAAAAGACGATTGTTCAAGCTTTTAATTTTTGTTGCACCAGATTTACTTTTTTGTAAAAATTCTATAGAAATCCAATTTTTATACTTTTTTTTTTTTGCTCAACTTTTAGCTGTTTGAACGTTTGACGCCAATGACGTTTGGTTTTCTGGTGCCAAGCTGGTAGCTCTGCTCCTTGCTGAGCCGTTCGCGGGTCGGTCTCGCTCACTTCTTTAGCCTAAAATAACCAGAGGTGACACAGTTTGGAGCCGTCTTAACGACGCAGGGTATTTCTTTCACCTGTTCAGCAGAATCGTTACCTGCATAGAGAGGTGCTAGGATTAATTCACACTGTTTTGTTAAAATCCAGAGTTGCCTGCTGAGAAGCTGAAAGAGGAAACTCTGTTTGCATCTTTAGCTTTTTCCTTGCAGAGTGACGCTGGGCGTAAGCGAACCAGGCTGCTGCCCTTTAGCCTGACTGCTGGCGCAATTAAAAAGAATCTGCCTGGTTGAGGAGCGCATTAAGCCCCGGTCCAAGATTTTTAAATGAAGAAAAATGGGATTCATTGAATCCAATTTAAATGTGTCTAACAGACTGGGGAGAAGAAGCCAATTAAACGGTACGGATGCGTTTTCTGTTCAGCAGCCCAGTGTGGGCTCTCTGCAGGAGAAAACTTTTATTTCATTAGAGGGTTTTTCTTAAAGTGACTTTTGTTGCTTCTGCTCTGGTCTACAAAACTTAAAATTATGTTAAAATTGATTTATTTAATGTTACGCCTGTATAGATCACTGATCATTCGTAAATAAAAGAAACTGAGCTCCCATATTTGATTCTTGTAGGTACAGAACAATTTCTGAGCCTCGTTTAATCAAATTCTAGTTCGTTATCTTAAACTATTCATCTTCATTTTGAGAGGCGTAATCAAACTGTGGACCAAAAATTGAGCTCTAGTCCGCCTACAAACCTCGGTCTCTGTTCGGTTGAAGTGAACTCTGGTGCGGTTTGAACGTCCATGTGAACGCCAAGCAGATCGGAGACCGCTCCAAAAGCAGGAAGTGGACTATAGCGCAGGGCATTCTGGGTAAATACGACAAAAAGAAGTGCACAAGTCTAGAGGTAGCTGGAGAAATGTCTCATGATCTTTAGACGGGGACAAAAGAGAAATCCCACAACCACTAAAATGTAGGTAAAATGAAGACTAAGCAGCCGTTGTTTAGGCTGGAGAAGCCCAGCGATGTTGTAATGGTCCTGCTGGAGGTTCTTCAAATCCCACTGGGTGTTTAATCAGCATCCTGTAAAGCTGGTAGGATTTACATAATTTAACACCAAAATTAAAATGTGGTGAGTGACGCAAGCTGCTCCTCCTGAGGGGAGAAGCTGGTGGAAA
The DNA here is from genome assembly GCF_904066995.2 of Poecilia reticulata. Classification (NCBI taxonomy): domain Eukaryota; kingdom Metazoa; phylum Chordata; class Actinopteri; order Cyprinodontiformes; family Poeciliidae; genus Poecilia; species Poecilia reticulata. The sequence goes on along the minus strand of NC_088850.1, from coordinate 2,116,648 downwards.
TTTCACTAATTTGAGGTTTGATTAATTTTTGTTTGTTTTTATTTTTATAATATTTTGGTTTTCCCTTCTGAAATTCAACTTGAAAATATATACCACATAGTTCTAACTCATGGGATTTAATAGTCAGACATTTAAAAAGTCCAACATGTAGACAGAAGCCAGCTGAGCTGAAACGCGTCCTGGTTTTATCATCCGTCCTTTTATTCGTTCTGCTGATTCATTATTCCCTGAAACCGTCTTCTCCTCATCATCTCTGGTTTCTGGCCCATTGCTTTGCAGGATTTTTCTATTAACTTTTCCATTTTTTTTCCCTTCTCCGTCTCAAACGATTCCCATCCTTGGGAATATACAGTCAGCATATTTTGTAGGGATTAGAGACTTATGGTTCGACGTGATTTCCCTTGTTAACGTTGTTAGAGAGCAGAAGGCCATATTTTCTGAGCGCTGTTCAACCAAGAGATATTATCTGTCGCTGTGCTTGTTCAGCATGCTCTGCTTTTTAGAAATATCACCCAGAAACCTTCTGGGTCTCTAAAGGCTCCACTTATCTCACCTTTAAGTAGAAGAATAATTTGGTAATATTATTTCATTTAATGCATATTAACTCTGGGTGAGAAACTGTTGCCATCTGTGGATTTAGAGAAAGTGTTGAAGTTCCTGCTTGCTGTGGTTTCTACACCCCATAATATGCTGCTGAGCTCACTTTTTAAACCAGCAACCCTAAGCTCATAATCACTGCACTTAAAGTTAGTGAACCCCCTGAACTTCATGCTTTCTTTCTACCTAAGAGACTCAAACAGGAAACGATGCCTCCTCGGTCGTTTACGGCTCCATTTTCAGGTTTCACTGGAAACTGAAACCATTTTTAACCAAAGGGGACAAAATGACATGTAAACCATCACTGGCTGCACCTCTCTGTTTCCATGAAGTTGATTTAATTTAAATAAAGTGAGGCGCACTATGGGAGCCTAAATCACGGGCTGCAGACATTAAACCACAGACTTGATGAAGACGTCTTGTCCTGCGTCCTTCCCGTCAATGTGCCAGTGTTCAGTTCTAAACTTCTCCTCTCGTACTTTTAACGTGTTTGTGCCTCGGTGAGGTTTTGCTCTTGTCCGTTTTCCAGGCGCACACCCACAGCCCTTCTGTCCACTTTCATACCAGCGTATGCACAAACCGTCACGTCCAACTTTCTGTCAGGTTACAAAAATCAGAGCCTTTTTCTGTCAAACAATTCAGACGATGGTTATCGGAGGCAGTGATGAAGCTGTTCGTTCCCAGAACTGACAGGATATTCAGCTTACACGTGACTTCCTCGTGTCTTATGGTTTACTTTTACAGAATTTACAGACTTTCCAGGAAATCACTTTACTTTTTTAACCATGACTGGAATTACCTGGGGTAGCTTCTCACGTTTCAGGTTATTTTATTAGATTACACAGGATCCTGATGTTCAGATGTTAATTTGGTGCTAATTAATAATTTGTTGTTCACTTTACTTAAGTTAAGTTACTTGCCTGAATATCTGACGTTAGCAGATTATTTCTACAATCTTGCAGGTTCCTATCTGAAATTTTACAAGTTGCTTTCATGAAACTTTGAATATTTGTTCCTGGAAGTCGGTGATTAACTCTAAGGAACTAACTTTTCTAATTTCTTGAAAATCACTCTCAGGATCTAAAGCTTACTTCAAGATTTAGTTGTATTTGTTGTTTTTTTTTTGTCCCCTGCAAAAATGAACGTTTTAATTCCCTGACAACTAAAAAGCACCTTTTGTAGAAGCTTGATGTGCTTTCCTGGAATTACTTTTTTAGTAATATGTTTAAATATACTAATGGAAATACAACTTCAGAAGCCTAAATACCTGGACCAATGCTGCTCGACATGGTATCTGCTAGGCAGCCAATCCAGGAGTGCCGTTCAGTTTCCTTAGAGCTGATTGGCTGAAGTCATTAAATAAAAATGCTTTCAATATTTTCTCAAGGTAAATGTTTAGAGAGAATTTCAGACTAAATAAAGTTTTAACCAAGTGTTTCTGTAAGATTAAGATGCTTTGGAGAAAGTAAAGGGACAAAAACAGAAAAGCATTATCCATCCATCCATCCATCCATTTTCTTCCTCTTATCCGGGGTCGGGTCGCGGGGGCAGCAGCTTCAGAAGGGAGGCCCAGACTTCCCTCCCCAGCCACTTCTTCCAGCTCCTCCGGGGGAATCCCAAGGCGTTCCCAGGCCAGCCGAGAGACGTAATCCCTCCAGCGTGTTCTGGGTCTTCCCCGAGGCCTCCTCCCGGTGGGACATGAAGACCTCACCAGGGAGGCGTCCAGGAGGCATCCTGACCAGATGCCCGAGCCTCAACTGGCTCCTCTCGACGTGGAGGAGCAGCGGCTCTACTCTGAGTCCCTCCCGGATGACCGAGCTTCTCTCTCTAAGGGAGAGCCCAGCCACCCTGCGGAGGAAACCCATTTCGGCCGCTTGTATCCGTGATCTCGTTCTTTCGGTCATGACCCAAAGCTCATGACCATAGATGAGGGTGGGAACGTAGATCGACCGGTAAATCGAGAGCTTCGCTTTTTGGCTCAGCTCTCTCTTCACCACGACGGACCGGTACAGCGCCCGCTTCACAGTAGACGCTGCCCCAATCCGCCTGTCGATCTCCCGCTCCCTTCTTCCCTCATTCGTGAACAAGATCCCCAGATACTTAAACTCCTCCACTTGAGGCAGGACGACCCCCCTGACCCAGAGAAGGCACTCTACCCTTTTCCGGCTCAAGACCATGGCCTCGGATTTGGAGGCACTGAGCCTCATCCCGGCCGCTTCACACTCGGCTACGAACCGCTCCAGTGAGAGCTGCAGATCCAGAAAAGCATTAAAACATGACAAATATTAATAGGAATCTCATTTTATTTTCTGAATCGATGAAAGGATTACAAAGTAACGCATTACTCTGCGTAAAGCATCTTTTTCACAGACTCAGCACTTCTCCAACACTCAGGACTTTCTCCTCCGATTTGTAAAGCGCCAGGCTGGCTTTTTAAACGTTATTCCTCACGACGCATTAATGCGCCACTCATTTTATGGCTTGGGAGACGTGCAGATGGTTCTGTTCGATGTGCGGAGCGAGAGCCGTCCCACGCGGCGTCTCGTGTTCCGTTTGGACGAGCGAGCCGCTGAGGCATGGTTCGAGTTAGGAGTTTCCTCTGGGGAGGCAGAGACAGATGGATGAGAAATGTACCGAAGGAATTAAGGTTTTGTAAAACATTTGCTGTTGAAATCCCCGGCAGACGTCTGAATGGACCTGATGAAACGTATTTCATCCATAGTTTTCATTTCCTGGGTTTAGCTTTTGTTTTTAATACTTGGCTGAAACATGTTTGGCACACTTGGAGAAATCGGCAGACAGAAAATATGACGAGGTAGAGAAGGAAATTGGATCCGTCCTAATGCCTGATTAAACATGACTTACTTAGCACTCAGACTTTATTAGGTATTTAGTTTAGCTGCTGCTAAAGCGTCATAAAAATGGATCAGTTTGTTATGTCCTGATGATTAAACAGATTTTAGGGCCTGGAGGCTGTTTCACTAAGCAATTAGATTAACTTCTGTCTCCTTTTTATAGATGAGGCCATAATAATTTTTATGAAGATTTCTCTATCAAATATGACCAATAAAAATATAAATTTGCTTCATTTACAGCCCCTGCTCATACAGAACCGTGTTATTTAGCCACACACCATAAATCAATGCTGGTGCAGCAACTGCTACCCAGTTGGTTATCTAAATAATCTATAACTTATTGTCCAAAGTTTCTCAGTGCGTTTCAGTTATTACTGCAAGACTTGGACAAAACTTTACTGCCTAGTTTTCCAACTTTTTTCTGGATTCCTGCGTCGGGAAGGAGGGCGTTCGTGCTGGACAGGGTTCCGCCCTCCGTCGGGCCGAGCCGAAACCTAAAGGGTGGAGGGCGAGGAGCTTAATAAGATACAGACACACAACATATACAAAAAGTTAGACTCTTGTTGTAGCTCCAGGTTCTGACCTGGATTTTATTTAAAGCAAAAGTTCACCTTAAAAAGTTTGTAGACAGGATTCTCTACACATCTTCCAATTGTCCATAAATCAACGTTTATTTGCCAGTTTTTAAGTACTAAAAGTCACTATGGATGGATGAATGAATGAATGACAGGGCTACACACCTTTTCATACAACGACATAAGGAATAAAAGCTTGAACATACATTTTTCCATCCCCAACTCTTAAATAGACCTGAAATACTAAAATACTTTTCCACAAGAGCCACATAAGAACAAACGGCTCCAACTCCAGTCATCAGCAGCTTTAAGCTCCTTCTCTACTGGTAAAGTCTGGACTTTGACCAGTTCTTCCCAGTCCAACCCCACCGGATTCGTCTCCGTTTGAAGAGCTTCTTCCTTTTTGTGGAACGATCTAAAGGATGAGCGTAGCGATTGATTGGCAGCAGACTGCATTCATGGACTGGCCCATAGATTTACGTCAACAATAACATCTCGGCCGCCATTTTCAGTTCGCAGTGAGACCAAGGAGATTGGCGATATTTCCATAGTCAAAGGTTTGAGGTCCAATGGTGGCATCGACTGGACGGGGCAACCTGAAACAAATATGCAGAGAGATTTTGGATAAAATGGCTGCCCAAAGATAAACACAAAATGACAGAGTGTTGACCACAGCGTCTTCACTGCCCACCATGTTCCCACATTTCCCCCACATTCCTGCCAATATCCACACCCAACTGGCTAGAACCAAATCAGATATGTGGTTCTGCTTTGATCCCAGAATCAGACAGTTGAATTAAATCTTCAGCATCAGGTTCAGTCCTGGTAGGAAGTCGTTCTATAACATCTACAGGCTGCAGCTCTGAAGGACCAGAGTTACAGACGCCTGGTGTAAAATAAAACGAAACGTTCAGAGTCTGAACTTTGTTATAAAATAATTCAGGTCAGATTAGACGGCTTGTTGTGGAGGAAAGATAAGCTCAGTAATGTTACGGCTGGTGACAGTATTTACTGAAACCGCCTTTAAAACTGTTTGATCTCTCACACTTTCTGTTCCTCTTATCAAGCGATTTAGAGACTTTTATCACTAAATGATTCATTAGAGGGAGTGGGGTGGATTTACAAATACAATGTCCGGTACAAGGAGTGAAAAGGCCTCGGCATCTCTCCTGGTTGGTTTAGTTTTTTCTCCTCCAACCATCTTGTGAATAGATTCGGGTTTAAAGGCCTCATTTTTCCGTTTCTCCTTTTGCATCCGATTTAAGATCTGCTGCACTTCCTCTTGGAGTTCACTGGGATGGTTCAAACAATGAGGTCTCATTGCCTTCTGGACACGTCTTACAGGGAGAAGACCCAAAGACAGACCCAGAACTCTCCACCAGGACCGTTTATCTCATCTGACGTGGGAACATCCTGGATGTTTGCCTGGGGGGGAAATGACCAGACTAACCGTGAAGACGTAACCATATCTAAGCAGAAAATGGGTGAATTTATCCTTAACCAGACATTTAAAGTGAGGCTGCATTCACACCAGCCCTGTTCACTTTAACTGAACTATAGTTCACTGCCTAGAAAGTTCAGTTCATTTGGGGAACTGAACTTTCACTCACCTACAAACTTAGATCTGTGTTTGGTTGAATGAATAACCATCCATCCATTTTCTAACACCGTTGTCCCTCAGTGGGGTCGGGAGGGTTGCTGGTGCCTCTCCAGCTAACGTACCGGGCGAGAGGCGGGGTCACCTGGACAGGTCACTAGTCTGTCACAGGGCAACACAGAGACACACAACCATGCACACACACACTCACACCTAAGGGCAATTTGGAGAGGCCAATTAACCTGACAGTCATGTTTTTGGACTGTGGGAGGAAACCGGAGTACCTGGAGAAAACCCACCATGCACAGGGAGAACATGGAGACTCCATGCAGAAAGACCGGGGCCGGGAATCGAACCCAGAACCTTCTTGCTGCAAGGCAACAGCTCTACCAACTGCACCACTGTGCAGCCCTCAATAAATATGTCCCAGCTGATTTAACACGTCTGACGTCTCTTCTTCAAATTAACTGAATGAATTAGTCGACCATTTGCCCTTTTTTACTGCGTTTTGTTGATTCTTGGCTGTTTCCTGAAAGTTCCCGACTCAAAGCACTTAGATTTGTCTCGTCCTCTCTGTCTGCCATGTACTGACTGTAAAGTGATCCTAGTCTACTTTGTATTTCTGTCTGCAGCCTTTGTTGAGTCAGTAATCAGGACTGATTGCTCCTCTTTTCGCCTCTAATTGGCTCACATTAACGTCTGATCTCCCTGACTTCTCCCACCTCCTCTGATCCTTCCTTCCCTCCCTCCCTTCCTCAGGTGGCGTTCAGCTCTCCCCCGAAGATTTCACCAAGGCGCAGAAGTTCTGCAAGTACGCCGGCAGCGCTCTGCAGTACGAGGACGTCAACACAGCCATCCAGAACCTCCAGAAAGCCCTGAAACTCCTCACCACCGGCAAAGAATGAACTCTTTGTCCCTCTGCAGTCTGACTCCTCCCCCCTCCTCTCCTTTTCTTCCATCTCAACCCCCCCACCACTTCTTCTCCCCTCTATCTGTCTCCAATCTGGCCCAAAGTGAGCCAATGGCGACTCTCGAGCGTCAGACGAGGACACGATGGAAATCAGACGGAACAATGGTGGCCTGTGTCCACCGCCGCTCCAACTGACGGGATAACTGACCAACCGACTGCAGGACATGTGGACTCAAAGCCTCGTTAGTGGCTCCCTCCAGCTGGTAACGAGCTCATCCTCCTCGCCGGGGTTCGTATCTCACAGCAGGTTCAAAATAAAGACGAGAGAAAACATCTGAAGGTCCAAAACTCCAACCTGAGTTTGTGTCATTTCATCAACTCAAGCTTTTTGTCATAGCTGATGTCAATCTCCCCAGAAATGAACTCGCTACCAGGAGGATTTTGTGTTTTTAGAGCTTCTGTTTGGTCCAGGAAGCTTTATTACAAATATAAACCTACAGATACCAGTTTGGATGGATAAATCCTGTAATTCCTGTCAAATCGTTTCACAGCTGGATCATAAACTCAAATGATATCAACATAAACAAAACCCTTATTTTGCTGAAGTTATTTACCTGAATTTAATCAAAGGACTTTCAACACTTAATGATAATTGTGACTTAAAGTTAGTTTTAAATTCCTGTTTATTTTCACACAGTGTTTCAAAGTTTAACCCAGGTGATGGGATCTGATTGTAAAACCTTAGGATAATCCTTTTACTGCTGGAATGTTTGGCTGATGCACATTAAATTAATTTAAAGACATTTTTCTCTCAGTGCTGTTAATTTTATGCTAGTTTCCTCTTTGGGAACCTTTACCAAGCTGACTATTAGCACCTGTGTTTGCTTGATTTCTCAGTCTGACAGCAGAGACTCGGTGCTTACAGTTGCTAACTAATGGAGTGTGACAACAAAACAAAACTTTTTAAGCCTAATATAGATGCACCAACTGTGCAGCCAATGTTTCTCAGGTTTTAAGAAATCGTTCTACTCTTGATTGTTCAATGCTGAACTGAAACCTTTGAACACCTGATAATGGCCTCATTGTTGAATGTTAGTTCACAGGTATTGTTAGTTTGTTTTTTTACAGCTGTATGTTGATTTAGCATGCTACTGTAGCATTAGTCCTTTACGGCTAATAAACATCTTGGTAGATTTTATCCGTTCTTTACAATCTGTTAATATAAAATTAAAACATCCACAGCTTTGCTCTAAATGTCTCATTCACCACTAGAAATTTGCACAATAAAGGTTTAGAGGTCGTTCTGAATTATTTGGTAAACTAATCATTTCCCATTAGCATGCTAAAATTAGCTGTAGGAAGCTGTTAGTTATAGACATGCTAACATGATTTTTAGCAATTTTATACTACAGTGGAAAATTCTGTGAAGTTTATCTACAGTTTTGTTTGTAATATTCACTCATTTATTACAGAGTAAAGTACAGAGGTTGATCAAATGAAGTTTCCTACTTCCACCATTAGCATGCTAAATGAGCTTTGTCATTCAAGCTTTATTTTTACATGCTAATGCTAACTCACTAATGGACATCTTAGCTAACGTTGCTTTAAAATCTAACACAAAAATGAAGAAAACCCACAGCTGTATTTTAGTGACTAATTAATACACATTAAAAATTTATGATTTGACATCATTTCCACTAAGATGATGCTAACAGCAGCATGCTAAACTAGCTTCAAAGTAGCATGTTATCATGCTTATGAACATTTTCCCAATTTTATCCTTTTAACTTTTTCAAGAAATAGAACAACTGTTCTTATTGTCCACTAATTTTCCATAAAGTGTATTAAAAATGTCATTTAATCCTCCACCGTTTATAGTTTACACTTCCTGCAGTAAGACGTACAGAACAGGAGTTAAACTGGTCAGATTTGACCAAACACTACAACCAGTTAACTGTAATTTTAATGTTACATTTAACGAGGCACAACAAGCTAATTCATGCTAACATTAGCATGTTAGCTTTGTTATACTGAAGCTAAATTGCTAATAATCCAAGCTATCGCCACCTGTTGTTCTTCACTGTGAATAAAAACAAAGCTGTTCATTACTCTACAACCTGAGATCTCTTAAAGCTCTGGATGCTTCCTGGATTGAAGCAGGAGCCAAATGAACACAACACATACAAAACTGATTTTTACTATTTCTTACCTGAGGCTTTGGCTGCAGATTAAACATTTTGTGAATTTTTCTCACCCGAGTTGGATTCATTAAGTGGAACTGGACTCATCAGACTGAGACTGACCCAACGACAAGCTGCTGCTTCCTGTCCAGCTAAACCGCAGAGTGGATTCGGTCTCATTGTTGGTTCTGTTTGGACCGTCGACATGGAAGAAACCGAAGAGGACGACGCAGCCAGAGGTCTGCAGAGTGGAGAACCAGCTCAACCTTTTAGTTTCTGATCTTTACATGTTAGCCGACGGAGACGCGGCGCTGAACTCTGAGCTTTAAACCTTTTTTCTGCATTTTAACTCGAATCTAATCTTTATCAGCTGATTTAGTGACTCAAGGTTTTCACAAAGTTTACACAAATCATCACTGTAGTTTGAAATAAATATATGAAATTATGAATTGTGTGAATATTTGTCACATCTGAAGAATCTGGACAGTTGAGAGGTTTTTTTTTCCATTTCTGCAAGATATAATCTGCATTCAGTCAGTTTAACAAGATTTTCTGAATGTTGGTCTTATAAAGGCTGTTCAAATGTTACTGACAAGGGTCTGATTTATTTTTGCTTATTATACAAACTGCTGTTTTTCTGAGACGACCTACAGTTGAAGCTTGGCTGAAATTATTTCCCGTAACCAGTTGGAATCAGTGCAAACGGCTCAACCTGCCTGTTTGTGTAGCTCTAGACAGACTTTCACATTTTGGGGTAACTGATTGTGAAATCATCTGAAATCGACTGAATGACCAAGGCTCCAGTTCTATACCAACATGGTATTTTGCTAAAGCTAAAGTGCTAAATTGAACCATAATGCTATAAATTTACTGCACACCTTCCTGTATGGTTCACTGCTCAGGAAGAGATTCAATGAAACAGACTTTCCAGGTTTATAGTTATATGGATGCAAACAACTGACTTAAGATTAACTTGAATATTGGTTAATCAGATTGAAATTTGTTCCTTTTGATTAGTGATGTCATTTTTTAGACAAACCTCCTGACAGCAATGTATTTGAGAATTTTTCCATTGCAGAAAGTTTGTCATGTTTGAACCTGGAGTCAGTACAAAGTGCTGGGGAAGTTGAAGAGCTGCATAAAGCTGCCTATGCTTCATCTCCAGGTGAAATCTGTGACCTCTGACCCTCATAAACGTCTGCAGTGCAGGCTGGAGGTCACGGCTTTAAGATATCAGTGGAACCATAAAAGCTGGGAAACGATGAGACCAGATGTTCCTCCAGATTCAGCCTCCTGTCTGTGAACACAAACAGATCTGAGATCAGGTAAAACTGCCCCTCCTTCATTAAAGCTCATTGAAAATAAAACTCAAAGCCTCTCAGTTTTCCTAACTGAGATATTTGTTTAAAATTGGTGATTCTGAGCAGAGTTTTTCCCTCTTTACGTTAATGAACAAGGAATGCGTGTTCACAGCGTAATGCAGCCGAGGAGGTGGCATGTGGTTTCAGTTTGAAGGAATCGGCCCCCGGTGGCCCTGGAGTCCAAGAGGAAACCACAAATCTGCAGTGAGGCTCTGCAGCTCTGACCTCAGCCTCAGTGGTCAGATCTGAATCAGTGTTGCGGTTTCAGAAACACGTCTTGAGCCTTTCATGCAACACTCAAAAACTTAGGGATAGCTGGCTTTCAGCTGAACTTTATGGAAGTAGTAAAAAGTTCATTCTGTAATATGTTATGAAACAGGCATTTACCGTATTTTCCGCACTATAAGGCACCTAAAAACCTTCAATTTCCTCAAAAGCCGACACTGCGCCTTATAACCCGGTGCGCCTTATATATGGACCAATATTGAGCAACAACAGGTCTAGCAACTACATAAGCAGCGGCCGACTTCAGTTTCCCCCGTAGAAGAAGAAGTGCGCGGTGCATGCTGGGATAGTTGTCAGAACGCTGATTTGTTAATAAAGTTTGATAATACATTTAAAGCCAGGGGGGCGGAGGGGGAAGAGAGACAGACTGCGGCGGCAGCGTGTCGGTTGGTCTGTGTTACCCAGAATGCAGTTGGGCACAATATCACAACACCGTGAGTGAAACAACGACTGAGGCAGATTACTATATGAAGTACTCGGGGACCACTTCTTTACTAATGTGGATGTGTGATGATAGAGTACGGAGCATATTGGCAACCAAAACTGTAGCGTCTATGCGCCATTCATTCATTGAAGGTGCGCCTTATAGTGCGGAAAATACGGTAAGTGGCAGCAGCTGTCCTCGACTCAAATGCCACAACAAGAAATGTCAGTTTCTCAGTCACGTTTCATGTGATCTAAATATCACAAAGTTTCCTGCTGCTCCCAGGAGGACCTGGAATGTTTTCACTGTTTGGTCCAATCAAACTCTACTTCGTTTGTCTAGAAAGCTTAGAGCGAATTCTACAAACCACCTCGGTCTCGGTTCGGCTGAAGTGAATTCTGGTCCGGTTCGAATGCACATGTGAACACCAAGCGCTCCAAAAGCAGAAACCAGAGTACAGCGCACGGCATTCTGGGTAAATACAACCAATCATCATGATGAGGTCGAGTCGATCAGCTGTCAGAATAAAAACGACGTTCAAACACTAATTCTGATCAAATCAGGACATTTAACAGTCGGTTTAAGCATCAAACTCAGTTTAGAATTTTGTTGTTAAGCTTCTCATTAAGAACAGCAAGTTGGTACAGAAACGATGAAAAGGCAAAGTTTTAGACAAAGGTTCTCGTTATGTGCACCTGCAGAGTGTTTTGGGTCCAGTCGTCTGTGTTCAGGTGCGTCTCAGTCAACGAGTTTCAGTAAAAGTTCAGTTTTGGGCAATTTAAAAAGTATGTTTTGGTCCCATAAGCTAAAAACAATAATATAAGATTGATGTTCTCCTTTTATATGTTTTCAGTGGAATAAAACAGCTTTTCTTTCCATTTCCTGTGTTTTGTTCCGTGATGGAGGCCACGCCCCCTTCCTTTCACCCCATCTGTTAGTTTTTAGGGCCTCTTCTCACCTTGTTTTCCTCCTAACTGGAGGTAAACTCTGCAGCCTGAAGCAGAAAACCTCCAGGAGAGCCAGGAACTGGGGTGACGTCACGCTCAGATCATTAAAGGTAGCCGCTCCGCGCCGCCGCCGGGTGACGTCATGGAAAAGTTACTACGTGCGACCTCAAAGTTTCAGACGGAGACGTCCAAGCGCTTGGAGCACAACTGATCCTCTGATTTTAAACAAATCCCCCAAAGTTGATCAGTGTTGCCATGGCAACCGCACACAAATATTTCTCTTTTAGCATCTGCTGCCCCCCCTTCACAGCGTTTCTGCTTCAGGATCAGGATTTCCGAAACCTCAGCACCGGACTCAGTTACTCTTCTGTCCTTTCATCCGCCATCTTTTTTCTTTTCCAGGACTGAGCTCCCTGCAGACCCTGGTCAAGTTGAAGATGTCACAAATATGATTGTTTTAGAGCCACTTTGCTCTTATTTCCAAAAGTATTTAAGTTTAAATGTTCGAAATGCGTTGTGGCTTCACTCAATGTAATTATTGTTTTAGCTTCACATATTTTGGTGTCGCTGTGAGAATTCACAATACATTTTGCTGCAAACTAATCTGAATAATTTGGAAATAATTAATTTGTCCTCATTGCCAAAATGCTAAATTATCTTTATGGAAACTTTAAAAAAAAAAAAAAAGCTCTGGTTTGTTGGTGTAAAGTTTTGGTCGTATCAAAATAAGTTTATTTCGCAAACCTGCAACAGAAACACGTTTTAGATCACATGGGTCACGTGATCAACAACCGGATGCTGCTGCTGGCGCAAACCACGAAGAAGAAGAAACAGGAAGTGGTGGAGGATTTTGGCTTTGCATAATTTTTAATGGCGTATAACATAAACAAACTTATTCATTAATTGTGTTTCTTATTTAATGGAATCAATGCGTTTGTGAAATTGTGATTTTTTTTCAGCTTTAGTGGAATATTAAAGTTCTGCAGCTTGTGACATCATTGTTTCTTTTTTTGTGGCTCTATTCTCATTTATGAATTTTTACTTGTATATTTGAGTGAGATTGTCCATTTAAAGTATTTTAACTGGATGGTTGAATAATTTTGGTAATAATCTCCTGTATGTTGTACAGAGGTTTATTGTGTTTGTTCCATTTTTAACGTTTTCCTCTGTTGTAACTTTAAACTTTATCAGGCAGGAAATAATTTGGCTCTTATTCTCATAAGATAATTGCAGGTTTTATTAATTTTTGGACATATTTAATCAAAGAGTCAAACCGTCCAGTCCTGGTCAGATGGTTCTCTTTGCTGCGTCTCCACCTGTTTCCAGGTCCGTTTTAATCCCAGCTGCTCTCCGTCTCTGTGACGTCACTTCCGTGTCTTCCCCTCCACGCTGTGATTCTGCTGCAGCTGCAGTTTCTCTTTCACAACCATGCAAATCTGTGCAGCATCCTGAAGCTGTTATCAGGCAGGAAGCTCCGTTCAGAGGCAAATGAGGCGCATCAGAGCAGCTGACCTCAGGCTGCACATCCATCTGCTCTGAGACGGAGGCTTTGTGTCTACATGAGGCTGGACAGACGAGTTTAGGACAAAAAACCTGCTGATTCTGAGGCAGAAACCAGAAACTCTCTGATCAGAGACACCAGGATGTGTCAAAACGAGAGAAATGAACCTCTGTGGGTTTTAAAAGATGCTTTTATTTTATTTCTTTGCTCCAGAACTGTGTGAGAATAATTATTATCATTAGTTGTAACTGTTCAGGGCTGCACAGTGGTGCAGTTGGTAGAGCTGCTGCCTTGCAGCAAGAAGGTTCTGGGTTCGATTCCCGGCCCCAGTCTTTCTGCATGGAGTCTCCATGTTCTCCCTGTGCATGGTGGGTTTTCTCCAGGTTCTCCAGTTTCCTCCCACAGTCCAAAAATCATGACTGTCAGGTTAATTAGTCTCTCCAACTTGCCCCTAGGTGTGAGTGTGTGTGTGTATGGTTGTGTGTCTCTGTGTTGCCCTGTGACAGACTGGCGACCTGTCCAGGTGACCCCGCCTCTCACCCGGTACGCTAGCTGGAGAGGAACCAGCACCTCTTGACCCCACTGAGGGATAAGGGTGTAAAGAAAATGGATGGATGGATGATGCAACTGTTTATCTGAAATGTTAAGAAACCTCAAACATGAATGTTTACATGTGCAGAATTATTGTGCTGCAAAATCAAAAACACATTTTTCCATCCCATTTTTTCTATTTTGAACTATTTAAGTGAGAATTATGGATTTAAGATAAACATGCATGGATCATTTTTTCTGTGGGATGGAAAATTTTACCCTCATGACAATAAAATCAGATCTGAAAGCATCACTGGTGTTTTTATTTCAGTGTCATTATTTATGGAAATTCAATGCAAATATTGCAGTAATTAAATAAAAAAAAACGTTAAAAGTTCATAACTATATTTAAAACCATAAGCATTTTTTTTTTACATCTTAGCCAAAATTATTGTCACTTTAATTATTTAAATTTTTTTTATTTTTTTTAAATAATTTGTATGCAAGATGAGATATTTTCATATCAAAATTATACTTTAATTAAAAGTCAGTCATCTTAAGATATTGGATGAAAATATAAAATCCAGTAAAATCAGACATTAAAAGAAAGGAGGTCATTTTTTCAGGTGACACAACTTTTCCCTGTAACTCCGCCCCCGCCTGTGAATCCGGGTCAAAGAAGCGAACGCACTCCGCCGGAGAGCAGCACCAACACCCCCTCCTCCTCCTCCTCCTCTTCCTCCTCCTCCTCCTCTTCCTCCTCCTCCTCCTCCTCCTCCTCCTCCTCCTCCTCCTCCTCCTCCTCCTCTTCCTCCTCCTCCTCTTCCTCCTCCTCCTCCTCTTCCTCCTCCTCCTCCTCCTCCTCCTCTTCCTCCTCCTCTTCCTCCTCCTCTTCCTCCTCCTCCTCCTCTCTCCGCCCTCTCTCCTCTCCTCAAACTTTGGAGACTTTTTGCGCCTCAGCGGAGACGCGTTTGGGATCTAGCTGGTTTGGACTCTTTGTGAATTCCTTCATTAAGAAAAAGAAAACTCCATTTTTCCTGAGAGTTTGCAGAGAGACAGGATGATCCTGCAGCCGCCGCTGCAGTGAGAACATGTGAGTCTTTAAACTTTATTTCCAGCCTTTGGACCTGAAGATGCTCTGGTTCCTCCTGCTCGTCTCAGTTTGCTGTGAGTTTAGTTTTCAGGAGTTAATTGAATGTAAACTTCCAGCCGGGATGCAGATCTGCAGCTGAGGAGAAAATCTTTTCTGCGGTGGAAAATGTTTCCATGGATCCGCTGACATCTGCACAGGTTTTCAGTTTGACACGAGAATCCGCAGAGATCGAGCTAAAACTGCTGCGGAGGGGAAAAAACTAATCTGGTCACTTTTTATGCTAAAGTAATTTAATTTTTACTAAA
Source organism: Poecilia reticulata (assembly GCF_904066995.2). Classification (NCBI taxonomy): domain Eukaryota; kingdom Metazoa; phylum Chordata; class Actinopteri; order Cyprinodontiformes; family Poeciliidae; genus Poecilia; species Poecilia reticulata. The sequence goes on along the minus strand of NC_088850.1, from coordinate 2,101,487 downwards.
CGTTTTCGCTGCAAATTGCATACAGTTTCACCAATTTTTATATATTATTACCATTATCAGTGAAACTCAATAATGATTGACCTGTCATTTTTATTTCCTGTGGTTGAAATTCAGTTTTATTTCTGTTTCTGGGAGGGAAACAAACTTTGTGATGTTTTTTTTTTTGAAGGACTGAAACAGAAAACCAATCAGGATCAGTTCTGATTGGTCCACCCATTTCATGTCCAAACGACCTGAAAGTCTTTAAGACTCTTTTATTGATTTATTGATCTATTTTAGTCAGTTATTGTAAAGTACACAGAAATAAATCCCACCTGAAACTCGCTTCATTTTTAATTTAAGGCTTAAATTTGTTTTGTTTGTCAACAACTTGATGAAATTATGACAAAAAAATTCGTATTTTATCACAACTGAGTGTTTTATGAAGCTTTTCTCATGTTACTTATTTCAGCTTGAATTATTCAATTGTCAAATTTATGAAAAAAACTCAAGAAAAACAGAATTATTTATCTAAAGAAAAGATATTTCTGCAGATATACGCCAAACTGAACGTCTCATTTTGTCTCATTAAAATCTTTTTATGTTGTTTTTTACTGACATCAGAGAAAAAGAGAGAAAATAATGAAGATTCATCAGGATTTTAACACAGGAAAATGTTTGTAATAAACACCAGATTGTCAGGTTGAGCTCCATTCTTCTCCCATCAACCCTGACTCTCTTCCCCGCAGCATGATGCTGCCACCACCATGTTTAGCCATGTTTAGTCAAAACGCTGTTTGTTCTCTCTGAGAGGTTAAAGTAGAAACATCTGGACTCTTTCTGCTGATTAGTTTACATCTAAAGGATTTAGTTTGATTTTATTTAGAGGTAGAATAAAAGTGAAAGCCCTGATTTGTCCTTCTCGCTCTGCTCTGTTTCAGTCTTTTACACAAAGTCCCGACAGAGTGAGTTTCTGGTTGTAGCGTGACAAAATGGAAAATAGCTGTGAGGAGCATTCATGCTTCTTCAGGGCGATGTCATCAGTTGAAACAAAATATTCAACATTTCCCTTCAATACTGAAACAAAGAAACAGTTTCTGTCTTCCCATGTTTGGAAATGTAAGAATAAAGAGTCACTTCTCCGAGTTTTACTGTTTATCCCAAAACGTTTTGGGTTCTGCTGGGCTGAAAATCAGTTTCTGGAAACGAAAAACCCGAGAACCGTCTCCGGTTCTGTTGTTTATACGTGAAACTCGGGTGACACTGATCGGATTTCAACACATAAACTCTCAGAAAGTCCTGGACGTTCTGTGAAAGTTTCCTTTTTCTTTCCATGGTGGTCAGACGGCAGATGATGGCGGACGGTTTGAGACGAAGCAGAAAACATTTTAAAGTTTATTATCGGTTTCATTTGGGACGTCAGGCTTGACTCTGGATGTGAGTTTTGCTCGTTTTCTGCCTTTTTTTAATCCCGTGTTGCTGATGAACTAAAGGAAGTTAAAACTTCTCTAAAACTCAGTTTGTGCTACAAATGGAAATCAAACTGATGGTGAAACTTCAGTTCACTGAATTAAACTTTATTGAACTTTTTTTTGTTTAAGTGAGAGATGATTACATAACAAACCTTTGCACAAAGTTTTTTGAGGTGAACATGATGTTGTACATATTTGGGTCATTTTTTTAGCTGTGATGGGAACCAGCTGAATAAAAAGTTAGTTCCTCTAATCCTGAAGCTCAAATCAGAAACATTAGTTCTGCTAAACCGACACAGTATTTTAACCGCCAAGCACCACCAGTTTCATTTGGACATAATTTACATGTTCTGTAATTATCTTCAACACTGTATTTACGATTATATTTTGTTTATTTTGTTCCTTTATGTTTCTGGTTTGGAATCAAGGCAAAATTGATAAAACTGGAGCGAAATAGTCTTCAAAATAAGAGCATGAATTTAGGCTCAGCTGCAGATTTAAGTCCAGCCTGAAGTCGTTGAGCTTCTGATCAGAATATAAAACTTTACCAGATCATGGTGGACTTCAGGTTTGTGTTTCCTCACTTTTAAAACTTTTTCCTTTTATCTGGTGAGGAATGTTTGGCTCTTCTAGAAGGACTTTCTCAACTTTCTGCTGGAGATCAAGATAAATGATTTTAGTGTAAAACGTGACTGCAGGGACGTTGGGCGAGTCGAGGTTCTCCAGAAATTGGACTCCACTTTATTTAGACTTTATCAAAGAAGGTGTTGTTAAAGGAGGATCTGCTGCTGCCAGCTGTTACTCGACCTGTGAAGGCGATGCGGCCTGAAGCCTCCGTCACGCTGGACGCTGTTAACCAGGCGAGGCGCGTTAAATAACAACCTGTTGACGGGTCGGGGGGGCAGTTAGCAGGTCCAGGTGGAAACACAGCTGATCCGTTACTGGAAGATGGAGCCGGAATGTGATTTAATTAAACTGCAGGGGGAAAATCTGATCTCTCCACCTGCAGCTTCACTGTGAACCTGCTGACATTCAGAGCAGAAGAAGAAGAAGGTAAAATAAAGACGGATCCATCCGGACTGCTGGTTTACATGAAGCTTCAGAAATAAAAACAGTTTTATGGTTTTAAACCGGCTTTAGTTTAGAGTCTGAGACGATTCGCTGCTGTGCGTTTGATTGTTTTGTCTTTCAACAGGATTTGGATTTTCTTCAGTTTTGTACTTATTGCTCTGATTGCATCACCTTTTCTGTTGAGTATTTTTAGTTTTCTGTTTCCTGATGCTTGAACATGGTTTGATAAATATAACACTGGTTTGGTCACTCTGAGTCTGAAACTAATGAATGGATGAAAGACAGGTTGAAGGTTGATTGATTAGCGGATTGATAATCAGGATAATCAGGTGAGTGGATCCTCTGGTATTTATAGAGACATTACTGTCTCTTAAAATTAGGCTGAAACTGTGACTAGTATGAAGTACCGTATTTTCCGCACCGGATTATAAGGCGCACCTTCAATGAATGTCCTATTTTAAAGCTTTTTTCATTTGAAAAAAAGTTTTTAAAATAGGACATTCACGCATTATAAGGCGCATGGACTTAGCGATACAATACTCTACTATTACACATTCACATTTATAAAGAAGTGGTCCCGAGTACATTATATAGTAATCTGCCTCAGTCGTTGTTTCACTCACGCTGTTGTGATATTGTGCCCAACTGCATTCTGGGTAACACAGACCAACCGACACGTCTCTCTTCCCCCGCCCCCCCTGGCTTTAAATTATTATCAAACTTTATTAACAAACCAGCGTTCTGACAACTATCCCAGCATGCACCGCGCGCTTCTTCTTCTACGGGGGAAAATGAAGTCGGCGGCTGCTTACCGTAGCTGCTAGACCTGTTGTGGCTCAATATTGGTCCATATAAAAGGCGCACCGGGTTATAAGGCGCAGTGTCGGCTTTTGAGGGAATTGAAGGTTTTTATGTGCCTTATAGTGCGGAAAATACGGTAAGTAAATATTTCTGCTTATTTTTATTTCATTTTTATTGTATTATGTGTAATTGGATGTTTTCCAGCTTAGCATGGCCAATTAGCGACCGCTCTCATGTTTTATCAATAAATATAAACACCTCACAGAAATCTGAAATAGATTTGTTAAAGTACCAAATTGGTGAATCAATTATTTTAACAGGAGGTTCACCATGTGCTCATTTAAAGCTAAAATTAGCAGAGATTTGTCCAGCCTGCATTTATGAGGCCATTTTATGACATGACGTGTCCACCCTGTCATTTTCATGTGTTATGAATATCATTTATTTTCACAAGTTAAGCCAATCTGTTCTTCATTTACAGTACAATTATTTGAAAGTTTGACCTGCGTCTTTGTCGTTAGATTTTATTTGGAAAGTCCAGATCTTACAGATTTAATGAAGAAACAGTTTTTCATAATGTCATTAATATCCAAATAATTCTCCCATTACATAACCTCCGGCCCAAAATGTTTTCTAAAAATGTATCTTTTCTCCTCACCATTTTCACATATTCTGCTTCGATCGTGTCTTTGAACGGTTTGCATGTTTTTCTGTTTGCATGTAGTTTGAGTGGGAGTTTAACCAACAACATTCCAGTTGCATAACATCTGTGTAAGGTAGTGAATATGCAGCTCAGAGGGAATCTCTGCTGTTTGGAGTCTGAAAGCCGTGATGCTGACTGAACGGATGGATGGGCTGATAACAGATGGACTGACCGGTCAGTACTTTGCTCTGCCCGGCTCCTCGCTCCGGTTTTGCTGAGACCATTGGAAACATCTCAGGTCCAGCCGATTTGCTCCATCAGGCCGTTTTTGTTTGACACAAAGTTTCTGCTGCTCAGCAGTCAGTGAAGCCATCAGCACTTCTCTTCATTTGGTCTCAATCTGTTGTGTTTTTCTGTCAAGCAGCCAGATCTAGTTCTAATCTCCCGAAAGTCGTCTTGATCTGCCGTTTTCCAGAGTTTCTGAGTCTGGAAATGTTTCTCTGAGCTTTCACTGAGCTTCTCAATCTTTCTCCAGAGATCTTAGTTTTCAAAGTATATGCAAACAGCCTCACAAGCTCGTTTTGCTAAATATTTAAGTTAGCAGAGGGATAAATTTACACTTGGATCTTTTATTAACTTGAGGACTGTGGTCTCCCTTTTTTCCTCCCATCTTTCTGACGTCCAAACCCGGACGAACTCATCATATCTCTTGCATAAAACACTGCAGACACAGGAGAATGGACACATTCTGCCTCCAGATGGTTCTGTCACCTGGAGTTCAACATTTTTCTTGCTATATTTGATCATTTTCACAACTTGACTGTTTTGTTTAAAGCTTAAACAAAAAGGAGGGAATCGCATTAGCAACCGCCGACTCAGCATTTTCTGAGTCTCAGACTCTCAGTCTGCAGAGTCACTGACGTGATAGTGAAAATATGTGAATTGTTCTGGTAACAGAGTTTATCCTTCAACATTCATGAATGGTTTTTTTAAACATATTCATGCTGCGGTGGCCAACAGGTGCAAACGTGCAGCAAACGGTGAAACTCGCTGCAAAAAAAGATGAATGCAAATGCATGTAAAATAAAATGCTGCAATCAGAAGAAATAGAAGCAAACAGTAAAATGCTGCACAAAGCAAAAACGGCCTCCAGACCACTAGGGGGAGCCTGGAGTAGGTCATATAACCTTTGTAAAGATGTTATTGTTCTACAATATATATTTTTTAGAAGTATAATCTCTGTTTTTTTTCTTAATCCAGCTTTCTTCTGGACTTTGCTGAGGTTGTAGTCCCATTTGATTTGCCCCTAGTGGCCTGGAGGACTCCTGTTTGGTGGGTTTTGTACTTGCTGCTGTTCCAGCGTTTTCCATTTCGCGTCTCTTCCCTGTGATGACAGTGTTTTGTTGTTTGCAGCATTTATTCTTTGCATCATTCATGTGTTTGCTGCCTGTTTGCACCTCCAGCGCACTGTACAAAACACAAAGGTTTTACTTGAACTTAGTGTTTTTTTTCTCCTCTGGTTGTTGGATGAAGATTCCTGAGCTGAAATAAGTCACTGACTGTTTGACACAATGTAGGATAATCATCTTGACACAATACATTTCTCAGCCTTAAGCAGTTCAGAGTGGGGGGTTTAAAATATCAGGGGACATTCTGAAGAAAAGCAACATTCAAACTTTTATAAGTGACGGACACCAGACGCGTTCTAAACACTGAAGATGATCGGCTCTGGAAACGTTCAAATTCAGAACCGTTTAATTTCTCTGGTGTGAAACCAGGAGCCGTGGGCCCCAAAATGTCTGCCTGGAGGCGGAGGGCTTGCAGGCTGCCATCCAGCCCTGCACACACAAAAACCTCCGTCTGTGTGCAGCCTTGTTCGCTGACCTCGCTCCGCTCGTCATTTCCATACGGGAGGAGGCGGGGAGACGAGGAAACGAGACGCATGACTTGACAAAGAGGCGAGTTTTCTTTAATGTCAGCAGCTGCATGAATTTTCAGAAGTGGATGCTGGAATTAAAACTGGAGCCTGTTCGCTACGCTGTAAATATTAATGATCCTTTTGCCGTGTTCCTGAGCAACAGAGTAGCAATTTTCTCCTAGTTTCGGTCCAGAATCTGAATGTTTTCAGAGGATTTTTCTTTAAGCTGCTAAAATCTGACCTGTGAATCATCCAGACATGAAAAGCTGGGATGGAGTTTTTCAGCAAGAAAAACTTCAGATGGTTTAAACGAAGGACAAATCTATGGAAAAGCACAAAACACTCTGTATGAAGCATGGTGGACAGTCTGTGATGCTGCGGGATTCTCATTAAAGGCCTGGTTGTTCTCTGCATGGTTGAACGTTTTCAGGTAACTTTAGGCTCATTTAATCTTTGCACAAAATGAAGATCCAAAACATCGAATCAACATAGATATTTTTACCCAGATACAAAGTTGATCTTTGTTAATTTTCTCAGTACAAATGCTTAAATCAGGAAACCTGTGAGCTGAGGTGGAAAGATCTTCGATGAAGACCCAGAAGTCTGGACTTTCTAGGGTTTTTTCCCCTCTGAGTTCCGTATTTTCCGCACTATAAGGCACCGAAAAACCTTCAATTTCCTCAAAAGCCGACAGTGCGCCTTATAATCCGGTGTGCCTTATATATGGACCAATATTGAACCACAACAGGTCTAGCAGCTACAGTAAGCAGCCGCCGACTTCATTTTCCCCCGTAGAAGAAGAAGAAGCGCGCGGTGCATGCTGGGTAGTTGTCAGAACTCTGGTTTGTTAATAAAGTTTGACTGACCTATCTACCTACTGACCTGATAATCAGGTCGTCTGCAGGTCATTTAGCGCCACGTTCTCCACCAACATGCTGTGCGCAAACGGAGACGGGTGACCATCGTCCGGCCACGTCCTGACCCAGGAAGGCTCTCCTCGCCGACCCGAGTCGGACTGTTTAACATTCTTTATCTCAACAAAGTGGCTTTAGACATTCATCCGGGGAGCTTCGACTAGCATCCAGGATGCTAGTCCGGGGTGCTAGTCGGACTAGCATCTGGGGTGCTAGTCTGACTAGCACCCCGGATAGGGCCTATAATATAGGGACAGTATAGGACAGTATAGCCCCTATACTGTCCTTATACTGTATAGGGCCTATACTGTCGCTATAGGGCCTATACTGTATAGGGACCAGCCACTATACATTTAAAGCTGGGGGTCAGAGAGACAGAGACTGCGGCGGCAGCGTGGCGGTTGGTCTGTGTTACCCAGAATGCATCGTGAGTGAAACAATGACTGAGGCAGATTACTATATAAAGTACTCGAGGACCATTTCTTTATTATTACACATCCACATTTGTAGAGAACGGACCAAATCGCGTCCCGTATTACCGAACAGGAGGAAACCGTAACTGTAGCGTCTATTCTATGCGCCTTGTATATGAAAAAAGTTTTAAAATAGGCCATTCATTGAAGGTGCGCCTTATAGTGCGGAAAATATGGTAAATCTTCTCATATTCTTTGTCCAGTTAGATGGAAAAATCTACTTAACACTGAAAACATTTAAAAGCTGAATATTGAAATTGTTGCTTAAAGCCTTGAAGATGTTGTAGATTCCACTGAAATTACCTTATTTAAGGACTTTTAATCTTATTTTTAGATCTTGATGTTTAGACGGCGACGGGCTGTTTTAGTGTAGGATAAAAAACCAAGGCTAGAATCAAGAGGCCTGAGGTTTTTTTTTGTTTGTTTGTTTAGTTTTTTCAGACTTTCTGACACGTGAAACATAAAATCCATATATTTGGATGAGAAACTTTGCTGGTTTCTGAGCTTCAACACAGGAAGATTCAAACCACTGAAGCTGGAATATGAGGCAACATTAACATCTAACTCATGATGCACTGATTGGGTTTAGATCAATCATGATCTAATATTGGAACAAATTATTCATTTAGCGCTTTAGCATTTTTTCTAACTTTGAAAACGATTAGCACACTTAGCTTCCCTAATTTCATCGGATAAATGTTGTTTTGTAAACTTTAAGTTGAATAAACTTCTGTGTTGAAGTTTTGATTTCCTGTCAAGCATTCTTGAAGTAGTTATGTTTTATAATCATGCTCTTATTTTGAAGTATATTTACCTCTGACATAAAAACTGGCAGCAGAGTTTAGGCTTTTATTGCCTTAAAAGCTTCAGTGACTCAGACCCAGTTGAAGTTTTCACCTTTCCCATTAAACATTTATAATGTTCATCATGGTTTTATTTCCTTCATCTGGAAAGATTTCTCCTTTTAATTCTAACATGGACATTTAAACTTGAAAAAAATAAGAGAAATGTATTTTAAAGGTGTTTTTTTTTCCAGTTGAAGCATAAAATGTTCCACGCAGCTCGTCTCATTAGCATCTGGAACAGCCAGCGGCCTGAAACACTATGACGACCTGTGGGAGCGTTTTGATTGGCTCCCGGGGGCCATGAGGAACACGTATACGTTACATGAAGGCGTAGGTGGTTCTCTGAGATCCCTGGTCACTCGTTTATTCAGTGACCGGTGGGCAAAACAAACAACGTTTTTGTGTGTGGGAACGTCTGTGTGGAGAGGAAATGTTTTTATCTGCAGCCGGATTCATGCTGCTTATCTCTGCTGTCAGTAACTGTTTGAGCTGGTTGAGGAAAACGTCAGGTTTCAGTTGTTCTGCAAGAGAGAAAATGCTGCAACAGCAACAAGTTTAAAACGCTGCAAATTCTCTGCACGGAGCAGAAATGCTCCAGACCACCAGGGGGAGTCAGGAGCAGGTAATATTACTTGTGTAAACATGCTGCAGTTATGTAATAACTGTAAAACACTACATGTTTGAAAAAGGGATAAAGTCCATCACACTTCTTTCTTTCTTCCTCCAACTTTCTTCTGGATATCCCAAAAAATCATGACGTCCCGTCTTTACCCAGGGTTTGGTCATCTGTGATTTAGTGTTCGACTCCCCCTGGTGGTCTGGAGGACTTCCGCTCTGTGGAGAGAGTTTGAAGCGTTTTATACCTGTTTATACCTCTGTGTGTGTCTGTGTGTGTGTGTGTGTGTGTGTGTGTGTGTGTGTGTGTGTGTGTGTGTGTGTGTGTGTGTGTGTGTGTGTATGCACGTTTTTACTCTAGATTAAAATAAATTTAAAGTTCCGATAACTCCTGTTTCTATCAAGCCATTTTATTTTTCATTTCCAGCTAATTTCTCACCAGAACGTAAAATATTTCCTAACTGCAGAAATAGTTAGGAAATATAACTATTTCCTAACTATTTATATTAGTTAGGAAATAGCTAATATAGCTATTTCCTAACTAATATAGTTAAGAAATATAACTATATATTCTGATCTTGTAGCTATTATCCACAGGATCATGCATTCCTGATCTTGTGGATCAGGAATGCATGTAATATTGATATACATAATAAAGTTGAAGTTAACACAAACCGTTGTTTCAGAATAATTTGTCCATGTTTTTCTGTAACATTTAAGACGATCATCATAGTAAAACCAAACCAGACTTCAAGAAGATTTAAAAATAATAATAAAACAAGTCGATCCAGTGTCGTATCCGGGTCAGTTTTCCACTCCGTAACCCCGAAAACACATGAGAATCTAAGAAGAAAGTTATTTTTGCATGTTAAAGTGTGTTTTGAATGTAACTTTTTGTATCTGGGTCATTATTCTCTCCCGCAGCTTCTTTTTCAACTACATGCAGATGTTCAATTAGGAAAATGAAGTGATGCAACTTAGTTTTTGGAAAAGTCACAAACCTGTGAAGTGTTGAATTCTGATTTCAATTAAGCATTTTATTTGCTCCAGAACTGTCTGTACAAGCACAACACACTTTTGTAATAAATTTCTGCTGATTTTGCTTCCCTGCGTTTCACGGCGAACGTTTAGCTGAAAGACAAACGTGGCGTCAGACGGTCTGCTGCCATTAAACTGACTCACTGCTGCAGTCTGACTTTGCCACACAGCTATTCGTCCAAAAGTGCATTAAGAGACACATTTTCATATTTCTTCTCTTTCTAAAGTAATTTAAGTGAAATCAGGAAGGAAAACTCTTCCTTTCTCTGCACGATTAAAACATGAAAGCATTTAGTTTTGTTTCTGGCTCCCAAAAAGTGATGATTTCATCACAGCTTCAAAGTACTGAAACCTTTTTTCACAGCGACATTTTTGCGTTCCAGTTTTTCAAGGTGATGCTTTTTGTTCCAAACAAAACATTTTCTGATGAAACGTTGCTGCTGAAGGTCTGGACTGATGATGTTTTCTTCCTCAGGGGGTTCTTGCCTCGTCGGGGAGGTGGAAGGTGGAGGCTGCGGCACGTCGTCCTGTTTGTTTTGCTGTGGATGTTTCTGCACCGGACCGGTACGACCCGACTCGCCCTCTCACGTTCACTCTGTTGTTGTTTTTTTATCTTGTTTGTTTATAAAGTGTCAAAATTGATTGTCTTTACTCGGCCGCATTCCGGGTGGAAAATGAAAGTGGCGTTGCTCTCGTAGGTTACTGAACTGACCAGAGTCGATATTTCTAAACAGTGTTGGATATTTTCTTTTGCTGAAAACTAAATTGATTTGGAGCAAAAAAAGAGAGAAAAATCAATGTTTTCATAGATTTTACCCTCACAAACAGCGACGTCTGTGTAACAGTAACGCCAGGCTTCATTATAAATCAGAGGAAAGTTTAAACATCCAAACAAAAGCGAAGAGATTAGCTTTCCTCTTAACATAAATTCACCCTGCATGTGTGCAGAGGACAGTTGTTGCGTAAGATGAAGGGTGGGAAATCAGCCCACAACACGCAGAAACCATCGTCTTCCTCAGTAATTACCACCTTCACTCTGAGCTGCAAACGACCAAACAGCCACAGAAATTCATCAGAATTTACTCAGATGTTGTGGAATCAGCTGTGAGAGCAAATCCACTGGAAAACAAACAGTTTCTCCAAGCAGAACTGCAGAGAATGTTTCAAACAGGTTTTATTAGTATTTCAGGTCGCCAACTACAGATGGGCCAATCCTGATTCCACAGATTTATCGTATTATATTTAAAACTAAACGTGAGAATTATTGTTTCTATTTGCTGAACAGCAGAATGATGCGTAAGCTTGTTCTGGTCACACAGAGGCGCAGCAGAGGATGCATTTTAAAGAAACACCATAAACATGATGTGTCCTTGTGCGTCGTCATGGAAACGTTTAAAGAGCCGAGGACCGCCGCTGGTTTGGTTGGTTGTCTGTTCCAGGGCCTGGAGGTGCCATCTGCTCAAACAGTTCCACGTACATGGGAGCGTCCAGCTGCCGGATGGATCAGGAAGGAGATTCTTTCTGGTTTGGATGTTAAATGTGTGAATCAACCCCAGAACCAAAGCAGATGATCATTTAAAGAGGCTGCTGAAGAGAACCGAGTCCTGAGCCGACATGGGCCGACGGGAAGAGGCCGTTTCTCCACCGTCAGCATAAAAAAGCAACATTACAACCTGCAAATGCACTCAGGCTACAAAGATCTTTATTTTTAAAAGTTTTTAAACTTCAATTTACTGATTCTGAAAACAGCCCAAGCACTTAAAAAACCCAGTCAATAGTTTTTGGCAGTGAGTTAAAGCTTTTTAGTGTCTGGAAATCAGCCATTTCAAAAACCTCCCAAATGTTGAGTCACGTTGGACTTGCACTGCGTCGTTACCTAGCAACCTCAGTGAAGCCTAGGGCGTCACCTAGCAACCCGAGCTGAGCTTCAGCACGTTTGGTCAGCTGGTTCCACTGCCGTAGGCTGTACAATGGCTGCTGGAAAAGACAAATGTTTTGTTGCAGAAACACTGATTGTGTTCTTGTTGGTTGTGCAGGAGGCCACGCTTCTGCTTCTCGAAGATGTATGGTTGTATAATTGTGAGTCTGTTTGCAGCCATTTTCACATGAGTGCAAATGTTGAGTTGTGGGGCGTGGCCACCAGGAGCTTACTTCGATTTAAAGTGACAGAGCCCTAAAATTAAAATCTCATCTGAGAAGGATTTTGTGCAAAAACTGTAACGACCATGTTCAGTATGGCCAATAAAGGAAACACACTAGGTCACCTTTAAGTGATAATTTATTATTGTTTAGTATTTTGAAGTGCGGTATTAGCAGCTTCTTGTTGTTGAGTTGCTTTGCTCCAGGAGGGACTGGTGCGCTTCACAACATAAAGAGAAAAAAAGCTATTTAAGCAACATCTCCAGACATCTGCTGGGAAGTTAAAGCTTAAATGAAACCAACAGACAGAGGCTGAAGGACAACAACCCACTTCCACCAGTCCTGACAGGAGGAAGGGGCCACCTGGAAAAGCCTGTGGAAGGAAAACCTTAAGGTTTGAGCCGAGTCAAGACAGCGAAACTAAATACTGAGGAGACGGATGGAAACATCTGAATTTAAAGTTTTCTGTCATTATTCTGATATTCAGCAAACAGAAATAACTTGTTTAATCCTGAAGCATAAAAACTTTGCTGTCATTTAATTGTCTCACAGTGGAAGTAAAAATCTGGGACACATTGTTCAGTTTCACAAAGATTATTCCGAATTTGAAACAAAGTGACTTGTTCTAACTGTGGTGGGTTTTGGACCCGGCCCACTTGCATCAGCACCTTCTAATGCAAGACATTCCAGTTTAAAGGCTCTGCAAACAGCAGTTTTATTAACGTTCTTCCATATTTCGACAGATTTATGTTTCTAAAATAACATATATTTTGATAGTACACTCAGTTCTAAACTTTATGGCTTAGTTTTATGGCTTTTTAACTCTAAAAAGGATCCAAGAATAGATGATGGTTATTATACAACAAAACTTATGGTTTGAATTTATAATTAGCATCACATTATAGCAGATTTCAGCAAACTATTTTCTACATGATGGGTTTAATTTGCTCCAGAGAAGCAGTCGCCACCGCTGCACATTTTACTGTTTTATGAGTTACTATTCGTCTCATTTATGTTTTTTTTCTGCTGTGGGAAAAATGCTGCATACTTGACTTGAGGATAAATGAAATATTTGGCATTGTGAAAATGACCCATTGAGAAAAGCGGAGCCTCCCTGTGAAGCGGTTTCCTCAGAGATGCAGCCTTTCTTCTGACAGCAGCCGTTTGAATTGATCTGTGTCCTGCCATGTTTCCATCATCCTGCTTGTTTCTGCCACGCTTCATCCCACGCTGTTGTTTCCTCATATTTTCCGTCCCTCTGTGCTCCAGCATGCCGCGTTTTCCCTCACAGCTCCATTAACAAAACCCACTTTTCATGCCTCAGAGCCGCTCTCCTTCATGAAACCTGCGGGTGGATCTCTTTTCCATCTGGCTGATACTTTGATCACAGCCTAGAGCTTTTTCGTTTTGGAAGTTCTGAAGCCATGCGGGTCTCCACCGGAGCCACGCTCTCTACGCTTTCATTCATTCATCGCGGTTTTAGCCAGAAATTGATCTTTTCTCATGGTTGTGAGACGGTTTGGGTCTGGATTTGCAGACAAAGTGAGATTTAGGAGAAGAAACAAAATGTTTGAAATAGATTTGATGTGAGATGTTTGAGGGCTGCACAGTGGAGCAGTTGGTAGAGCTGTTGCCTTGCAGCAAGAAGGTTCTGGGTTCGATTCCCGGCCTGGGGTCTTTCTGCATGGAGTCTCCATGTTCTCCCTGTGCATGGTGGGTTTTCTCCAGGTACTCCGGTTTCCTCCCACAGTCCAAAAACATAACTGTCAGGTTAATTGGCCTCTCCAAATTGCCCCTAGGTGTGAGTGTGTGTGTGCATGGCTGTGTTTTCTGTGTTGCCCTCCGACAGACTGGCGACCTGTCCAGGTGACCCCGCCTCTCACCCGAAATGTTAGCTGGAGAGGCAGCAGCACCTCCTGACCCCACTGAGGGACAAAGGTGCAAGAAAATGGATGGATGGTGTTGGGAATGGAAATCCCGATCGATGAATCATAATTTGTATTGACACACGGAGCATAAAATCAGCCAAGAAAAGCATTCAGACTTTACTTATTTTATTCACTTTCAGCGCTGAAAGGAGACGCTTTAACCATTACATCCGAGAAGAGTTTCTAAAAAGTCTGTAGCGTCTGAGGAGAAAGAGGAGGGTAGCTGATTATATGGACTGAAGACACTCCCTGAAATCACACCATGTCTCTGTGGCCTGGGAAAACGTTTCTTTTTCGTGAGAAATGGACCTTGGTGTCTAACAGAATCAAACATGTAACTTTTTACTATGGGCCTTTGTCTAACAGCATGTGACTCTTTCTCGACCTTGGTAAAGCGTCTCAACAATGGATGGATGGTGAGATGTTTGAAGTTTCCTGTGAAAACCAGCTGATGGGTGTTACAGAAAAACAGACATATTTAAAGTCTCACTCCTTCTTTTGGCCTTGTAACATTAAATCTGAAAAATACAATCAAAATGAATTGATCATCTTTCTTTGTCTAATATTATTATATTGTATAGGGGTGCAACTAATGATTAATTTAGGAATTAGTTTATCTATCAATGATTCTGATCGGATGAACAACGCTGCAGATTGTTATTTAATCACGATTAGAAATACAATAAATAAGAAAATGTGTCTTGAATGCAAAATGTTTATATTTTTGAACAGTTTTGACCTAATTGCTGCTCTGAGGATGTTGATGTTTCTGAATTTGGTTTTTTAAGAGTCTTTATAATCCACTTAGTGGTTAATTGATTACTAAATGATTTGATCAGTATGATTAATTGCTAAAGCCACAGTGTTGTATTGTCTTAACCATATCTGTAGTGGTCTAACTAAAAATGAAGTTACTGTTTCTAAAGCATCAGTCATAAACTTTAGTTCTGCTAGCGCTAACCCGCTAACCCAGTATTTATCAGAAGCCTGGTAGTTAGTCAGGCTATCTGCTCAGGTAGCCGGCCTGCAGTCAGAGCTTCACGTAGCTGCAGGAATGAAAACATAGAGATTCGATGTGCGACTTTTTGATTCCTGCATCACATTTTCCCAAACATGTTGGAGGGAATGATTGTTTGTGCCAGTTTCACTCATTAGACGGGAAACTAAAAGCTACGAACCGAGGAGCCGATGAGCCAGGGAGCAGAACCGTGCTGCGCTTGATGTGTTTTCCAGAACCAGAGCTGCAGCCCCTGCTGCAGCAGCCTCGGGCCAAACCGAGCTGCTTCACGCCGCCTCGTAAAGTTCCCAGCAGAACTGAACCGTGACGCGCAGGCGCTGCTGCCGGGGCGGTCAGAACACAGGCTGACCCGCGGAAAACCTGCAGCTGCAACGACCGCTTTCTCTTTAAAGCAACAGAATCACGTCTTAAATGAGCATTTAATAAACATTCCATGAGCTTTGGTACATTATATGGGCTTAAGATGCACAAACTGGACCGAAGAGCTGCAGTTACACCTTTTATTAAACCTTTATTACTACAGCATAAACACTAAATCTTGTATTTTTGGTCTATTTTGTTGTGCAAATATCTTTGCACTTGAAATGAGACTAAACCAGTTTCTCTTCAACAGTTTATAAGAACTTGTTTTAAGTCAGTTACATGTTCCACTGGTACATTATTTCCGTTATAATAAGACATTTCTCCCATTTTATGAGGGAAAAAAATCTGCCAGTGGAACTAGTCAGTTTTTATCATCAATACTGAGGAATTATAAACTCAAAACAAGCTTCTATGCCAGTGGTTCTTAACCTTTTTTGAGGTACCGAACCCCCCAGTTGCATATGCGCATTCACCGAACCCTTCTTATTAATTATATTAGCTGTGTTACCACCCCCACACCACTAGAGGCAGTACCAACCCCGAAAAGATGCGACTAAGGAGCAGATTTAGACTATAGAATTTGGTAAAAACTCTGAGTTTTGCTGAAGTAAATAAAGACACAAGTTCAAATCGCTGCTGAGAGTGGAGCTCCTTCAATCAGGGCTCCTCCACAGCTCTGATTGGCTCAGCAATGTAACGTGATCCTCTGATTGGCTCAGCAATGTAACGTGATCCTCTGATTGGCTAAGCAATGTAACGTGATCCTCTGATTGGCTCAGCAATGTAACGTGATCCTCTGATTGGCTAAGCAATGTAACGTGATCCTCTGATTGGCTAAGCAATGTAACGTGATCCTCTGATTGGCTAAGCAATGTAACGTGATCCTCTGATTGGCTAAGCAATGTAACGTGATCCTCTGATTGGCTAAGCAATGTAACATGATCCTCTGCAGCAAGTGATGGCGAAGCGGGGCGTCATCACGACTTTACATAAGTGTCTTTACCTCCGCGGTCGGCAGAGGCTCCGCCGAACCCCTGAGACCGACTCACCGAACCCCTGGGGTTCGATCCAACCCAGGTTAAGAACCACTGATCTATACGTTGCAGGACATTTACTTGTAAAGTTGGTTTTGTCTTATTTCAGTGTATCAAGATATTTTCATTTGAAACTAGAACAAAACGTTTTTATGACATAATTTGATGTTCTCAATCATCTCCGTCACATTTCTGAGTTAAAGATTTGCTGCAGGTTGATGGGAAATGTTGCGTCCAGATCAGTGGTGCTGATTCTCCTCAGTTAGTTTTTTTTACCTCAGTTTTCTGCTTTTGTTTTGCATGACATGGATTTTCATATCTGCTCACTCTAGAATCACCATTTATGTTGTTTTCTGCTCCTCATAATCAGATTCAGGATCATTTGAGTTGGAAACACTCCGCATGTCCTCCAGCAGACATTTTGTCTTCTGATGATTCGCTGATCAGACATTTTCAGATCTCGGTTTAAGAAATGAAACTTAAAGTTTCTATTGGTGATGAGGTTTTGCTGTTGAAGTCCAAACGGTTCCGTTTGTCTGGGATTGAAACCTTTAATTGGATCTGAATCTGATTATGTGATCAGAAACTATAGAAATGTATTCATGCATTTGATTTTAATTACTTTTCATGAATTAACTGATTTAAACTGCGCTGAGTTTTCCAGAATGAAAGTTTTCAGTGGTTTTGGGTTTTAGATTTTTATCTTTTATCCTTCTGAATGAGTGGATTCTTTCTGGGTACTCCTGCTTCCTCCCACAGTTTAAAAACACAAACATTACAGCGTTGGATATAAAAAAAAGTTACTTTAATTTAATATTTTTCCTCTACTGAAACTAAAAATGCTGCTACATATAAGTTTTGAAGGTGAACTTGAGCTTAGATGAACAAAGAAATTCAAAAGTGCATAAACATTTGAAAACAGAATTGATTTCTTGTTTCCACGGACATCTTTGTGGGACTGGATAAGAGAGAGACTGAGGTGAAAAGGAGGGAGGAGAGGAGGACAGGAATGCTGCTGGAGGAAAGGAATGTGAGAGAAATGCTTGAGAGGTGAAAACAGAGAAGGTCGGGTTGATGGAAGCGTCTGAGCTGCAGGTTGAGTCCCTGAATGAGGCGGAGGAGCCGTGCAGTCTGGCAGCTAACGTCCGAGCTCTGAGGGGTCGACCGTCGGATCCGTTACTTTCTAAATTATTTACTCGGCTGCGTTGGGTTGAAGAAATTCACTGGGTTGGATGAAAATAAAAGGAGAAAACAGGGAAAATGGTCTGAAAATACAAACCGTGTTCCAGATCCGACCCCCTGCTGGTATATCAACCTGGCCATAGATTAACTTCATGATTTCCTTATTTTTCTTCAGCGTAAAGCTGTGATGTTGCAACATTCAGAAACCTTTTGCATTTGACTGCCTTTAATATCCAGAGTTTGATCTCCTCCGTCACAGTTTATACATCAGGATGTTGGTGTTTCTGACCCGGTGAGTCTCTCACTTCTGAAGGTCCCAGAAATCCCTCAGCCAGCCTCCCGTTCATAAAACCCAAAACACTCTGACATGTCAGGCCTCAGAAAAATGACCCGAAGGTTCTGCCTCCACCAGGTCACGGTTCAGTTTTCAGCTGTTTGTTAAATTCTCGTCTGTTATTATTTAAAAACGATAAAAAGAAGTCGTATGGGCTTCCCCTGCTTCCTGGAAAAGGAGGGAATCACCACGGCAACCGGTGACTCGGCATTTTCTGCCTCTTCTATATAGCCATAATGGCTGCCCTCATAAGCTATTTATAGCATCTGATTAGGAAAAAACTTCAAAATAAGAGCCTGTCTCTGTCATCAGCTAACTAAACTGGTGTCAAGTTCCAAAAGGGACAAAGATAAAGCTGAGTTAACATTTTCTCATGTCGTTTTTCTGTCAAACTCGTCTGCCGTTTTTATCTTTTTTTATTTTCTCATCTTCTCTGACCCAGAATGTGGCCTTTAGAGTATGAATAACCTCATAGAAGTAATTATCCAATCTGCTGGTAATTTGAGGCTTCGCCCCATTTTCTGATAAAAAAGCCGATGTATTTGCATCCTGTTATTTTTAATATAATCCCCTTACATCACACCCACTGTAATTTAAAGACATCGGTAGAGAAACACTTAATGTAAGGACCATAAAAGCCCAATTATTTAAACCAGTTAATTGAATTATTGGGAACACTGAGGGAGCTGCCAGAAACAGCCACACATCTAAATGTAAATTTGGCTCCAGCAGTAATCCAGCAGCCATTACGTTCCCTCAGTACTGACGGCTGAGGACAGAGGAGCTGAACCGGCTGAACCGAAGCTGGTGCTGATGATGTGCTGTTGTCAAGGTAACAGCAGGCTCCTCCGGGTGAGAAACGGTCCCAAAAACTGTCTACTTCTTTCAATACATTTAAAAATTGAGCGGGATCGTCCTGCTCGTTACGAAGACGAGCAGCAGGTGGACGCGAAGAGTCGTTTCTTTGCATTGAGTTGAGGATTAATTACAAAGGTGTCATGATCCGTGTTTTTGTGTGTTTATTTTTGAGTTTTTTTCTGTGTGATCCTGTTCCCTGTGAGTCCCGTCTCTGCGTCTTGTTGATTGTCTCCCAGGTGCATCTCGTTCCCTTGATTACCCCCCAGGTGTGTCTCGTTCCCTTGATTACCCTCCAGGTGTGTCTCGTTCCCTTGATTACCCCCCAGGTGTGTCTCGTTCCCTTGATTACCCTCCAGGTGTGTCTCGTTCCCTTGATTACCCTCCAGGTGTGTCTCGTTCCCTTGATTACCCCCCAGGTGTGTCTCGTTCCCTTGATTACCCTCCAGGTGTGTCTCGTTCCCTTGATTACCCCCCAGGTGTGTCTCGTTCCCTTGATTACCCTCCAGGTGTGTCTCGTTCCCTTGATTACCCTCCAGGTGTGTCTCGTTCCCTTGATTACCCTCCAGGTGTGTCTCGTTACCTTGATTACCCCTGTGTGTATTTAGTCTCACCTGCTGTCTGTGTTCTTCGTCGGATCCTCGTCCAACGTCGTGTGTACCAGTCTGTTTCCTTGTGTTCCTTCCCGTTGTTTTGTACCTCGACATCTACCATTAAACTCATCAATCAATCAATCAATCAATCAAATTTTATTTGTATAGCACATTTCAGCAGCAAGGCATTTCAAAGTGCTTTACATAATTAAAATAAAAACAGAAATAAACAGTGAGAAAGAGAGATTAAAAAAAAAAAATAATAATAATAATAAAAAAACAAAAAACATTACATCATTAAAACGTCGAAAAGAAAGAAGAAGAAATTAAAAACATTAAAGACATGAAAACATGGAAGACATCAAAACCCACTCTAACCCTAATTTAGCCATAAGCAACTCTAAACAGGTGAGTTTTAAGTTGAGATTTAAAGGCTCTCAGTGTTTCAGCTGTTTTACTGTTTTCTGGAAGTTTGTTCCAAATCTGTGGTGCATAGAAACTGAATGCTGCTTCTCCTCGTCTGGTTCTGGTTCTGGGGATGCAGAGCAGAACCAGAACCAGAAGACCTGAGGGGTCTAGACGGTTGGTACAGCAATAACAGATCTTTAATGTATTGTGGTGCTAAACCGTTCAGTGATTTATAAACTAACATCAGTATTTTAAAGTCTATTCTCTGAGCTACAGGGAGCCAGAGGAGGGACTTTAAAACTGGTGTTATGTCTCTATCTTCCTGGTTTTAGTGAGAACAGCAGCAGCAGCATCTGGATCAGCTGCAGCTGTTTGATTGATTTATTAGTCAGACCTGTGAAGACGCTGTTGCAGTAATCAATGCGGCTAAAGATAAACGCATGGATGAGTTTCTCTAGATCGCGCTGAGACATAAGTCCTCTAATCCTGGAGATATTTCACTTCATCATCTTACCTGGGTCTCAGCGTTTCTCCTCACCTCAACCAACACCCATTATGACAAAAGGGAGCTATTTAACGCATTTATCCCTGTTTATTTTTTACGATAACACATCAAACCAATGAAAAAACCAGAACGTATTAAAGGAAAGTGAAGTGGAAGAAAAAAGTCCAACTGTTGCATCCTTTGTGTTTCTAGTCATTCCTGAATCAGAGACGTTAGAAGCATCCAGTCTGGACACAGACTTCAGTTGTTCTGGTCGTGTTGATTTAAAGAATCTTCTTTATTATCCTCCACAAGGAGCATCAGCCACAAAAACACTTTGTTTAAGACACTGAACTGTTTGTTTCAGTAAACCTGAGCGCAGAACCGTGATGCTGCAGCGTTTAGTCTGTTCCAACTCTTTACTGTGAGGAAACCTCCTCGCTTCGTTACGTCTGAGTAATCCTTCATTGAGACCCACTTCTCTCCAGCTTTTGCTTATCAGTCGCCATGTTTGCATGGATGGACTTCCTCTGTGCAGGTACTGCTCCCTGATTGGTCGACAGGCCCGCACCTGTGCGGTGGGTCAGGTTTGTCTGTCAGCTTTTATCAGCTGTGGAGAGAAAAATGTCATCGCTGTCAGAAGAACGGAGCGGAAACGGAGAGCAGGTCAGATTTACAGATCTGGGTCTGATTCAGAGATCGCATCATCGTTGAACTTTCTCTGCACTGGGCCTGTAATTAAGAGGGGAATCATCGGAGTGCATTTCTGTATCACGTTGTTGTGGGAATGAAAGCAGCTCTCCTTGTCTGGCAGTCGGATTTGTCCAGGAGGAAACAAGAGAAGCAGCTTTTAGAGTCCAGTCTGGGTGAATCGTGTTGCTTCTGAACAAACCTCACCCCCCACTGAGAGGCTGGACTGGGAGCGGAGGGGAAACAGGAATGTGAATCTTGTTGCTCCTCTGAGATTCTTACTGTAAGAAAAGAGTGAATCAGTTTCAGGTTTCTGTTGCTCAAACATTAGCGAGTCAGATGTCTAATGTTAGAGCTCATAGCGCCACCTAGTGCTACGTTTTAGCGATTCAGACGCTTCTCCTCTGGATGTGTTGTTAAATTGGGAGCATCTGCTTTTGCCCCCGGGCTGCACAGTGGCGCAGTTGGTAGAGCTGTTGCCTTGCAGCAAGAAGGTTCTGGGTTCGATTCCCAGCCTGGGGTCTTTCTGCATGGAGTCTCCATGTTCTCCCTGTACATGGTGGGTTTTCTCCAGGTACTCCGGTTTCCTCCCACAGTCCAAAAACATGACTGTCAGGTTAATTGGCCTCTCCAAATTGTCCCTAGGTGTGAGTGTGCATGGTTGTGTGTCCTGTGTGTCTCTGTGTTGCCCTGCGACAGACTGGCGACCTGTCCAGGTGACCCCGCCTCTCGCCCGAAACGTTAGCTGGAGAGGCACCAGCACCCCTCCCGACCCCACTGAGGGAAAAAGGGTGCAAGAAAATGGATGGATGGATGGATGCTTTTGCCCCCCCAACTATTTACACCGTTGGTTTGGAAGAAATTCCTCCATTATATTCTTTAAGCAAAACATAAAACCAGCTATTAAGCCAAACCCCCCACGGGAACATTTCGTTTCCACAGAAACCGCATAGTTAAAGCGATAAAAATGCCACACAAATTACCATGAACTCCTCACACATGAACACAGTGGTGGTGGCATCATGCATCATGTTCTGATGGAGCCTACAGCACCAACCCAACCTGCAGGCCGCACCTTGTAAATCTCTCCCTTTCTTCAGTGCTTTTCCTTCCACTCAACTTTCTGTTGTTAGACGTAGACGCAGCTTCTGCAGCTGTAACCTGCTGTGACTGCAGGTGTCAGTGGCTGTGTGGTAGAGAACGGAAAAGTCACCAGTGATCCTTGTGACATAACATTTTCCCGTTAAAAGGCAGAGTTTGTTTTCAGTGTTCAGGACTGTTTTGATTTGGAAACTTTTTTTTTTTTTTTGGGGGGAAAGTTCATTTATTGTGATGCATTTTTTATGTCTTGGCCAAAAGTTAGTTGATGCAATGCTTGTTCCAGTTCGCTGCACCTTTAGCTGGACATTCAGCCTAACAGGCCGTGATGCTAAAAGCTAATAATTGACCCCAGATGACCCCAACATGCCTGACCGTGAGGAACAGCAGCTGTGAAGATGTGAAGCAGGATTTGAACACAGTTTCCTGAAGTGAAGCTGCACAGCGTGAACGTTTCTGAAAATGTGGCCCCAGACGGATTGTCTTGTACAAAGTTGGTTGTGGGTTCAGACGTGCAGAGAGAGAAATGACACACACTCCGTGCCGTTTCTGACGTTTTCAGTGCGTTGGCTGTGGTTTGGCTGCATCCAGGGTCGGGCCTCCGATGAACAGACTCCATTGTTGCTCCCCATGAGAAAGGCAAACCATTCTTTCCACTTTCCATTTCAGCTCTTGTGTCTCTATTTTTTTGTTTCATGTTGGGGAGCTCTCCCCTTTTTTTCCAGCAGTTTGAGAAAACCATAAAGGCCAACATGTTTTTCATTAGTGTTGTTGAGAAACCAGCCATTGGTGGGTTGGTGTTGGTTTCACTGGGAGTAAAACTCCACTAAACATTACTGTTATTTTTGATTAATGACTAAAGCTGTTGCTACATTATTGTTAATTATAGGGGTGTAACCTAACATAAAAAGCAGGGTTTGGTTCGCTTCAATAAATTAACATTGGACACTATAAAACTAAACTAACCGGATTAATTTTCTTTAATTAATGACGGATCGGTGGGTGTAGCCAACGGACGGATGGTTAGAATAAACATCATTTTATTTACATTGAACATGTAGTTGATCAGGGTTTGTTGATTAATACAGACTGCAGACATTTGCGAATGAAAAAGTCTTAAAATGGTTGGCTGTTGCTTTGACATAATCCAAGTTACCAGATGTACCTGTGAGCTTCATATAAAGTGCAGCTGCTGTGAAATAGTTAGTTTTGCAGCTAAATAGATGGCAGTAGTAAAATATAACGGCTCTTATTAATATTTCAGACTCTAAGTTTGCCTTCATACTGTTGAGAAATGTCTGCATGCCTATTAACTGCATTAAATATGTGTCATGGCAAATGGAAATATCCCAAATCCAAATCCCCCTAAATTATTCTTGTTGCTCTTCTCCGTTCAGAGATTATAACTGGGGAACAAAAAATATTTTTTGGAAGTTGTCTGTAGTATTAAGACTATTTTGCACCACTGAATCCAAACATGACATCCATTTTTCTCAGTCAGGTCAGGTTTTTATTCTAATTTGATTTGGATAAATCTGATCTTCTGAGTAAATTTATTACATTTTTGTAACATAATCAGTTCATTTCCGTTAATATTTCTCATCCAAAAACGGTTTAAGGAGAAAAAAGATGTTTTCTAACAAACTGTATTAATTAAATGTTATTTCTGTAAGTTGAATAATAAACACTGATTCTGGTAAATGTGAACTGAACATTACGACTTCATTGTGAAAAATCCTCCGTCTCTTTTCTGTCCTGATGGAGTTTCTCCGCCTGCTCGTCTCTCATTGATCAGATTGAGTGATCTGATCAATGAGGAAACTGATCCAACGTGAGAACAAGTCCTGCATTTTGATACTAATGCTGCTCCATAGTTCAGAAAGTTGACCCGATGGAGGAAAACCAATGTGATTTTTGGATTCAGCTCATCAAAATTACCCTAAAACAGTTGAAAACCCCAGACATTTTTTGGCTGTTGATCTGTGTAATCAATCTTCTATTGATTGATTATATAACTTCTCTTTGGCTGCTGAACTTTTCTGTAACAGAACATCTCCCAGTGTGGGCGCGTTTTCTCCTGATTTTAGGAAAAAACCTCTAAACAATCTTTCTTGAGTTTCTTGCTCAACTCTTGAGAGAATCCTTCGTTTGTTGCATGGATCTATGAAGTCCTTCTTGGAAACTTTTCTTCATTCACTCCCTTTGCTGCTGATCCAGCCTGATAACTTTACCTAACTGAAGTCGGCGTTTGCCTCGTCTCTCGTTGTTGTTCTGGTCTCCTCTCCGTCCCGTCTTCCTTTGTCCTGTCCTGTTGTTATCAGTCATGTAACTGGAGGTTTGACTCACTGGCTTTATCCCACCATCTGCTCCAGTTCTGGGCTGCGGCTCCATAAACTGTCACGTGGTGCTGACTGAGGCCCAGGGCGAGTTCACGTCACCCTGCTACCCCCAGAAATACCCCAACTCTCAGACCTGTAAGTGGACCGTGCGAGCGCCGACCGGCTTCATCATCCAACTCTCCTTCTTGGACTTTGAATTGGAAGAGGCGGAGGACTGCATGTATGACCGGGTCGTGGTGAACACCGGTAGCACTGAATCAAAGTTTTGTGGTCTGACGGCCCGTGGTTTGACACTAAACTCAACAAGGAACGTGATGGAGGTTTCCTTCATCTCTGACTTCAGCATACAGAAGAAGGGCTTCACGGTTAGCTTCCAACACGGTAGGTTCTAGCTACGACTTGCAAACTAATCCAGGTGGAAAAGCCCCAGATGCATCAGACAGGAGCTGTAGGATTGGTTGAAATGTTGATTTCTCTAAGATGCCTCATTGGAGGTTTGTTTTCAGCCACTATCATAAGAGTTGACTTGCAGCTATCACATAAAAATGTTCATCAACTGATATGGCCAGATTATGATGTACTTTCTTGAGGTTGATGTTTAAAGTCTAAAAAAAATCTTGTTTTGTTGTTTATTGATCCCATTTTTATGCAGATTTGGATAAATGTAAAAACAATCAGCATTTTACTGTCTTTGCTTTCTTTCTCTGCTTCTTCCATCTCTCCCTCCAGTCGCCGTGGCTTTGAGGAACCAAAAGGTGAAAATCCCAAACAGTAACGGACAAATCGCAGAGGTCCTCAACTCCGTTTCCATACCGGCGCTCGATGAATTGACCATATGCTTTGAGGTGGAAAAAACAGGCTCCAGTCAGGTGCTGGTTTAAAAGTTTTTTCCTGCATTTTCACCATTTTCATGTTTTAAGTGTGTGGGGATGCATCAACGTCAAACCTCCATCCCTGTGTCTCCTGCTCTGCTGCAACCAGATGTCATGAAGAGAGCACCGCGCCTCTCTGCAGACAGGCTCCTGCTCTCTGATTTCCATACAGGCAATTTAACAAGAATTGCACAAATGTATATAATTCCTCTTTTACCAAGATAGAACAAATTTTTGTTGTGTCTACATCAGTGAAAGACACTTCAGATGAAGTATGGCAGAGCCTTTACTCAATCATTTCCTGCCTTAGATGAAGTCAGTGACATTTAGGGCACAGATTTGGCTCAGGAGACACGAGGTACATCTTGTATCCAGTGGTTTGTCTATTCAAAATTCCCACTTGCTGTTTTTATGAAAACAACCAAGGCTGAGATGGTTCTTTCTTGGGAACCATTATTCATCAACAGCTGATTAAATGAGCAAGACATCAGGAAAGGGGACCTTTGTCAAGTTGTGCTTTTAAACTGTCTTATTCCTGTGTTGCTTTCAACTTACTCCCAGTTCTTCTGGTTCCTGAACAGAAAGAATGGCTCTTCACCTACTACGACATCAACAACAACGTGGCGTTAAGCTTTGGCTACAATCAGACGGGCATGGAAATGGTTATTGACGGAGTGGTCTGCCCAGTAGAGTCGATCATCTCCGTGACTGAGTTCACCTCTTCCATGAAGTTCTTCTGTGTCCTCTGGATGTCCTCCAACGGTCGTGTGGCCGTTTACTTCGATAGGCGCTACTATGGGAAGACCTGCTCGCCATCTAGTGGCCGCTCTGTGCCAGCTGGAGGAGTCTTCAAATTAGGAGGTAAGAGGCCTCTACTTGTTAATCTAACAGTCTCTATGTGGTAACTACCATGGTGGACTTCTTGGTCAAAATGACTTGATAAATCTGATGAAATAAAATCGAAATCTTTGTAAAAGAATCCAGATGATTCAATTAGAAAAGACTGATAAGCTGGCTCCATGAATTCCCCACTCGAAGATATGCTAGGTAATTACACACAAACCTTGTGTCAATGAACCATTTTTGTGGTAATTTGTTGGCTCATTTTCTTGCTAAGATCCAAAAATGGCCCATTTTCAGCTACGTCCTGTTAATGATGTCACTAGATCCTTAGGAAGAGAAACCAGCCACATGACAGATTCTCCTCTGTAATTAAGCATGAGGTGCTTTAAGGTCTATTCATCCTCTGGTTCACTACTTGAATGTTGCTAAGGAAAAGCTTAATATTTCTAATATAGTTTCTAATATAAAACTTATGGAAACCCGATGTCCATGTTTGTGATGGTAGGGCAGACAAAGCTTTCCTGCCACAGCTCTTAAACAAGCAGTTAGCATGCTGTTTTGTTAAATATTAGGGTGTGAACACATACCTGGTCCGTGTTCTCCTCATTTCGTAGTCTTTCTGAAGTATTATGACAGTTCTTGGTGTAAAATCCATCCAGAAAGTTGTAAAGCAAACACGATGTTCACTTTGAGCTGTGTGCATTCATGTTCAGGCTTAGGGGTGCAGAGCTTCAGAGGGAACATGTACAACCTGCGCATGTGGAACCGTGCCATGACGGTGCAGGAGCTGAGCAGCTTGACCTGCGACATGGTGGGGAACGTCATCGACTGGGACAACAGCCAGTGGACCATCTCGTCCTCTCTTTCTCAGACTGACAACACACTCAGCTGCAGTGAGTAAACTTTAAAACCTGAATCTGGTTTGGATGGTGGGCATGAGGACGCTGAAACGTGGGGTCCAAGTAGCTAAAGATGAGCTGCGTGTTAGGTTTGAAGTAAATCTCATTCTTTTTCAAATATAAATATCAACAATAGCTGGTAGGGATTGCTCAGTATAACTACAACTAAACTGTTAAAGTGGATTTGTGCAATGAAATACCTGAACTGAACTTGATCTGAACTGGGACCTAAAAGAATTGCGTGTTGACTTGTACTTTGGAGAAATTACTTGCAAACATCTCTGGTGATTCTCCCCTTTTCCACGGGAGCTGCTCTGTAAAAACTATGTTGTATTGAAAACAATGGCAGAACCTTCTAATGGCCTCATGTTTTTGTGCATCTGTTGTTTTTTTTATGTAGAACATAGATGCCCAAGTTTGGTCCTCCAGAGCTTCTAATGCACTATTTCTGGATTCCTTGACCAAAAATAAACTGCTGAAGGCTTCAAATGCCAATTCCTTCAGGAAAAGTCCAACTTTCTCAGAGCCATGGAGCTGCACAAATTCTTTTTCAGGCTTTGTAAACAAAATCATATATCCATCCATTTTCTTTCACCCTTGTCCCTCAGTGGGGTCAGGAGGGTTGCTGGTGCCTCTCCAGCTAACGTTCCAGGTGAGAGGCGGGGTCACCTGGACAGGTCGCCAGTCTGTCGCAGGGCAACACAGAGACACACACACTCACACCTAGGGACAATTTAGACAGACCAATTAACCTGACAGTCATGTTTTTGGACTGTGGGAGGAAACCGGAGTACCCGGAGAAAACCCACGCATGCACAGGGAGAACATGCAAACTCCATGCAGAAAGACCCCAGGCCGGGAATCGAACCCAGAACCTTCTTGCTGCAAGGCAACAGCTCTACCAACTGCGCCACTGTGCAGCCCTCAAACATCTCACATCAAATCTCACATCAAATTAGCCAAACAGGAGACAACATGGAAGTAATGGTTCAACCTTGAGGCAGGATCCAAAGCGATGTGGAATCAGATCAATCACCAGGTCCAAATGCAGAACATTGGCTTGTTTCAAACAGGAACTCAAAGTGTTAAACTATTCAGGCTGTTGGATATTTCTGCCAAATCCTGCTACGTTCTGCCTTCAGAAGGTGAGTTAATGGTTTCCAGTAAGCCGGCTGGCTGAGGACCAGACTTCACTTTGAGTCTGGGTTTGTTTGGCTCAGTTGGAGAAGTTCTCCCACAGTTCCCAGCATGAGCTATGGAGCGGTTCAAGAGGGACACGGTGTGCCGATTTATTCACTCTTTCACTGTATTCTGTACCCACAGTAGCAGTAAAATGCATTATGCACACAGACCTTGTACAAGCCAAGGTGTGGGTTTATAGAGAGCTGTGAGTGAGTGTGGAGCCTCAGTGGGCTTTTTCTCCAGCCAGCTGTGTATGCAGGAAAGAATGGCGCTCCGTGTTTATGGAGCAGTTCTGGACGTCTCCATCGTGAGACTCTACATTGTCCTGCACACACTTTAACTTTCATTTAAATACAGGAAAACACCAGGATATACAAGCAAACTTGAAGGTAATTTTCTCCTAACTTCCACATGTTTGTAATTTCACAAGGTGCTGACAGAGCTTCATTCCTGGGGTTCCCAAATCGCCCTCTGCTTGTTTTGGTTTTCCTCGTGCCCTCCACCCAGCTAGCTTGTTTGAGCTGTTAAAGCTCTGCTAGCATCTGATTTAGCTCTTCATGTTTGACCTGTCCATGGTGTTAAGTAATGGGGAGCCCAGGTTGTTGTCCAGGCAAGTTTTTATGTTTTTTACTGGAGGACACGCCTCTGATCTTGACTCTAGGCGTCACATCAGGGTTAAAATTTGCCATAATCAGTTGTTCTGATTGATTGTTTCCTTCTTTCCTTCCCTCCCTCCTTCCCTGTTTGCTTCTCTCCTTTCTTGCTAGTTTCCTTTCTTCCTTCCTTTCTCCCCTACTTTGCTCATTTCTAACTTTCTTCTGTACATTTTTTTCTTGCCTCATTGCCTATCGAGGTAATTGTCTTTTTTTTTACCTTTCGTCTTTGTTTCCCCTATTTATTCCCATTTTTTATTTCTTATTTCTTTGCTTTCTTCATTATTTTCTTTAATTAACTGTCGTTTTCTGCTTTTGGGTCTGTACATTTGTAAAATAAAATGAAAACAAAGTAAAAGTATTTGCTTCTTATAGAAATAAATTACAGCAAATGTTTTTCATGGTTTGTCCCTAAAACGGCTGCAGCAGAACCGGGTCCTTCAGTTCTGCTGCGTAAGCAAAGTTTTGGTCCTTGAGGTTGAAATGTGCAGCGATCTTTGTTATTAAGGACTTAATGAGGCTTTGGATGCAGGATGAACTGATGACACCACCAACACATCGAACTCTGTGGTTTTACACCATCAACTAACTGGTGAAATGAACGATAATTTGATCCCAGTTGTCTTGTTTAGATGACAGTTCTGGTGGGTTTTCTGCTATTTCCAGCATAGATATATAAATCAGTGATTCTGGAGAATAGGGACAAAACGGGTCCTATGGATAAAGCACAAAATTTGAATAAAATACACACAAAATAAATATTTTTTCAAATATCTGACTAAACTAACCTGGGTTATGTGAGCACAACAATGTATATTTTCCAGGTATTTGCTGAATATTGTTTTATTTTAAACATTGTAGTCGGTGGATGATGCCTGTAAAATCCCTTGTCCAGGAGCAGAACTCAATACATTATAATAGTTTAAAACAATTAAAGAAATACTAAAATTATATATTATGACAATTAAGTACAAGTAGTCATATAAATAATTATAAAAGTATCAATAAACTCAATTAAAAATAATTTTTATATATTTTCCAACTCCATTGAAATTTGTCCCTAATTTTTGTCAACACTGTCAGACATGAAAAGAATGTAAAAAAAATCAGGCATTATTGGGGGCACCAGAACTTCTGAGGACCCCATGACCGCTTCCTCTCTCTTCCTTTGCTAAGAGGGCTAGTTAGCTCCGGTTAGCTCTGGTTAGCTTAAGTTATTCTTTAGTTTTTTCTTCTTTTTATTCCTAAGTTGTTTGTCCCAACCATGATGTGTCAACACCATAACTGACAATTTACAAAACTTTGATGAAATTTTGTGAAATAAAAGCGTAATTTTGGTAAAATGTAAAAATTTCATGGACCTGATGAGCTACAATATGGCCTCCTTCAGAATAAGATCATATAAATTGAGGTAGTTTGGCATTTCGTCAACTCCATCAGTTTTTGTGACTCTTTCAGTGAAATTGTTGTCAAATCTCACTTAAATGTGCAATTAATTCATTTTAATTTATTTTACATAAATTGCATTACTTCACATGTACCAAGTTTTTCATTTTACTCACTAGTTTGTCACCACCTTCAGTTCTGTGTCAACTCCGTCAGATGGACTTTTTGTTGTTTTTTTTGTTTTAAATAATATTTATTTTGTTTCTTGAGAAGCTTTTGTCATTAAAAATTATTTTATATTTATTTTTGTCATATGGTGATGACAACATTCTAGGTCAGGTCGATTAAAAATGTAATTTTTAAAAAAATGTTGCAACTGGGAGCCTGCACCTTAGCATCTTTACATTTCCAAAACATAATTTGTCATATTTGCATACATAATGTTGAGAAATTATAAAAAAAAATATGGGAAAATTAAAACCCTTTTACCCATAAAAAAACTTGATTACTGTAAAAAATAAATGCTGTAAATTTCTAGAAAAAGAAATAAAATATATATTCCATGAAGTTCTGCTTTGGTTTTAGAATGAAAATATTTATACTCTTTAAATGAGGTTTATTATTAACTGTATTATGATGTTGATTGTTTTACCTGATGCCCACTAACCTTTTCTTCTTTTCACAGTCTGCTACCCTCATTGCATTCATTTAACTGCTGCTGCGCCCACTAGTGGTGAGTTCTGCTAACACGCTTCTAATATGCATAGCTTGTGCTAACAGAGCTTTAATGCATGGAGAAGAATGGAGGAACCAGTGATTTTAGTCCTGTAAATAAATGTCAGTCTGAAAATGTTTGTTACCAGCAATAGCACAAAACTCATTCACTAACATCATGTGCTGACATTAAACCTTTTGCTTTTAGCTGTGGGAGAAATTAATAAAACTCTTCTTTGAGCTGCTGGGGGGAAACGGCGTTAAGATGCAGGAAAATAGTTTAATTTTAACACATCCAGGTCCAACTGAGAGCAGTTCCAGAACCACATGAACCATGAAGCCGGGTCCGGATCACTGAGAGGCAAACAAACGGACAAAGATGTTCTGCCATTATGTACTGAGTTTTAATTTAATAGATCTTCACAAGTTGCTACATAACGGGAAGGTGGAGTGATAAATAAAATGAAATGTTTTTCACATATTGTTTCAAATCTGAAAAGTGTGGCATGTGTTACTATTCAGTCCCTGGTCCGTTGCTTTGGAGAGTCTGCATGTCTCTCTGTATTAAAGGTACAGCGACTGAATTTACCACCTTCGTAAAATAATAATAAAAAAAGACATGGAGAAAATGTTTAAATGTTTTATTAGTGAAATAAACTTCCAGTAAAATTCTTACTTTTTAAAAAATCAATATTAAGGAATTATTTGCTTAAAACAAAATCCAATATTTTGCTGAGTAGTTAAGGTCAGATGTTGTGTTTTTGCAGCGTAGAGATGGATAATGTAGAGAAACACAAAGCTGCTTCCTCAGAAACACAGACAGTTTTATTCCCCTGAAAAAATGTAAAACATTCTGCTCTTCGTTTCTGGTCTTTACTCATGATGGACTTAAAAAGTCTTAAACTTGAGTTGATGAAACCCTGACTAGCTTTTCTGACAAATATGTTTAATAATTCATGATTTAACGTGTCACTTTGGACCAGGTTGCTTTGGACAGATCCTCATCTTAAAACAGATTTTTCCGTTTACTCGGGCTGTGGACAGTCAGTCAGTGTCCTCTGCGTCTTCAGAGGACTTCCTGCCCTTTTGATACAGACTCTCCTCTTAAGCCTGGCTGAGCAGAAAAGCCTCCTCTGAACAGCTTCAGATGATTTGACGAGCACCTGTCAGGCTGCGTTTGCTGCAGCTCCCTGTTTGCAGTGTCAGTCAGATCGTCAGGCTGACGCACAGCCTCGGTACATCCCCCCCTGCGGTTGTCACGGCAGCACCAGGAGGCTGTCAGTCAGCCGCTCCGCTGCTGTCAGGCACTCCGAGGCGGTTCCTGATCTCCGTATCTGACGGAAATCTGAAGGTCATCTCTGAGCGGAGGTGGAGCTGAGCTCGTTGGATATTTATGAGGTAGCCACAGAAGGAGCAACTAGTTCACTGTTTGATTTTTTTTTACAAAGATACAATCAGCTTAGTTCACATCAGCAGTGAGAACTCTCTGCTTTCTTTCCATCGACGTTCGACTGACGTGAATCATTTAAATCCTGAGTTTCACTGGAACCGCCTGGACTTTGACACAATTCAGATGAAAAACTCCACTGAAATATGGAGCAGAAATCCTAATTAATCTTGGAGTAACTGGCATGGAAAGCCGTTTAATTCAAAAAGTAATAATTTAATAAATTGTTGATGAATATTTAATAAATGTCCACATGAAATAAAAGCAAAATAGATATAAAGGGAAGCTTATTTTTTCAACTTCCTTTATTTCAAGATTTACTGATAATATAAAATCCTTTACTTATTAATATCATAATTGTTATAATTTATGACACTTTTATTTTGTAAAACTAATTTATTTTTGTAAATAAAGGTGGTAGGAGAGTCATAATTCACAGTGAAACACGTCCTGCACCAACATGGGCTGAAAACGTGGAGATGGGTACAAAGTTATAGGAATCTTATGCAAAAATGTGCTAAAAATGTTAGCACTGCTAACCCTAAAGCACTAACCATAAACATTAGTTCCCCTAAACCAACATGGTATTTAGCAGAAGCTAATTCTAAAGCACTAAAAGTGCTAACTTTACCCATGTCAATAATGCAATAAGTGCTGCAAATTTGTCATTACTTACCTACCTGAACAATTTCACTTCAAGACACGAGGAGAGGAAATGGAGCTTTGTCTTCAAAATAAAAGCATGGATATAAACATCTAGCTTCTTGAAGAATCCTTAACAGTCGATAAAACCTCAACACAGCTGAAAGTTTACAAAACAACCAGGTGAATTAGCACTTTAGCCTGTAAGCAGAGAAAGTAATGAGGGAAGCTAAAGGCGCTTAATGTTTTCAAAGTTCAAAGCGTGAAATGAGAAAATGAACTATTAGTTTTAGAAAACAAGCTACACTGAGGATCTAGATGGAATAATGTGACCATGAAAAAGGAAAGAAAAGCCTCTAAAAAGAGTTCAGCACTTTAACGTTATTTAACGAATGTGAATATTTGTTCATATCCTAACTGACCTGAACCAAAGCAGATGACAGCTGTTACTGTTAAAACGTTTAGAAAGTAAAATAATTAGAACATTGACAAAACAAATACTGTTACTTTATCTTTACATAGATGATGAAAATCCCCAAAATGACTGCAGCTTCACCCTGCCTGCATTCTGTCCCCTTTTTTAAGCCTCTGATGTTGCTCCTCTGATATTTCTCTACTGCTGTAAATCACCTCCTGCAGAGACTCTGAGCTGTGAAACGGTTCACTGGACAAGGAGAGTTTGTGAAAATCAACGTGAAATCATCTGGAGCCCCTGTAAATGGGTTGTTTGGTCATCTCAGACAGGATCAGAGCGGAGAGTTACGGTCCGGTGTGAAGCCGGTGGTGTTGGTCAGGTATAACTCTGTCATTTTCAGTTGGGCTGTGATGGAGGTTTTATAGCTGCTGCTGCTGCTGCTCGGCCTCCTCAGGACTGTTTTTCTCCAACTCTGAGCTCTGAGGTCATCAGGTGTGTTAAATAAAAGCAGCTGTGACTCTTTGCTGATGTTGTTGTTACACTAACAAGCAATATCAACACAAAACAAGGATAAATGCTGCTGATCAGTGGCAAGTTTTATCAGTTATTGTTATTAATTACCTCTACATAGCTGACATTTTGAGTGATTCCTCCGAGTTTAACACATGGTTGAGGAATCTTGACTTTTTTGGCCTTCGGTCCAATCAGAACCAATTTTCACGGCTTGTGTTGAACGCGGGGTCCCGTAAAGATGCATTTCCTCCCTGCCTGCACTTCTACACAGATTTTTATGGTTGTTTCAACTTCATGGTGCATTTAAATCTAATTGTACTCCCAATTATCTATGTTGGAATCCAGTATTCCAGGGTTTATGGATCACAAACATCTGCAAATACTTGATACTCCCTCTGAAAACATTTAAAACTGCTTTTCTTAGTAGTTCAGACACTAAATACACTTTAATATGCTTTAATACTCACTGTGGAAACCAACGCCATTAACGTTAATATCAACATTCTTACAGCCAATCAGCACCAAGGAAAATAAAAGGCACCATATATCAAGTCAGCTTCCCAATTAGATTTTTCTTTTGGATATTTTACATTTTCTCTTTGAAGGAATCTGCAAATATGCAAATCATTTGTAGTCACATTCAACAGAAAACTACAGAAACATGTGATGATCCGCTGCAACTTTAAAATACATTTAGATTTGGTATCGTCACCAAATTTGTATCCAGGACAACACAAAGAACATCCAAATAGTTTCACTAAAATTAAGTTAAATGCTCCAGTCATGTCTATACGGGCACTTGAAATGCAGAAATGCAACAATATTAAAATTTTACCATAAAATGTCAAAACTGTTTTAATTTGAACGCCTGTGGGAAGAAAGATTTGAAGTCAGGTGTGACTCTTCTGGTCTATGACGCTCATTAAAATCTTTATCGTTCGTCTTATTGTGTTCCAGGTGTGTTTTATGTTTATATATGTTTAGCCTGCTTTAATCAAGTTCTAATTCAAGTTCTAGGCAACTCTAGTTGTAGATCTAGACTAGAACTAGAGTTGCCTAGAACTTGAATCCTAGGCAGCCAAGCTGTTTTGCGTGGGTGTGAATACGTAACCAAACTTTGAGGACCAACAAAAGAAACTCTGGTCCACCTATAAATCTAGGCGTCGGTTCGGTTGAAGTGAGCTCTGAATGCACATGTGAACGCCAAGTGGACCGGAGAAAGCAGGAAGCAGACTGTGGCGCAAGGCATTCTGGGTAAATAGAACCAAAACAGACATGTGAGACTAGAACGAGCAGGAGAAATGGATCGTGATATTTTACCAAAGACAAAAGAGAAATCCTACAGCCTCTAAAATCTGATGCTACTCCACTTGTGTTTACATGTGCGTCTTCTTCAGAGGTTTTCATGTCGTTTCCCGCAGTGGTTGTTGGTGCAGCGCCCCCACAGGAGAGAAGGTGAACAGGTTTTTGTTTCTGCTTGGTTGGTTTGACTCAGAGCAGAAATGCACCACAATGGAAACGAAACAAATGTTGAAACTCTGGTTCCAGTCAAACTGGGTCTGCAGGACCATCATGTGTAAACAGCCTTAGTGTCTCCTTCGATTTGTTTTTGACCAGAACCAGGAACTTAAGAGTAACTGAATAAGAACCTTTAATAGATTTTCACATTTGTTCTTGCATTGGATGGGATTTCATTTGTTGAAATGTGCCTCAGCTTTACGGTTTGTATAAATCTGATTTATTTAAGGCTGGTGTAGTTGGTTGTGCGTTGGATCATTTTATATATAAGAAAACAGGTCTTGTCTCTTTTTTTATTAAAAAAAATCAGCAGGCAGGATAGTTTTGTGCTCACAGCAACTTGCTTTGACAACCATCCAATGACGAAACCGTCTGCCTCTGAAACAGCCTCAACTCTGTGCGGCTGCCTGTCCTCCTACGGACGTGTCTGTGGATGTAGCGCCCGATGTGTGGGCTGCAGCTGCATTAAAATTCAGAAAGCTAGAGAACAAGAGGAGCCCAGAGTTTGGTCTCCATGCTGCTCTTGTGAGAAAAGAAAAAAAGTTTGAGTTTGTTCTTCACCACAAACTTTAAAAGTAGTGAAGAGTTTCATAGTATTTGCTCAGATGTTCCCTGTTCCTGCATGTTCAGATAAACTTGACGTCACAACAATGAGCTCTAGGAGGAACTGATGCTTGATGAAATCAGTACGGATGTTTGATCATAGGTTTTGTAACATACTGGGCTGATATGAACAACCAAGGTTTATTTCCATTTGCTTGTCATTTTGCGTTAGCTTAGCGATGTCTGTCTGCTCTTCAGTGGAGTTGCACAGTTAAAGGCTAACAAAGCTTTGTAAACTTCTTATATCAACTTTATTAGTTCATTCTTTAACTTCAGTTCAGGTGTACTTACTTTCCTTGTAGGAACAATCCAGGACTTATTCTGAACCGTTTGTCCCCTTCAGGTTCCAACCCGGCTACAGGCTGCGACCCGGGCGGACTGGGCTGCTCAGGTAGGAAAACTAAACGCACCTCCAATGCCTGTGCTGGAATTAAGAACCTTAAATCCTAATATAAAAATGTTTCTAATTTTATTTTACATGGGAAATATGTTTTATAGTATTTATTAATTCCTTTGTTTGTTTAATCAAATTAGAAATGTTTGCTAGATTCTGACTTAATTGGAACCTTTTTCCTCACATGAACCAACTTGTCCAAAAGAAGTAAAAATAAATAAATGGCTTGATAAATTAGCTAATGTGGCAAATATTTACTGCGACAGACTGGCGACCTGTCCAGGGTGACCCCGCCTCTCGCCCGAAACGTTGGCTGGAGATGGGCACCAGCACCCCTCCCGACCCCACTGAGGGAAAAAGGGTGCAAGAAAATGGATGGATGGATGGATGGATGGCAAATATTTAATAAAAATAATAATCAATAGTATTCATTTGACATTTTTATGGCTCACGTGTGAAAATTTTATCATCTAATAACATCAACACTGTGTATGTCACATGTGAACGTTTTCTAAGAGTTTTTATAGTTTCACATGTGCAACACAGGACTATATGTTCCCATGTGTTTTTCATTGTAATTTCAGGTTACTAAGAAGACAAATATCATTTTTTTCTAGATTTATTTTTAATATTCAAGGAGTTTTAAAGTTTTTATGAGTTCACTGTTTGCTGAGATTCAACTATAGCTGTGTCTATATTTGGGAATCACACAGGAAGTGGATCTCTTGACATTTTTCCAAGAACATCCTGTATTTTTGAGATTGTCTTTGGTACCACGTTCATCTGTAAAGACAGAATCAGAGGGATTCAAACCCTCAATCGACTTTCCAAGTTCCTCAGCCTGAAATCTGTGAAACATAAACCTCAGATGAACCTTTTTGTCAGGAATGCGATCATCCAGGAAGCTGCTGTCTGGATTCTGGACGTCTTAGGAGAACATTTCTAACCTCGGCTGTCACGTTGAGCGTCTGCTTTTCCCAAATCGCAAACTTTTTCTGGCCTCTGAGCTCTGCGAGTGCATCCATGCCCCTCCGAATGGGAGGAACTGCAGTTCAGTCCAAAATATTCAGACCCCTGCTGATACTGAAGTGAAAAGGATCACAAATCTGTCAAAAAATAATAAAAACAACGTAAAAGTGTTGGGGGATTTTGTAAAAATAAAAAAACATTTGGTGAAATTAAAAATTCACTGTGAATTTGAGCTGAACTGTACTTTCACTTCCAAAATCAAGCATTTTGTAGGAATCGATAAGCTTCGGGGTGATGATTGTCTTTGGCAGAAAAACATTTGTATATTCTCTCTGTTGGTTCTCTCAGGATCCCAAAATATGGCTGCCAGTTTGATGTCTTTAAATCAATTCAGTAACGTACAAAGGGAGTTAAAACTGAGTGTGTGTGGCTGGTTGGTGGACGGACGGATGGATTTGTTGTTTTGAGTGATGCAGACGTCAGCAGCATCTGTTTGTTCTACAGTTTCCTGCTGCTGTTTTCACTGCAGTCGCTTGTTATTTTTGCCTCTTCATCGTTTTGTACCTTTGCAGTTCTGGTTGTTGCATTTTTCACGTTTTCATTTGGGAAGTGGCGCCACCTTCACTGCCTCCAGCACCAATTAAAACCCATCAGGATGACGCTGCTGGCTGCTCCTCTTCTCTTTCTGCTGGCTTCTTACGGTTCCAATAGTTTCATAGAAACAGAAGAGCAGTAATGGTATTTAAAGAAACTTTTTGTAAGTTTCAGGAGGATTTGGCATCTGAGGACGGTAACGACTTGCTCCGTTTTTGGGACGTTGTTGATCTCCTTTTGCATCACATTTATCTTTCTGTGTTTTATCCAAACATCTGTACTTCCACCAGCTGCTTCCTCTCCCACCACCTCATCCACTGACTCCACTAACACCAGCCATGCTACTAACGCCATCTCCTACGGTAAGCAAACCTCATCCTGCCTTCCCAGTCATTCATTCCTACCCTTTCATTCTTGAGGTTGTCAGGGATTTTTTTTTTATATATTTTTGATGTTTTTTCAGTTGTAGACCCAGTTTCTCCTTCAGCTGGTTTAGAGAAATGGTCCCTTTCTAACCCTGTAGTGAGAACAGTGAGAATGTGTTAACACCAGCATCATTTGTCATCTCCAGCCTTCCCTCCTCCCATCCCCTCCACCTCCACCCCTAGCATGCCTCTAACCTCAGCCTTCATCACCAGCTTTAGCAGCAGCAGCACTTCCAGCTCCTCCTCATCCTCTGGTAAGCCTTCATCTGCTTTGCTGCGTCGTTGTTTGCCAGGACAGTCTTTGCTTATTGGATGTTTTGTATCAGGACATGATTATGGACCTTACCACAGGGACCGCGTTTCATTGGCTAATGCCCATTTCACGTCACAGCGCAGCTACGACGTGCGTGACCGTAAACACGTGGACCGGCAGAAAGGTTTTGCGTCTGGACTCGGAAAATAATGGTTCTCCACAGTCAGTGATGTATCTGCACAGGCGATGTCAGGTATCCTGGTCGTATTTGTGGAACTAAGCTAACTAACTAACTAAACTTCTCATTTATGGAGTCGTTTGTAAAGCTACACATGACTCCGCCTTTATTAACAGAAAAAAATGGGTAAATTGTTCAGTCATATTTTCACCATGTTGTTCATTCAGTTTTAAATGTAACGTGTTTCATTTATAAACTACACATTTAATTAGCAAGCAAAATATCTGGTTTACCAACTAAATATTTAACTTGCTAAATATTTAGCTTCAAACGAGTTAGCTTCAAGCTAACTTGAAACGAGTTAGCTTCAAGCTAACTTCAAACGAGTTAGCTTCAAGCTAACTTCAAACGAAGTTAGCTTGAAGCTAACACAGCAGGTTAGCTTGCTGTGTTAGCTTGAAGCTAACACAGCAGGTTAATATACTAACCTGCTGTGAAATACTCAACTTAAAATTGAATATTTAGCTCGCTTCATATTTAGCTCGCAACCTAAATATTTAGTTTGTAGTTGAATAATTTGCTTCAAACTACGTATGTAGTTGACTATATATTTTTTATATTTAGCTTACTGGCTAAATATTCAACCTCAAACTTACTGAACATTTATTTAACCAACTAGCATCTAAGTATTTTGCTTGCTAATTAAATATTTTTGAAGCTTTATTCAAAACTGTTATATAAATAAATTAACAACATGGTGAAAAATTAGTAGAAACTGAACCCACATTTTTTTCTTTGCAGGCTAAAAATAACCCAAATTATTAGTTTACTTTTGGACTATGTAACTTAACACCCTATACCAATTATCTATAGAAAGTAAGTCAAAATGTAGATAACATGGCACTTAGCTTTGCCACATCTGAATGACCTTCATGTATTTGAAATAATGACATTTCATGAGGAAACATCAGAGATGTTAAGACCTGGAGGAAACCAAAACTCATACAATTTTCTTTTCACTTAATGTATGTTTTATTCCAAAATGTCCTTTATGTCCTGGTACAAAACCTAAAAAACCGTATTTTCCACACTATAAGGCACCTAAAAACCTTCAATTTCCTCAAAAGCCGACAGTGCGCCTTATAATCCGGTGCGTCTTATATATGGACCAATATTGAGCCATAACAGGTCTAGCAGCTACGGTAAGCAGCCGCCGACTTCATTTTCCCCCGTAGAAGAAGAAGAAGTGCGCGGTGCATGCTGGGATAGTTGTCAGAACTCTGGTTTGTAATCTATTAACAAAGTTTGACTGACCTATCTACCTACCGACCTGATCATGAGGTCGTCTGCAGGTCATTTAGTGCCACGTTCTACACCAACATGCTGTGCGCGAACGGAGAACAGTGACCATCATCCGCCCACGTCCTGCGTGGAGCAAGGCTCTTCTCGCCGACCAGAGTCGGGATTGTTTTGTTGACATTCACTTTAGTGCAGCTCCATCTAGTGGATGCATAACGTAACTCCAGCCTCTACTGTAGTGTCTATTCTATGCTCCTTATAATGCGATGTGCCTTATATATGAAAAAGTTTTAAAATAGGCCATTCATTGAAGGTGCGCCTTATAATCTGGTGCGCCTTATAGTGCGGAAAATACAGCAACTAATTGGTTTCTTTCACTGGTGTGAAACTCCATCAGAGTTCAGAAAGGCTCCTGCTGCTTTGACTCAGTCTGGTTCTGTGATTTCTGTCACTGACTTGCCACCATGTTGTTGCTAATCAGCTTCTGCCTCCATCAACACCACCGCTACTTCGCCTCCATCCACCACTGCTTCCACCAGCAGCACACATGGTAAGGCAGATAGCCTCATCAGCAGCATCCATCAGTAAAACACACTGACATGAAAACAGAACCATTAAAACCTGACTAACATGAACAAATAGATAGTTTTCTTACAGTTTATAGCAGCTGTGGTGTGAAGGAGACTAACCTGCTGTGATGGTTTCACTTCCCTGTAGCTGAACAGACAACCAGCATCACTGCAGCCGTTTCATCTGCTAGCACTAACCATGCAGATACTAACAGCACAGCGCTCGGTAAGAGCAACATTAACACCAAACTGTCTGCAGAATTGATGCACAAAAGCATGAACAGTTTTTACATTTTGGGATTTAAAACTTTCCAAACCAACCTGGACCTATGAGAGAATGTGTTTAATTATGTTTTTTATTTTCACAACTGATCGGAAAACTGTCTGAAACCACTAAAACATAACCTTTCTGACAGCAGAGAGTAGGCCAACGTTTTATTTACATTTTATTAGTTTATTTAAAACGGGGACAATGTGCAAAAACATGAATAAAAGATGCTTTTCACCAGATTTAGCTTAGCAAGCAGGTGAGTTAATAAAACAGTCAAATACCATAAAACATTAAGTCTCTATATTCCCTACATACGATCACAAGGTCATAAAATGTTATTATAAATGGTGCTAAATGCCAGACTTCTGCTCTGTAATCTTTAATGTCACGATTGCTCTGCTGGTCATTTCCTGACTTTACAAGAAAAGTCTGTCAGGTTGGTGGAAAGTTTAAGACTTTCTGGGAGTTTGTTCCATTTTGTAATGCCTTTGAGGGAAAAGTTTGTCTGTGGAAATGCTGAGCTGCCTTTGACCTGAAACCCGTCTCACATTTACCAAAAACATCAGCAGCTGGTTTAATACAACAGAAAACTAACTTTGTCTACCAGATAGAGATCAAGCTAACAGTAAAACATGGTGGAAGTAGCATGGTGATCTGGGGATAAGTTGCTGCTTGTAATTAATGGAATCATGAATTTGGATCTTTAGATTGTGAAATTAAACTTATATTTTGCATTATTACAATGATTTAAAATGCATCTCAGTAGTTTAAAAAGTGGCCTAATCAAAGTCCCGAGCCAGAATTCCTCAAATGTCATCCAGAATCCCTGCACACTGATGTAGAAAACTCTTTTCCTGCTCCCAAACCGTTTGATGACAGCTGTGGTCATCGACTGTAGAACAAAAATGACTTTTTCACACATGACCAGGTTGGTCCAGACAGACAATTACTTCATTTCAAAAAATGCATTTTGTGTTTACTCTGTCTGACATAAAGATTAGTCTGACCTGAACCATGAAGGTGTGACAAAAGAATCAGTACAGAGCTGTAAACGGCTGGTGTTTTCCACCCAGGCGGTTCTGGTACCAGGACATTGCTGGTGTTGCTTCTAAAGTAGTTTCCACATCCTGCAGAGACACGTTTCAGTCTCTACTCTCACACTAACAACATTTCTGCTAATAAATACTAGAGTTTAGTGATGCAGGGAGATTTTGACTCAAATCAGGACCAAGTTGTTCTTGGCACCTGGACATATTTCAGACCTTGCAGGACAATGGCTCTGCCCCACCTCTGCTTTGAAATGCATCATTATTCTGTTTATTGGACATGAAATCGTTTTTATTCAGGAGGAAGTTACACAAACCTGAGCACCAGGTGGAAAAGTGACATCTAATGAGGCTAAACAGGACAGATTGGACACATTTGCATTGGAAACAATAAAATTTATGTTATTTTTACTTCTTAATACTTTAGCAAAACTTGTTTGATTTCACTAACAACCTGCATGTCTTAATTACACATAAAATGACGTCAAACTTGACTTTTACTTATTTTGATTCAAGATTTAATCCTTCAAATCAACAAATACACATTTAGCATTAGGTAATTAAATATTTTCTTTAAATATGAGTTCCTGTTTTTGTATTAAAATACCTACATTTTCCCTGCTCAGCAGATGGATGGATGGATGGATGGATGGATGGATGGATGGATGGATGGATGGATGGATGGATGGATGGATGGATGGATGGATGGATGGATGGATGGATGGATGGATGGATGGATGGATGGATGGATGGATGGATGGATGGATGGATGGATGGAGCAGCAACTTTAAATCATTTTCATCAACAAACAAGATAAAATATCAATATTTTATATACTTATTTTTGATCATTTTATCATGTAGAAGATTCATTAGAGAAACACATTAAATCAATACTTTGTTTCCATAGTAACTGAAACCTGAGAGCCTTAAAACATCTTTCAAATTCCTCCAGATTGCGTAGGAACCTTGTGATTTTCAGACATGCTGCCCAGTTTCTGTTAATTTAGTGACTTAATTTTCAATCACATATTTACTAATTTCATCTTCCTGCTCTTCTTTATCTTTTAACCACCCTCTTTTCTAGTTTCTTCCTTCGTTTCTTCACCTGGCCTTCTTCCAGGGACGACTCTCCAGCTGCCGTTTCTAACCACCAACCATCCGTCGACTAACAAAGCCGATGTTTCTTCTCTGGGTAACAAACCAACTGCATGTCCTGTTAGCATCTAAACTCCTCAGGTTCTGAATTTCTATCCAGTCTTCAGACCTTCTGTGTTCTTTATTGCTCTAAGATTTAATAAACTTTAAATCATGCATGGGATTCGTGGATCAATCGGCTGAATTTCTGGTTTCAGATGCTCTTGGTTTATGTCATTGGTTTTAATGTACTTTGCAGGTATTTCTTTTGCTTAGAAATGCATTTATTTATTTAATCTAACCTGCTTTTTCACTGCAATGCTTCCTCCTTTGATGCTGCAACCCAACAGTGGAGAGGACTTCTGCAAAATACCCCAATTCTCCAAGACCCAAACATAAAACTCTAGTTGGTGGATTAACTCCTGGAAGAAACTTTGGACTTTTTCAAACAATCAGAAGAACCCGGCGTGCGTTATCGTCCAAGCCTCGTTCTCTAACGTCCAGTCAGTTCAGTCCTGCAGGTCAAGACTCCAGGCCTCCAAAGTCACAGCATCAGCCCAGAGTTATTGCTCCAGCCCCAGGTCCAGCTTCCCCAGTGGATCCATCACGCCCACAACCCCCCGCTGCCTTCCGGGGTCCGGCTTCCTATCACAGCCCCAAACACTCCCTGGGGTTCATCTCGACCCCCCTGAGGAAAAGGCCGAGAGGAGGAAGGCGACCAGCTGCCACCCGAGCAACCCCCAGCAGGGTGGAGGTTCGTGTGACAAAACCTTCCCCTCTAAAACCCGGACTGAAGTCGACAGCCAGGCCTTCCTCTAGGAACACATCTCCCACGTTGGGAAATCAGCCCAACAGTTTGATTTCCACAGCAAAGTCTTCATCTTCCACCCGTAACACCACAACAGTCAAGACCCCCACAACCAGTCGAGACTCTGAAACTCTTCTTGCACCCATACCATCACGGGCCTCGTCTCCACGGCAACATAAAGGTGAGGTGTCATCATCGTCAGGGCTGAGTAAGAGAAAGAGCAAACCTGTAGCGCCCCCTTGGTTCCCTCTGAGCGTCAGCGGTGGGGATTTCCTAACGAGGAACTGGACGGATCCTCTGGAGTACTCTTCAGGATCTGACATGTTCATGTATGATGTGGGTGACATGTACGAGTACGATGCCGTTTCCTCCCAGGAAGAACTTCCTGCCAGCTCTATAACAAGAGTCACTCTGAAAGAAGGCGGTGCTAAAGAAATCTCTCCAAATAGCACGAGTCTGATTGAACCAGAGTTTGATGAACGACTCGCGGTTCAACCGTCGGTGTCTTTAACAGCAGCAGCCTCGCCCTCTGCTGGTGTTTCTCTGGAGGTTCCCCTGAAGCAACTTGTTGCTGTTTCTGTCTTACAGCAGAAACCCAACAGCACTCCTGATTCCTCTCTTTCTGTGGAACAAACTGGGTATCTTCAAATAACTTCATCTGACGAAATTCATCCCTCCCCTGTTTTTCTCTCCCTCTTCCTCGCCTCTCTTCATCCTCCATCTTCCCCACCGTCCCTTTTGGGTCCCACTGAGCCACCCTCTGTCTCCTCCAGCAGCTTCCCTCCTCTTCTCCACCTTCATGCTTCTCCTTGGGTGTCAGGAACCTCCCATCCTTCTGGTGTACCACTTCCGTCTCCAACCTCAACCCTCCAGATGGGATTTGACCCCAGAAATCCATCTGTGTTATCACATCCTCTCCTTTCCGATTCCATCTCTGAATCCCAGATCCTGTCTGGTGTTGGTTCACTCTTCCCTGAGTCCTCTCTGTCTTCTGAGGAAAGATTATCCAATGTATCAG
This sequence comes from Poecilia reticulata, assembly GCF_904066995.2. Taxonomy (NCBI): domain Eukaryota; kingdom Metazoa; phylum Chordata; class Actinopteri; order Cyprinodontiformes; family Poeciliidae; genus Poecilia; species Poecilia reticulata. The sequence continues at coordinate 2,056,606 of NC_088850.1, read as the reverse complement.
AAATTGACTCTAAATCAGACCCATTAAGTGTCTCAGATGGAACTCCTTTGAACAAATTCTTAAGTGGGATTAATCCTGTTTCTTCGGAGAATTTGTCGGAGATTTTGAGGCCAATCACTCCGTCACTGCGTTCGTTCTCACTCCAGTCTGATCTGAGAGATTTAAAGGATGTAAATCTGTTTCCAGATCAGTCTCATCTCACCCCAGCTCGGCTTCCTGCTTCCTTGTCGTCTTCGCTTTCAGATATTTTCCCTCCTGTCTTAAGCAACAGCCTCAGGACGTCGTCTGAGACGCCTCCTCCTTCTGTAGGGACCTCAAAACAAATCATAGGGAATCCTGCTCTTTTTCTGGCCCAAACATCAGCAGCTACCCCTCAGGTGGATCACGATGACCCATTTATTCAGTCTTCGGTTCCACTGACAACACATCGCACAACCGCCAGAGCACAGCTGGGAATCCCGGCTCCTCTGCCAAATAACTCACACCGGATTCCAAGCTTAGCACACACACATCAGCCTCTTTCTCCCTCTGTTCCTCACATTCCTCCCCCTGCATCCTTCCCCTCTCCCCCCACTCTTGCCTCCAGCAGGGCGACATTAGCAACCGTCAGCGTGACAGAAGCAGAAATTGGCTTTCTGTCACCCACTCGACCCGCAGCGGCGTTCCTGAACAAACACTTCCAGACCCCACACCGAGCCGACATGCAGCCTTTTGAGCTCTCTTTCTCCCTCTCTGGGAAACAATCTTCCACACTCTCTGGAGATGAATGGGAAGCCATTCCCTCGCAGCCTTCGCTTCCTGCCAGAGACGCTGACAGTGACGGAGTTGACTCTCATCCTGCAAACGGCTCCCTGAAAGCAGACGCCTCCAGAATTGATTCCATGTTTGATCTTGCAGATGTCGCTCCGAAGATGCTTCCTGCTGAAGAGCGAGTCTCTGAAGTCGGAGTGAGTTCTACGGCTGAGAGCAGGAGAGACGGGATGCAGGAAGCTGCAACAGGTCGTTTGATTGCTGCTTCTAAACACACAAACAATCCAAGCATGATGGATGCATCTCAGCAAATCGCTTCTGCTGTTACCCCAACTCTCCTGCCATCTTCCGACCCCAATCCAGCAGCTTCCAGGTCCCCCACCAGCTCTTCCATCCATGCCCCAAATCAAGACGGCATGTCCGGGCTTAAAGAGCTTTCTGTTTCCGCTATCGCAGACTCAAGAAACATCTCCAGCATGAATAAAGACATCATTCTGATGCTCAAAGACGCCCCTCTGCAGCCAGCCGAAGTGACAAACTCCACACGGCCCAAAAATGCTTCTGAAGATTCCAGTGTTTTAGAAGAACCAGCTGTTGCAAAGCCAAACCCGGCTTCAGATCCGAACCTGTGGAACCACGGAGTTTTCCTAAAACCATCTGCAGCTGCAACCACTTCCTCCTCCTCCTCCTCAGCTGCTCCACTCAGAGACCCGAGTCCGACCAGGCTGCGTCCCGCTCTGAGCGCTGATTCCTGCCACTGCAAACTCACCTTTGATTTTCCGTGTCTGTGCAGAGAGTCATCAGGGAACAGTATGTTCAAACCGTAGCTGTAGACCGTCGGAGAAAACAATCACGTGTAGAAACCTCCTTCTGATTGGATCAAGCCTTAAAATCTGGGAGTTTTTGCTCAGTTTGATAAAAGGGGTACATGTTAGATTTCTTTTTAAGGTGGTTGGGCTTTTCTGTAGAACAACGAACCTTTAATCATATAAATCAGTTCAATCTTCTTGATCACATCGAGTGTCGTTTGTAAAGTTACACAATCAAACATTAAAATCATGAAAAAATTAACGGGCGTCAATTTTACAGCCATATTTTCACCATCATTAATTCATTCATTTACAAATGTCAGTTTCAATATAAACATTTAATTAACAGACTCAGTATTCAAGTCAGACTAAGTATTTAACTTCAAACTAAATAAATGGCGTGCTAATTATTTAGTTTATTTAGCTATTCATTTAGTTGGCTCTAACATTTAGCTACATATTTAGTTTATAAACCAAATATTTTTACTACCCAGAGTTGACTAAATATTTAGCTAACTCTAATACTTAGCTAAATATTTCGTTTTTAGATTAAATATTTTCAAACTAAGTGTTAGTCTACAAATATTTAGTTTATAAACTAGATATTTAGTGTGCTTGAAGTATTTATTTTTTAGTTAAAGTTACTTTGTAACAAAATATTTACCTCAAAGATAAATATTCAGTTTGTAGCCGAACTTGTTTTTTATTTATATTGAAACTGACATTTATAAATGGTGAAATGTATAAATTAGCTAAATAATCTGAATTACTGCTGTTCATTTTTGACTGTGTAACAAACGGCGCCGTTTGGAGTTTCGCTGATTGGTTTGCTGTGATTCTGGGTCCATTCTAAGGCCTGAGCCGTCCAATCAGGCTGCTGTGTTGGTAGTTCTAGTTTAAACGCAGGTATCAGACGCTTTTTTTTAAAATTTTCTGACACTTTTCCTCAACAGTTTCAGTCCTCGTCTTTTAGCGAAGTCCATCCTGCTCTCTGGGGGAGAACTTCCTGCTCAGCTGCTCGGATTCTGAGTCCTCATCAGAAATCCCTGTGCAGTTTGCAGGCTCTCCAACCAGACACAATGTCTTCTGTTAGGGCCTCAAACTAACAACTGTAGATGTGAGAGAGACACCTAGTGGCTGCTGTGAAGCATAGCAGGAGATGGAGCGAAGCACTAAACCCGCTGGGGCTCAAAGAAAACAATAAATACTGTTAATAAGATTAAATATCTCTGAATATTTATTTCAGTTCATCAAACCAGAAATACTCCTGATGAAAATATACAAAAATATTTAGAGTAAAACTAATGTAACTGTTGCTAAAATGCCTTTTATTGAAGGACATTCTCTTTTTGGATTCATATTTAGATTTTTTTAACATTCATCCAAAGAAAGTGGCAAAAATTATTCAGTTTCTAAATGTGCAAACCTGCCAGAAGAATATTAATAAAAAACTCATTTTTAGGTCTTTATTTTGAATAAAAATGTTAAATTGGGGGATGATTTCCCTTCTACTCCTCAGTTAAGTCAAACTCCATCTACTGCTGGTAATTCTGTCTGTCTGCAAGACATCATCTTAATCTGCTGAACTTCCCGTTGCCCTCTAAAGCTGCACAAATTAGCTGATCAGATTATTTTCCATCTAATCAACCAGCAGATTCTCGTCTAAATTTGCAGGTTTTATCTGTACGAACCCGGAAATCTGGGATCAGTGCAGCAGTCAAATCCCACTGGCGAGAGATGAAAATAACCTCAGACTTTGGTTAAAAACCTTTAGCTTTCCGCAGACAGTTGGATCATCTTTCAGGCAATCAGAAGGTTATCTGCATCGCAGTGATGTGAGTTTATTCACCCAAATGAATTGATCTCCCTCCGTTCACGTGTTGCTGAATACATTCTCTATTTTACGCTCAGTTTGAATGCAAACGATCAAGACTGGGGGAAATTGGGCTGAAAGGTTGAAAACCTGTAAAAGATTTAGGAAGCTAGCAGCGTCACTGATGAAAAAGTTGCAGTTGAGAGCACTTTTCCTGCTCAGCAGTTCACTGGAGGTTAACATGCCTCTGCTGGCTCTGAGTGCTTGATCCATCTCCTGCTGTGAGGCGCAGAAACAGGAAGGTCTCCACTTGAATGAAAAGCTCTGACTGGGACGTCGTTTTCCTGGTTTTTTGCAGACGGTTTGTTCTACCGGGTTTCCTTCACGGTGGAGTCTGAGCTCAGCCAGCAGGCGGTGCAGCGAGCCGTAGCGCTCTGGGTAAGACGGGAGAAATGTTCCCACAGTTTACCCTGGGAACGGCAGAAAGAGCTGAACTGACGCTTCATCAGTACGGAACAGCATCTGGGCCAAAAATAAAAAAAACATGACTTCCTCTCAAAGTTATGACTTCTGACATTAATCTTAATATTCTGAATTTTATCTCAGAATTTTCACTTTAAGCAAAATTCACACTCTTTTCTCAGAATTCAAGCTTTAATCTCAATTTATAACATTTCTGAGAATTCTATTTCTTAGATTTTTAGCTTTTCTCTGAATTCTGACTTTAATTTCAGGATTCTGTCTTTTTTTTCTCAGAATTGTGACTTTTGACCTCAGAAGTTTGAAGTCAGATTTTTTTTTATTTCTTCTTCTGAACATCAGTTCTCATCTGTTTGTAATCTCTGGCTGCTGAGTGATCAACGTGTTTCTTCTTGCAGATTAATCAAACATTTCAGAACTGGACACATTCTCTGGATTATATCAGGTAATTCTGCAAACTTTTTTTGTCTTACAATCCAACACAAGCTGGTTTCATTGGTGCAGTTTTGTATTTTATTCTATTAAAAAGATCATATATGAGTAATTTCTCCTGTGAGGCCTTCAGGATGGTTTAAAACATTTTATTCACAGGTTTACTATCGTCTCCACGGTAACACCCAGTGTCCTTTACGTCATTAGCTTGAAGTAAACTATTGAGTATCCAACTAAAGGGATAATAAAAAGGAAAAAGTTTCTATTTTTCTGATTCTAATTGCGCCAGGATTCTCTGTCTGTTGCTACTGCTGCCATCTAGTGGACGTTCACTAAAACTACAGTTGAACGTCAAAAGAAAGATGAATAATTGTCTTAAAAAATATCTAAAAACAAATGTAAAGAGAAATATAGTAAAACAATTTAGATTCAAACACTGTTTATTACTAAAAGGCTAAATGTTTTTATTTGTACTTTATCTCATGTTCCTTGAAGTAACTTGTTTCTGCTGTTTCTTTATTTTTATCTGTTTTCCAGAGTTCAGCAGGACGGTAACAGGTAAGTGTGTTTTAGCTTCAGAGCTTCAGCTCCAGGTGATGATCAGCTTGAATCTGAGCTGCTGTTTGGTCTCAGTTTCACCTGCCAGGTGCTGCTGCTGATCACCAACGAGAGTCTGGGTGAAGCCGACGTGTTGGGTCAGCTGATCGACAACCCGGCCGGCACCAGCCTGCTGGGCCAGGCTGCCGACATCAACGTTCACCAGATCGGTCAGGAATGAGTTCAGATCCGTCAAACTGGAAACTCTGAGTTTAGATATTTGTAGAAAAATAACAGAAAAAACAGAATGAAATAAAAAATAAAAGCTTCTTTTCTGTGAATTTTCACTTTATTTTTCTTCATGGAACTCATTATAACGCCACAATATGTAATAACGTAATAAAACATCATTAAACCACATTATATAATAATGTAATGACATCCTGGAACACATTTTGCTCTTTTTTATTAGAAATTATAATGTGCTGATGTGGCACATTATGAAATAAACAATCTTAAGCTGTTTGTGTTTATCCCAATTATAATCTATCATGTAGATTATTTAAGTTGAAACCTTGATTAATGCCAAATGTTGGTCATTTATTTGAGTTTTCAGACTCGTATGTTGTTTAATAAGGCAAACAATTCAAAATACATTCAGGGATTTTCTTACATTCTGCATAGAGTATAATATAATAATGATTAATGATGTTTTGTTACATTTTAAAGCCTTATTTTATTACATAACTGTGTGTATCTGTACCATGTTTGACAGAGAACTGCCCAGAGGACATCAACCTCCACTACCTGTGGCCTGAGACCAAACCCAGAGTCACTCACTTCCTGCCCTGCTTCCCCAACAAGGACCAGAGCGCCTCCAGAACCTGGTAAAAAACAAAGTACTGCAGTTGGGCTGAAGTCAAGCTTTGTTTCTGATTTTTATCACAGCATGTGGTATTTTGGGGGTATTTCCTTTGCTCAACCTTCGTCTGATCAGATTTTTAAAAATCTCACCTCCTTCTGCTTGTTTTAAATGTTGGACAGTCCCGCAGCATAATACCACCACCCCCGTGTTTCACATTCTTTTAGGAAGCTTCATCAGTTTGTTTTTTCCCAATTCTGATGTTTTTCTTCATATAAAGAGTAAAAAACTTTTGTCTTGACACAAAAGCCCAGAAACATAAAGAATAAACTAAACGGATGTCAGATGTTCGGTTTTATCACTGTTGTGTTTTTCCTTCTGGAAGTTTTTAATCACTTTTGGAGCGAAGTCCAGTTCGTGGTATCGTTTCTGTGCCGCCATGTTTTCTCCTCTTGTCACAGTTTATCTAATCGCTCTGAACTTTACAAGAAAGCGTGAAACCTCGTAAAGCTTAAGGAACCATAATCTCATTAATTGGAAATCATTTTATCTTCTCTGAAGTTTAGGATGAATTTTAAGCAGAACCGTCCGGATCCGGGTCGCTGGAGAACATTTCAATCTGATTAGCTTCACTTTGAGACGTTTCATTAATCACTGCTGGCTGAACAAAGACGCTCAGCTCTGATTGTTAATAGGTTCACTTAAAAAGCCGATATAGATAAACTCTTAGTGATTAAACTCTGACGACAAACTGTTGATTATTGTTTCCAACGCAGATAACAGTGTTTGTATTTACCGTAATTCATGTTTTCTGTTATTGGTTCACTTTAAAGAACGTGTTATAACAGACTATATAATAATTAGATGTTTGTTTTGTTCTCCTGCTGAATGATTATGACAGAGTCGGACATATTTTGATGTCAAACAGGTAAAATTTTCTCTTATGTTTCAACACAAACCGTCACATTTAACCAGTTTTTGTCTCTTTTCCCAGTTTGATCAACCCAGAAACCTTCCAGTCTCTCTGGTCGACTGCAAACCTCACCAACTGCTCAGTCACTGCAGGTAACATTTAGAAATAAAAATATAACTGTCCAAAGTTTATAAAAGCTTTCATTAGCTGAGTTTATCTGAAATTTCCTTAATGACCTTGAAAGGATTTAAAGAAATTTTTAAAAAATGTCAAATGCATTTTAGGTTTGGCTGAATTTGGGATAAATTCATTTTCTGAAGAATAAAATCCAGAAAATTATTTCGATACAAAATTGTATTAAGTCTTAATTTGTGCATTAATTTAATTTATATTAAAAAAAGTCTCATCTGGCGGCTTAAATGAACATGAATCTGATTAAGTGCAGATCAATAGATAACATTAGATTTAATCATGTTTCCACATTAACCCTTAAGGACCATGAATTTGATGTAATGTGTGTTTTTGTAGAAAATGCAGCAGGCGTGGCGGAGCAGCTGGCAAACTTCACCAAGAACACTCTGTCCACGGAGGAGGTGGGACTTCAGACTGAAAACGCATCAGAATCATGATGAGAACAAACCGAACCTGCTGGTTGTTTTCCTTCCTTTTGGGCTGCAGGTCTCTCAGGTTGTGACGAAGGTCCAGGAGCTGGTCAGCGTCGCCAAGATCGACACGGCGGTGGCCGGATCAGTCGTAAACATCATCTCTAACGTCATGGTCAGCTCGGAGAAAGCGTCCAACATGTACGTCGTCCTGATCGTATCATCAGATCCACACACCTCTGCTGAGGAACCTCAGGTTTGACCTTTTTCTCCTGCAGAGCTCTGAAAGCTGTGGACGATCTGGCTAAGAAGGTGGAGTTTGATGGTGCGTCGGTGCACATCAACTCTAAAAACCTGGCTCTGGGCGTCCTGGCGCTCGACTCCAGATCCTTCAACGGGACGTCATTCAGCGCCTTCTTCCCTCCAAACTCCTCCAACCCCAAGGTAACCGTCACGGAGGGCGAGTCCCCGCAGGAAGAGCACGTTCTCCTGATCAAGCCTCTTCCAAAGTGCTGATTTGTTTTCTTTCTTATAAATCAACATAATGAGAAAAGCCTCGGGCTGCACAGTGGCGCAGTTGGTAGAGCTGTTGCCTTGCAGCAAGAAGGTTCTGGGTTCAATTCCCAGTCTTTCTGCATGGAGTCTCCATGTTCTCCCTGTGCATGGTGGGTTTTCTCCAGGTACTCCGGTTTCCTCCCACAGTCCAAAAACATGACTGTCAGGTTAATTGGCCTCTCCAAATTGCCCCCAGGTGTGAGTGAGTGTGTGTGTGCATGGTTGTGTGTCTCTGTGTTGCCCTGCGACAGACTGGCGACCTGTCCAGGTGACCCCGCCTCTCGCCCGGTATGCTAGCTGGAGAGGCACCAGCACCTCCTGACCCCATTAGGGGACAAAGGTGTAAAGAGAATGGATGGATGGAGAAAAGCCTCTTAAAATAGGTGTATATGTTGTTTTTATTGTATTTCTTCCTTTTCTGACTTGAGTCCTTCCTGTGTCAGATCGAGTTCGACCGGACAGCCAACCCGCTGGCTCAGGTCACGCTTCCCGCCTCGCTGCTGTCCGGCGTCTCTGCGGACGTCTTCAGCCGCTCGTCTCTGTCCAGGATCAACTTCATGTTCTTCAGCAGCCCCAGCCTCTTCATGGTAGGACGGCAGGGCTGAGCTTCGTCGGTGAGGACGAGGGGAGCAGCAGGTTCACGTGTCTCTGTCTGTGTTTCGTCCCCAGAAAGAGCAGAAAGGTTTGTCTCTGAACAGCTACGTGGTGTCCAGCAGCGTCGGGAACATTTCCATCACGGACCTGCAGGATCCGGTGAAGATCGAGATCGCACATCTGTCTTACCAGGTGCATTTATTTACTGCAATTATTTTTACTTTATGCTTCTTTATTTTTTACCCTATTTATACTTTTTTTCATTTTAAATATTTCTTGTGATTTATTTTTTTTGCAAATATTTTATTCTGAACCAGTTGGCTGCAAAATTTGAGTTATTAGAATTAATTTTAATTTGTATTTTATTCCATTGTTGGTGTTTTAATTATGTTAATTAATTCTAGTTGCCTTTATTTTATTCTCAAATATTGTTTTTGTTTGTTTTGCTTTTCTATGCTGTGTTTGTTTTATTAAAGCTGAATATTCTTTTTGTCTTTATTTTACATTTTCTGTTTTTATTGTTTATTTTAATTAATAATGGATCAGTCTTTGTTTTTATTTATTCACTCAAAATGTATAATTTTGCTGTGATTTTTTTTTTTGGTTCATATTTAAGTGTTATATTTCAAAACCAGACTCTGTGAACAGGTGATTGATTTAATCATTATGAACATTTTCAAGCTGAATTCCTAAAAGACATGTTCTTTTATTTCTTCAGTAATTTATTTGGTTTTGGTTTTAATGTCTCATCTAATTTTTAAAATGATTTTTATTTAAATTCAACTCCTTTTTGTGGTTTTCATTTATCAATATTCCGTCTCAGTGCGTTTTTCAGACATTTTTTCCCTTCAGGTTTGGAGTATAAATGAAAATGTTACTCTATTTTTGTATTTTATTTTTTTGTTGAGCTGTTTCTTCCCGTTTCCTGCCAGGCGTCGTCGCGTAGGGAATGTGTTTTCTGGGACTTCAGCATGAACAGTGAGTCGCTTCAGTTTTATCTTTTCTGCTTCATATTCAAATATTTCTACTTGCTGTTAAGCTCCAGAACAAATCATATTAAGAAAACTATCTAATTTTATTTAATAATGATAAATGAATCAACAGCTTTAATCTGTTTGCTCGCCACCAGGGGGCGATGGAGGCTGGAATAACCGCGGCTGCAGCGTTTCTAAAGAGTCGACCTCCAGCAGAACCATCTGCCTCTGCAACCACCTGACCCACTTCGGCATCCTGATGGTGAGACGCATCACAGACTGGGATCAGGACGCACCTATCAGACGTCGCTGTTCACATTCACAGCTGTTTCCTCAAACAAACATAAACATTACAAACAAAAAGAAAAGTCCTGCAGCCAGAAGTCAGAGTTAACGTTGTGAGCATATAAATCTTACCTTCTAACCTCAGACTTCATTCTGAAAACAAAATCACATCTTTCATCTTCCTGGCCTGTGAGGATGTTTGAGAACATTCCAGTGGATTCTTGAGGTCATTTAATGTCTCAAACATTAAGAAACATTTCTTTAGTTAAGAAATGTTTCTAAAAATAGTGAGCAAAACAACTAAACTCACAAAGGCAGAAGCAGGCTGGAGTTCTGTTTGTGTTCCAACTCGAGCCTGGAAAATAAACCAGCAGTGAAAAGAAATCCTGAAGAGTTTTCTGTCTCTGACTCCCTGCAGGACATTTCCCAGACTTCCTTTATAATCGATCCAGAGAACAAGAAGGTCCTGACGTTCCTGTCCTACATCGGCTGCGGCATCTCGGCCATCTGCTCGGCTGCCACGCTGCTCACCTACATCGCCTTCGAGTGAGTCCAGTCGCCGGTTGGAGTTATAACCACCATTCACAGAATCAACTAAACGTTCTTTTTTCCATCCTCCCAGGAAACTGCGACGGGATTATCCGTCTAAGATCCTGATGAACCTGAGCACATCGCTGTTGTTCCTCAACATCGTGTTTCTGTTGGACGGCTGGCTCGCCAGTATGGTCTACAGCGAGGGGCTGTGCATCTCTGCAGCCGTCCTGCTGCACTACTTCCTGCTGACGTCCTTCACCTGGATGGGCCTGGAGTCGGTGCACATGTACATCGCTCTGGTCAAAGTCTTCAACACCTACATACGCAGATACATCCTCAAGTTCTGCATCGTGGGATGGGGTGAGCTCTTTATGTTTTATAGGCTTATGATTCATTGAAAGTTGAGATGTGACCAACCGGTGCTGATTCTTGGAGTTATGTGATGTGCAAAAATAAAAAAGCCGCTTCATTCTAGTGCAAAAACTTAGCAAGAAACGGCTTTGTTTTCTAAACTGATGTATTTTTGTTAACCAAACGTATTTTTATAATTCTTGTTAGTGGAAACGCAGATATTAGTAGTTTTTTTCCAGATCTGCCTTAAAAACTATTAACTATATTTATTCCATTTTAGTTGAGCGTGACTAAGTCTGTTTTTCAGTAGAGTTGGTAAAGATGTGTTCAGATCTAGTGGCATTAAAATTACAGCAAAAAAACAGGCTAATAAATGAGAAACAAACTTAAATGTTCTGTTAAATTTGTCACTGAAAGTTTCATACAAAGAAAAACACAAAACTCCATTTGCTGTAGTGCCATTTAAACCGTTTCTAAACTGTTGGGTGAGGAGGCCAGTTCAGCTTTAACCTGATCCCTGAGTGCCCAGGCCCAGTCCTGGTTCCTCCCAGGTCCAGTCCTGGTTCCTCCCAGGTCCAGACCTGGTTCCTCCCAGGTCCAGTCCTGGTTCCTCCCAGGTCCAGTCCTGGTTCTGAACCATCACCTATTTCAGGTGAATCAGGAAAAGACCTGAAACATGCAGGATTCCGGCCTCTGACTTTGGACATCACTGATAAATATCCGCCCACGTTTTTCATTTTCCATGTTCTCCTATAAATTCATAAATAAAAAAACTTTAATTTTGCATTTAAAAAATTAATTGATAAATCTAAAAATATGAGTTTAAAATCTGGCATCCCAACAGCATAGAAGAGGGAAGTCATATTGCAGGAAGATTGGGACTAATGACACCTGGAAGTCCTCATGGCTCCATCTCATCAATGCAGGAATGTGTAAAACGTTGGAAGAACAACTGGAAACATTAGAAACTGGGAAAGGCCTTTTATGGGCTGCACTGCAAGCTGAAAAGCAGGGATGATGGATGGAGGAGCCCAAACTGTCAACTGAAAGCTCTGAGTTATTTGCATTCACCAAAACATCAGGGAAGGAAGGATTTGTTCACTTCGTGAGCAACAATTCCCACTTTGAGCTACTCCAAAAGCTTTCGGACGGAGGCGATGCATCCAACAGGCCGGCGTCAGAAACTCATCCAGAAATCCTAAACTGTAAAAGTTTTCCTCTGCGCTTCCTTCCAGGTTTACCTGCAGTGCTGGTGGGAATCGTTGTCACGGCGAATAAAGACTACTACGGCGTCTTGAATAACCACACCGATGATTCAGCAATGATGTAAGACCAACATTCCTGTCTGGTAAAAACCAGAATGCGTAAATGATCCATCCATCCATCCGAACATCCATCCATCCATCCATCTAAACATCCATCCATCCATCTGAACATCCATCCATCCATCCATCCGAACATCCATTCATCCATCTGAACATCCATCCATCCATCCATCTAAACATCCATCCATCCATCCATCCATCTGAACATCCATCCATCCATCCATCTAAACATCCATCCATCCATCCATCCATCTGAACATCCATCCATCCATCCATCTAAACATCCATCCATCCATCCATCCATCTGAACATCCATCCATCCATCCATCCGAACATCCATTCATCCATCTGAACATCCATCCATCCATCTGAACATCCATCCAAAGATCCATCCATCCATCCATCCATCCATCCATCTAAACATCCATCCATCCAAAGATCCATCCATGCATACATCCATCCACCCATCCATCCATCCATCTAAAGATCCATCTGAACATCCATCCATCCATCTGAACATCCATCCATCTGAACATCCATCCAAAGATCCATCCATCCATCCATCCACCCATCCATCCATCTAAACATCCATCCACCCATCCATCCATCCATCTAAACATCCATCCATACATCCATCCATCTAAACATCCATCCACCCATCCATCCATCTAAACATCCATCCACCCATCCATCCATCTAAACATCCATCCATCCATCCATCCATCCATCCATCCATCTAATTTAAATTAAGTTTTATTGCTGTAGAAGTTATTGTTTCCTCTCGACTTGAATTTCACTGAAGGTAAACTTCACCGCAGCCGCCACAGACTTAGCAGGTGTTTCCTGCATTGCATGTTTCCTCTCAGGTGTTGGATCAAGGAGAAGAGCGTTTTCTACACAACCTGCGTTGGTTATTTCTGCCTGGTGTTCCTGCTCAACGTGGCCATGTTCGTCGTGGTGATGATGCAGATCTGCGGCCGCAACGGCAAACGCAGCAACCGCACCCTGCGAGAAGAGGTCCGAGCTCAATGTTTCCACATAAAGCTGAACGTTTTCCGGTCAGGTCAGGTTTTGGTGATGAGATTAATGTGTCCAGGACGACTTTGAATGTTTTATTTGTGGTCCAGATTCTTCGGAACCTGCGGAGCGTGGTGAGCCTCACCTTCCTGCTGGGGATGACCTGGGGCTTCGCTCTGTTCGCCTGGGGACCCGTCTACCTGACCTTCACCTACCTGTTCACCATCTTCAACTCCCTGCAAGGTCCTGAGTCCAGACGGCCGTTACAGCTGAACCGAGCCACACCGAACCGAACTGAACCGAACTGAACTGAACCGAGCCGAACTGAACCGAACTGAGCTGAACCGAGCCGAACTGAGCCGAACCGAACCGAACTGAGCCGAACCAAACCAAACTGAGCCGAACCGAACTGAACTGAACCGAACTGAGCCGAGCCGAACCGAACTGAACTGAACTGAGTCGAACCGAACCAAACTGAGCCGAACCGAACCGCACGGAACTGAGCTGAACCGAGCCGAACCGAACCGAACTGAACTGAACCGAGCTGAACCGAGCCGAACTGAGCTGAACCGAGCCGAACTGAGCCGAACCGCACGGAACTGAGCTGAACCGAGCCGAACCGAACCGAACTGAACTGAACCGAGCTGAACCGAGCCGAACTGAGCTGAACCGAGCCGAACTGAGCCGAACCGAACCGCACGGAACTGAGCTGAACCGAGCCGAACCGAACCGAACTGAACTGAACCGAGCTGAACCGAGCCGAACTGAGCTGAACCGAGCCGAACCGAACCGAACCGAACTGAGCCGAACTGAACTGAGCCGAACCGAACTGAGCTGAACCGAACCGAACCGAACCGAACCGAACTGAGCCGAACTGAACTGAGCCGAACCGAACTGAGCCGAACCAAACCAAACTGAGCCGAACCGAGCTGAACTGAACCGAACTGAACCGAGCCGAACCGAACTGAACTGAACTGAGTCGAACCGAACCAAACTGAGCCGAACCGAACCGCACGGAACTGAGCTGAACCGAGCCGAACCGAACCGAACTGAACTGAACCGAGCTGAACCGAGCCGAACTGAGCTGAACCGAGCCGAACTGAGCCGAACCGAACCGCACGGAACTGAGCTGAACCGAGCCGAACCGAACCGAACTGAACTGAACCGAGCTGAACCGAGCCGAACTGAGCTGAACCGAGCCGAACCGAACCGAACCGAACTGAGCCAAACTGAACTGAGCCGAACCGAACTGAGCTGAACCGGACCGAACTGAGCCGAACCGAACTGAGCCGAACCGCACCGAACTGAGCTGAACCGAGCCGAACCGAACCGAACTGAACTGAGAAAAAACTGAGCCGAACCGAACTGAACCGAACCGAACTGAGCCGAACCGAGCCGCATCGAACCAAACCGAACTAAGCCGAACTGAACTGAACCGAGCCGAACCGAACTGAACTGAGCCGAGCTGAACTGAGCCGAACCGAACCAAACTGAGCCGAACCAAACTGAGCCGAACTGAACCGCAACAAAACGAACTGAGCCGAACCGAACTGAACCGAACCGCACCGAACTGAGCTGAACCGAGCCGAACTGAACCGAACCGAACTGAACCGCACCGAACCGAACCGAACTGAACCGCACCGCACCGAACCGAACCGCACCGAACCGAACTGAGCCGAACCGTACCGAACTGAGCCGAACCGAGCCGAGCTGAAACGAACTCAACTATACTGAGCCGAACCGAACTGAGCCGCACCGAACCGCACGGAACTGAGCTGAACCGAGCCGAACGGAACTGAACTGAACCGAACTGAACCGAACCGAACCGAACCGAACTGAACCGAACCGAACTGAGCCGAACCGAACCAAACTGAGCCGAACCGAACCGCACGGAACTGAGCTGAACCGAGCCGAACGGAACTGAACTGAACCGAACTGAGCTGAACCGAGCCGAACTGAGCCGAACCGAACCACACGGAACTGAGCTGAACCGAACCGAACCGAACTGAACTGAACCGAGCTGAACCGAGCCGAACTGAGCTGAACCGAGCCGAACCGAACCGAACTGAGCTGAACCGAGCTGAACCGAGCCGAACTGAGCCGAACTGAGCTGAACCGAGCCGAACCGAACTGAGCCAAACTGAACTGAGCCGAACCGAACTGAGCTGAACCGAGCCGAACTGAACCGAACTGAACTGAACTGAGAAAAAACTGAGCCGAACCGAACTGAACCGCACCGAACCGAACTGAGCCGAGCCGAACCAAACTGAACCGAAACGAACTGAGCCGAACCGAACTGAACCGCACCGAACCGAACCGAACTGAACCGCACCGAACCGAACCGAACCGAACCGAACCGAACTGAACCGCACCGAACCGAACCGAACTGAACCGCACCAAACCGAACCGCACCGAACCGAACTGAGCCGAACTGAGCCGAACCGAGCCGAGCTGAAACGAACTGAACTGAACTGAGCCGAACCGAACTGAGCCGCACCGAACCGAACTGAGTTGAACTGAACCGAACTGAGCCAAACCACACCGAACTGAACTGAACTGAACTGAACCGAACCGACGGCTCATAACTTCAGAGCATCGAAACATTCACGGTCTAAATGAGGGAGGAAAAAATTATTTTAATCTTGAGAGGATTTCAGTGGTAGTGGGTCAAGTTCATCCATCCATCCATCCATCCATCTGAACATCCATCCATCCATCCATCCATCCATCCATCCATCCATCCATCCATCCATCCATCCATCCATCCAGTGAGATCTTTTGGCTCTTTGGTCTCATGTGAAAATATCTTGTCATATTTTTATAATCTGGTTGTTCAGATTGTTCTGCAGCTCATCATTTATTCATTTATTCAGTTTAAAATTCGCTTCATGTTCAGTAGACATGATAAAAAGTCGCTTCAACCTGAAACGTTCTTTTCTTTTTCTCCTCTCAGGTCTCTTCATATTTATCTTCCACTGCGCTCTGAAGGAAAACGTGCAGAAGCAGTGGAGAAGATACCTCTGCTGTGGCCCCTACAGGCTCTCAGAAAACTCAGGTATCCGTCCGTCCGTCCGTCCGTCCACCTGCCTCGTTTCCCCACAGGAAGCCCTCCGGATTTGTCTGCCTGGCTGCTGCCAGGTTCACAGAGCTGTGAGAAAAACAAGGGAAGGACAGTTTAATAAAACCTAAGTCACCTCGGCTCTGCAGCTAATAAAGGCAGATAAAATGCAGCCGTCTCTCAGGGAGAGGAATGTCCTCCAGGTGCAGTCAATCTGAGGACGCTGTCTTCAACAACACTGTGAACATCCAACATGAAGTTTGACTTCATACTGAAAAAATTCCTTATTAACTTTGTGTCATCGCCTTAGAAATGAGGAATTCCTCCTTCAGCCAGGATCACGGTCGTGTTCCTGTCCTGCCTGTGTGTGTGGGATGAACACAGCGAAGTAAACAACGACCTGTTGGGCGTCTCAGCTGGACATAAAACCAAAGCTGCTTTCCACATTACCCAAACTTTCCACTCATTGACTCACTTTGTCCAAAACTGGAGCACACAGAGCGAGGGATCTTTGATCTTTGATCACGGTAAACGGCCTGAACTTGAACGTGACCCCAAAGCACTTCACTCTACGTCTCATTCACACGCTGATGTGGGGGAGCTACTGGATAGTAGCTACAGCTGCCTGACAGAAGCCGGGATCAAACCAGCAACTTCAGGACAAACTCTTTCAGAACAGAGTCCTGCTCTCTCTCTTTCTCTTCTCTCATCTCTTTTCTTTGAGGATTTGGGTCTGGAGATGTTCAAATTTCAGATTCCACCTGTTTTTTACTGAATATATGCTGGAGTTTACAGATTTCATGGACTGTAACAATGTTCTCTCTTTTGGAGGAGAAACAGACCCGGAGCATCACAGATCTCCCACCGTACCCAACCACCGGGATGTTGGTCTGTTTAAATAGAGTTATGGGTAATTGATGATTAATTTAGTCTGGAAGAAGAATAAAATCTACTATTCAGGCTAAAATAGCAAATAAACCTTTGAACAGAATGAGCATTCAGTCTGCAGACCAACAGAATTAGATGGTTGACAAAAATCTGTGAACAAGAACCAAGACAAACTGAAGCTTCCACTAAAGTGGGCGGAGCCTCGATGTTTGACGCCAACCAACCTGTTGTAACCAGTAGGAACATTTGGTTGCAGTATCCATCCTTCAACCCAAAGAGGACCGGTCCAAGAATCAGGCACATTTACACAGAAATGTTTCAGACAGCACCCTTAAAGGGGCAGCATCATGTAAAAGCAACCTTTTTGAGCTTTACATCATGTTATAAATTCATTCCCTCATCACCTGAAGTCTTACCTTAATTCATTCATGCATGTTTGAGAAAGCCTTTAATCTCCATGGCAACCAGTCAGCTGTCCAAAATGCCTGGCTGGACATAGCAGCTCCTCCTCAGAGCTGCAGCGTCCATCTGCCCTCCCCACTCAGCTCCTTCAGACTAGCCAGCAGCAATTAGCAAACACCTGGTGGAACTGAGCTGATTCTCAGTGAAACGCTGGTAAAAACGTTGCTAAAGGGTAAACAGAGGAGCCATGTTGTGATGACTCCCTGAAGAGCAGGAGTTTTTAAAGAGACAGAGCCCCAATTTCAATTTGTGAAATCAGGAAGACATATTTGACATACATATCATATTTAGAACAATTGAAGGTAACGCAGTTACTTGATCATGCTGTAAGTTGGCTCCATGTGCCTGGAAAAATAATTTCCACTCCAGGTAGAAGTGGAAAGTGATGGTGGCTTACTGGTTCTGTTTCCCTCCTGCAGACTGGAGTAAGACGGCCACCAACAACACGAAGAAGGTGAGCTCAGACAACCTGGCCAAGTCGCTGTCCTCCAGCTCCTTCGGCTCCAGCACCATCAACTGGACCTCCAAGGCCAAAGCCACGCTGACGCCGTTCTCCAAGCGAAACAGGAACACAGGTGAGACGCCTGGCTAATGAGAACCCCACATGAAAGTGTTTTCATGCTTGACAGATCAAACAGGACCGTAAGAACCTGGAACAACGCTGAACACTGTAGTTTACTAAATGAACGTCTTGCTGTGAGAAAATGAGCTCAGATATAAACGTTTTTCCTTCAACCTTAAGGTCTGGAAACAAGGGAAGGAATCAAAGTTCACACAGTCGGACTTTGGTGTTTAAAGCTACAGTGAACAATAGTTCACCAATCTTTGGGGGGGGCGTTTCTGCTTTTCTGTCTAGTCTTTATAACCGATCGTGTTTTACAAAAATAAAATGTCAGAAACAGAAAATTAAACCTTGTAAAAAAATAATTTATTACACATGATGCATGGGCGGTTTGACCAAAGTCGATCAGAAACTGTATCAGAAGGAAAACGGCCAGGGAATAAGACCCGGCAGTGAATCATCCCACTCATCCTCCTCATCAATCATTAATCACAGCATTCAGCCCATTTTTCAACCCTTTCATCCTCCTTTCATGTTTATCATCGCCATATTTGTCTTTTCTTTCCGTTCTTCTTCTTTACGTGTTGGACCCGCTCATCCCGCTCGTCATTTTTTACATCCCACTCTTCTCGTTATTCCCAACACATTTCATCCCACTCATCCTCTTCATCATCCTTAAGGACTCAGATTCATTCTATTCTTCCTTCTCACCATTTTCTGTCACCTGTCGTCCCATTTTTCTCTCTCTTATCCTTAAAATGCTTCATCCCACTCCTCCTCTTCATTGTTCTGTTAAATCACTTTACATCCCACTCATCCTTCTTACCTTTTATCCTCCTTGTCATTTTTTACACCATTTTTATCTCAGCAGTTCTCCTATCTTTCTTTACAACAGTTTTGGTTTCACACATTTCATCCCACTCATCCTCTGTCATCCTCTGTGACCCGACTTGATCATTTTCCTTAATGTTTCATCCCAATCATCCCTCCCATCATATTTTATATAATCCCTCTTTCATCCATTGTTTTCTGGTTCCTATTCTTCATCCGTTTTATCCCACTCATCTTCCTCAGTCTTCACAACTGCTTTCTATTCCCATTTATTCTCCCCATCCTCCCAACATTGAATTATTAATCCGATTTAAACCGTTTTCACACAGTCTTGTTCTCCGTCCAGTTTAGTCTGATCCAGCACATCATCCTTTTGTTTCTCCACTTTAAATATCAATCCTCTCCGTTTTCCTGTTTCCATCTGGAAAGTCCTAACTATAAGAGGTCTTTTGTCTGCTGAGGCAGAATCAACACTCACATCTCATTGTTCTAAGCCATCAATTATGAGACAAACAGCCTCTTTGGACACCCATTAACGCTGATTAACTAGTAAACTTTGCTAATGACAAATTAAGCCTTTTATTTCCTCTAGTACGTTCGTTGCGCCACGCTAGAATTAGTGGAAAAAACACAGCAGTTGTTCTTTGTAAGTAGATGATTGTTAAGAACAATCAAATCGGAACCAGGTTTTCTGAGTCCCTGTTTCCAGACTGTGTGTGAAAACATTGTTCTGTTCATTTTGCTGCAAGTTCTCATGTGTGTGTGTGTGTGTGTGTGTGTGTATCTGCCTCTGTGTGTAGAAAGCTCATCAAAGCATTAACAGGAGGAAACCACCTGCAGAGGTAAAGATGATGTCATGTGATCCGCTTCAGGTTTCCCAAAACGCCTCTGAGTGAATCTGAATTGTGCAAATCCTCAGATTCGCCTTTTACACAGGATGAGAAGTCCTGAATCAGACGTTTTGGGAAAACGCCTCCCGCTGAGTGTGTTGTGATTGGCTGCTCGCTGTGATGTCACACTGTTTCCAACCCGAGACGCTTTGAAGGGCTTGAAAGCCCAAACTCCGCCCGCTCAGAGCGTCCCGGGATGCAGAAACAAACACCCACTGCCGGTCTGCATCTCTGCTAACATGTGTGGTGCTTTGGTTTTTTTCTCAGTAGTTTTCTGTTATGGATTATTAATAACAGCCTAATGTTAATGACGTGCTTCGTATCAGTCAGTCACTGATCATGTGGGCTTACTTTTTAGAATTAACACCAAATGTGAAAGACGTCAAACTTTGTTTATATGTTGGGATGAAATAAACTCCAGTGGGAGTGAATTAATCTGGCTGGAATCACATGAAACATCTGCTCTCCAAACTCCACCAAAGCTGCAGCATTTGAGTCATTTCTGCGATTCTTTCATGAGCCGCCAAACCGTAACGCAGCTTCTGAGCTTAATCTGCAGATAAACAGATAAACTTTAGCTCTGAAATGTTGCTGTAGGTCAGTTCATTCCAACTTTAAAGCTTTAAAAAATCTTTTTTACAACAAATATAATTTTTTTTGTCTTTGATACTTTAATATTTTTTGCAGAAAGTAGGACAACAAACATCCAGATGGGACCAATTTTGTGTTTTGAATCTAAAATGATTCACAACTTCTTTTTTTTTTTTTTACAAAAATCTGTTATTATTTAAATTAAAATGTTTAATTTTAATTGTTGTGACCCAAAAGTTCTTTTAATTGAGAATTTTCCAAAGTTGCTGTTAATCTGACAAACGAGCCTAAAACGATTCAGATTATTGATTATGATCCATAAGTTATTATCATAAATTAATTAAACTGTGTTCACTTTAAATTCTTTTGCATTTGGACCAGTACATGAAACATGATGTAATATTGCAAAATAGGCTCCACAATCAAACCAGAATGACTTTAACTGACATCTTGCTGGTACACAGTAAAAATGCTGGTGTTAAATTAACACCCAAAGGTGTCTATATGTGTCCAAGTCAGCTGGTGTTAAATTCAACAATACAGAGTGTCACATTAACATTTACACCGGTGCTGCTGTTAAAATATATTAAAATTAACACCAGTGTAGTGTTGATCACAAAACATAATGTGGTGTTAAAAAAGTAAATAATTGACCCACAAGATGTCAATATCAATCAAATCCAGTGGAAAATATTGAAACAATACACAGAAATGGAAAGTTTAACTTTTCTTAAACTCAGTCAGTTTTATAGACCAATTGTTAATTTAACACAAAAATGGGTGTCAATTTTTTAAAACTTTCAAAAGTGTTAATTTAACACCTGCTGACTTGGACACATATAGACACTTTTGGGTGTTAATTCAACACTGGCATTTTTACTGTGTAGAAATGAATTCATGGAGTCATAAAATCTGATTCTCTTACAATGAGAACAAAACAAAAATCTTCTCTAAGTCTTTGGTTGCCTGCAGACACTCAGCCTTCCTGCCTTTCCTGGTTTTACTGAAGTGAAACAGATTTGGGAGTTTATTAAAACCTCTCAGTCAATTTAAATGTAGTTTTAAATTTCATTTGGAATAAATATTGTGGGGGTTCTAGTAGGACCAAAACCAAGCCGTGTAAATAACTAATTTTCTGATTTTTATTGATTTAATTGAGGTTATTTTTGCTATTTGATTTCCTTTCTGGTACACTTTGTACTTTGGGTTTTATTGGCACAAGCTAAGGAATAATCACCAAATCCACTCAGTTGACAGGAGACAAAGTGTTTCAAGCAGAAAGTAACGTGCGCTTTAACTTCAGAACGTGTCCATCTGTGTTTACAGACCATTAAACCTGTGGATGAGTTTCTAACTTCACTTCTGACAGCTGAAATTAGCGGCCGCTTGTGACTTCAGCTGGACTTTAAGTGAGAACAGATGGTTTTATTTCTTTGCACTAAGTTTTTATCATTATCTAATTTTCTCTAAACGGCTTCCTCATGTAAATGAACGTATAATTTTTGTTTCGCTCACAATAGGTGTAATTCATCAGAGATAAATTTCACTAACGTTCATTTGCCTCTGTGTGCCTTTCCAGAACACTTTTATAGGCTAATCGTGGACGTGAGTTTTGAACAATTCTTTGGTTTGTACAGCTGGGGAGGATTTAATTCCTATTTTGTCTTTAGTTTGGCATTTTTACAGCACAGGAAGCGAGTCCAGCTCGGCTCGCCGCTGGTTTGGCAGCTCACACGGTGGGCTTCCTTCTCACTGCGTCGCCACACAACAGTCAGAAATAACAGATTAACACCCGAGTCTCAGTATCTGATTTTTATCACCAGGTGGGCTGGAAGAGGCTTGTTTGTCCAACACATTCCACAAATACACAGTTGGGTTGAAGTAGGAGAACATGGAGACCGGGTCAGCACCTTCCTGATCCTCCAAACGATGTTTTCTCCTAGTCAGTGTCTCGGAAAGCTTCTCTTCCAGCGCGGAACATCTTCATTCCCAAACCGCTGCTCCCTCTGGTGGAAAACCGTCAACCTGATGACTTTCACTTGGAAGAACCTGAACACCTTGAAGTTTCTGCCTCACTAAATAATCCGTCATCCTTGGAGGGTTTCAGGTGGCGAGAAACTATGGCAAGCAATTAGTACCAAAAATAATACATGCATTAACTGTGTTCTGATGTGTAAATAACAGGATGCACCGTTTTTTTGTGTGCAGTCAGTTTCCTCTTCCCTACGTTTTAAATGTACCTGAATGGTTTTGGGTAAAAGTGTAATACTGAGACCCAGAACCGCAAAAAACTAGTGAAATAAATGACAATAAATACAATTAGGAGGGACTTTGTCCACAGCTGGAGACACCTTCAGCCCTGAAAAGACAAACATGCAAAACCGTTCATGAGGAATTCTTATTTCATTCTCATTTTTTAAACCAGCTTTGAGTTTATCCCTGTTTTAAATTAAAGAGCTTATTTCCTAACTCAATGAGAATCGATAAGTGAGATCAAGATTCTTACATTTCCCGTCCCTTGTTGCCCCTCATTCTTTATTTGCAGCTCTGCGTTTCTCTGATTGGGTCCTGCAGGTTTTCCTCTCCCACCGACACGCTGCGGCTCATTCTAGGGGATCCGAAGGCGTTTCCAAACCAGAAAAGATGTATTATTGTGATTCTCAATGCACTTTGACGTAAATACCATTACCACAGTTCAGGTGTGTAATCTTTGGATATTTTTCAACAATTTCCCAAATGGAGCAGATACCAAATCTGCTCTGAAAACTCCTTTGCGTCTCTGAGGATGTGTTTGTTGGGAATCCTACGGCTGGATCAATCCATATCATGAGGAAGATGTTTCACTTACATCTCATTTTGGGTCACCTGGGAGGAAAAACTCACATTAAAACCCATTTATGACCGAGTCACTCGTCCCGTTTGACCAGAGCTGTAACGTATAGATCTGTTGGCTGATCTACGGTCGGACATTCACAGAGGCCTGTTACCGTTTCCAGATGGATGGGAGTCCTGTCAACGTTCAGCCACTTCGCAGATTAAACCTCATAAACCACGGATGAGCACACTGGAATAACACTCAACAATTTTGGAACTAACACCTGATTAACTTCCAAGCACGACCTGAAAAACTTTCCAACCGCCAAACGCCTCTGTCGTTTTGTTGGCAGCGATGGGAACGAAAAAATGTGTCCAGAAGTTTTGCAGATCAACAGTCAGGGGACACAGACTGAAAAACATCGCTCATTTAACGTTTTTTACATTATTTTAATCAAACTTTGCAGCGTGCTGCCTTTCTGTTCAGTGGTGTCATGTCAGCTTTTTGGCTGATCCGACAGTAAAACAGAACCAGGTTATCCTTCTTTGTGCAGTTCATCACATTTGAGGCATGAAGGACAGTCTGTTCTGGTGTCCTAATGGTTCTGATTGAAAACACCTTCTGTTGCCTGATCAGAGATCTGCACACATGTAGGCCTCGCTGGTTTTCCCTGTTATATCTGAGGAGCTTCAACCGCAAACAGAAGATGCTATCAGAGTCCAGGAAACGTTGTTGTTGTTGTGGCAACCCGGGTACGCTGTGATCTTCAAGTCAGGAGACGTTTCTTTGAGTTTAAAGTGCTTTAAAGGGAAACAGATGGACGTTTTCTACATCAACACTCACATTGGCTGGAGCTGTTAAATATTGCTCAGTTTTCACAAAGTGTCCTGATGAAATGTCCCGGCATGGATTCACGTTTTCATGTTTGTCAAATTCTGATTCCATCATTTTGATGCCGAAGCTGAAGCTGTTGGTCACATTTTGTAATCTGGGTCAGTTTGTGCAAACTGCAGCAAATAAAAAGTGTTTTTTAGGCCTTCCTAATTTAAGAAAATATGCTTTTATTTTCCAGTATCAGACCATTTTTTTACAAGTCACAATTTCCTAAACCAATAAAAACTGCTACAAATGTATTTTCTGATTCAGGCCTTTAACCCAGTTGAACTGGGCGAGACATTCGAACCTGTGAGGTAAATGTGAAGGACTTTGTTCAGCAGATCTCCGTCTCCACTGCCAACAAAGTCTTTCTCTGCACAGCAGGATTCTGACTGAGTTCCTGCCTGTATGACAGCATCAGGCTGGCGGTGGAAGAGGCCCAGCGAACACTAAATGTGTTTGGTTTGGCCGGAGATGTGCATGTTAAGCACGACTGCTTGGCACCTGTTGTACAACAAATTCCCAAGAAATGTAAACCTGGAAAGGCAGCTGGTGTTGATCCGGTATGCATTCACTTAGCATTATTAGTACGAATTCAGACTGACGCGTCTAGCAAACAGATGGAGATGCTAATGAGTTTTCTGCTGAAATTCACCCAATAATCATGTTGACTTTGGCACCTGGTCTCCTGTTTATGCAAGTATCCAACCAAAATGTCTTGATTGGCTTCACGGTTTCCTGCAGGATGTTTTCGATGGACTCGGACCACAAGAACTATTAAAATCTATCAACTGTTAGAATCCTGTGATACGGTTCTAATAGTTAAAGAACAGAAGCACATAAACCCTTAAAACTGACGATGTCACTGTGGTGAAATCCTGTAGAGCTGAACGTTGCCCTACAGGCCACATGACAGGGGAGAACCACAAATTATATTTACTAAAATAAAGCAAATAAATTGACTTCACTTAATCTAAAAACCTGTTTCCCCTGTACTGTGAAAATAAAATATGTAGACAAACGGCTGATTAAGAGTTTTTGTGTGCAGAAACTTGTCAATTCCAGTTGTTTCATGTTATTCTTCTTAAGCCAGTTTTAATTGTGTTTGAATTTAATAAAACGTGGGGCATATTTTAAATTAACGAGTTTATCTCCTGACTAGATGAGAATCGATAAATGGTTAGTTTGACCCAGTGATCCAGTGTGTTGCAGTGTAACTCATCCCAGACCAGAAAAGACACATTGAAGGTTTTTGGACTCTCCCATACTATTAAAATGATCCCAAATAACCCGGTCTGCTTCCTGGCCCATCTTGGTCATGATTATGTCTCCAGTTACGGTTCAGACAGCAGATGAAGCGTTTTGCCCGTCAGCAAAGTGACCAAGATGTCAACCTGCTGGTTACCGGACGAACCCCCTACACCTTCAGCAGCACATCTTTTCCATTTCTGTTTTTCTACTCAAGCTCTATAGAAGTGATTGCAAATATTCTAAATATTTCCATTTCTGTTAGATGGTAGAAACGGTCTGCTAGCTTCATACGTGAACTCTGACCCCAGCTGTGTCGTGTGGAGCTGAGAACATTCCTTCAGACAAAACGAAGCTCTTAAGGTTTTCACAAGAGTTAAAGAATCTGTTTCAAAACATTTTCCTCGTGTTTTTACTGGCGGTTTGATCAGACCTGTTCAGCAGAGTGAATTTATTCCTCTGACACTCCTTGTTGATGATGTACACCCGTCCTCTGCTTCCCGTCCAGACCAGAGGGGCTGAGGTGTAATCCCTCTGTCTCCGTACATCCACCGGCTCTGGGAGCTGGAAAATGAAAAGCAAATATGAGAGAGTAGCTGCTGCTGTTGAGCTTTGACACGACGCAGGGCTGCTTCCTTTGGCTCGGCTGTTTCATCTGCTGGTTCCAAAACCTTCCAGGACTGAACCCTTCTGGAAAAATAAAGGGCTTCAAACCAACAAGCCACATTTAGGAGGGAATTTTTCTAAAAGAATGGCAACAACCAAACTGGTTTGTGGTAAGCTGGTCAGCTTTTACCAGGCCAGTTTTCAAATGGCCGTATTTTGGTTTAGTTCCATCCATTTTCTTTACTCCCTTCTCCCTTAGTGGGTCGGGAGGTGCTGGTTCCTCTCCAGCTAACATTCCGGGCTGGAGAGCCGGAGGTGGGGTCACCTGGACAGGTCACCAGTCTGTCACAGGGCAACACAGAGACAAACAACCATACATACACACACTCACACCTAGGGGCAATTTGGAGAGGCCAATTAACCTGACAGTCATGTTTTTGGACTGTGGGAGGAAACCGGAGTACCTGGAGAAAACCCACCATGCACAGGGAGAACATGGAGACTCCATGCAGAAAGACGGGGAATCGAACCCAGAACCTTCTTGCTGCAATGCAACAGCTCTACCAACTGCACCACCGTGCAGCCCTTATTGGTTTAGCTTTTAGTGTAAATATCTTAGCATACTTGAAATGACTCAAAAGTAGCTTAAATATGTTTTCAAGATGCATGAGCTTGTTTTTAATCAAATGGATTAAAATCTGATTATTTCACTTTCAACATGCAGATCTTATATTGCTGATCATTTTTTCACTTTTGTCTGAGTCTGATCCACAGAGTTTCTCTTAGAGGTCAGCATGTTATCATACTTTCTTTCCTCTGGTTTTATTCCCACAATCCAGAAACAATATTTTAGACCAACTGGTGATTCTTCTTTACCCTTCGGTCTTTCTTCACCTGGTGGTCCGAGGTTCTCTTTCTAATGACTCCTAAATGAGAGCCACGATTTGATTTGTGGTTTTTCATATTTTCTTGCGTAACAGAGGAAGCGTTCCCAGCGGAAGCGTTCCCAGTGGGAACGTTATAAGCGTTCCCAGCGGAAGCGTTCCCAGTGGGAACGTTACTTCCTGCTGAAGCTCTTCATGGGTGATGCACAACATCTCTGCACATATGTTCTGTTTCTTTCACACATCCTGACCTCAGTCACATTCCTGATCTTTCCTTCCTGTTGGTTGATTTTGAAAGCAGATTTTATCATAATTTACACCGTGGTGTGTTTTTTTAGTGTAATAACTCTTTAAATCATACGTTTATTTCAGGTTTATGGTTCTCGTTGCTCTGCTTTTACATTTGCTTCCTAACTGTCTTGTTTCCGTCTTTCTCTGCAGACAAATGTTTCTCCAACCAGACCAGCCCCAAGTGCGTCTCCTCATCCTCTTCCTCCTCGGATGTGGAGCCTAACTCCTCCTCCTCCTCCTCCATCCTCCCTGTCAGTCAGATGATTGACAAGGTGAGAGATTACTGCTCCACGCGCACCGACAACTTCTACAAAAACATCATCATGTCCGACAGTTTCGCCAACTGCACCCGGCTCTAGAGCTGCAGCTCCAGCTTCTGGAAGACCTTTGTAAATATTCACGACTCGCTTTCAGCCTGGGATGCGCCTCGTTCTGGAACATCTTCAGGCGTTTCAGGTTCCTCTGTTGTTGCCAGAGGAGATTGTTCTGAATCTAAAGGAGCTTGGGGAAGCTTTTCAGATCTGACCGGGAACGTCTTCTGGAACGTTTCCTTTTCCGCCCGGGAAAATGGATCAGCCTTTCCGCCGTCCTATAACGCACCTACAATCTTAAGGAACATGTTTTATTTTATTGTTTTCTTGTGTTTTATGTGTTTGTTTGGTATTGTATAAGTAGTAGGAGTTTTACAATGTGGAAATCATTTAGATCGAGATATTTGTTCAAGTTCAGCTCATTAAAACAGAATCAGCGACATTAAAATCTAGTCCTGTCCTCAAGATTTCTATAAATTATGACAAACCAGCTTTAATGCAACACAGAAGATTTTCTGATGACCAAATGAACAAAGTGTCTCATGGCCAGAGAAACAACTGGCTGTTGCAAAAATAAATTATTAAAAATATAACAGCTGCAAACCGTAAGAAGCGAAAACGTTATTTTTCAAAATGCTTGGTGGGAGTCCACAGCTGAGGGTCTGCATGGAGGGTCTTTTCTGGTGGTGGACTTTAATTATAATAAATATTTACATAAATCTAACTGAGATGAGACTGAAAACATGAATTAGAAATAAATATCTGGACCTCATTTAGCCATGAACGTTTAGACTTTCTTTACTTATATATTCCACACAAAAGGCTGCGTTCACACTGCAGCCTGAAGTGACCCAATAACGTTCAGGCCGCATTCATCCGAACTGAACGTCACTGATTCTCAACAAATCTCACTATTCTGCTCCTGAAACGAGCAGGAAGGAAGAAAAACAACAACCATGACGGATTATATGAGGATTAAGTTGTTAATTTGCTGCTCCGGCCGGACAACAACTTCAAATATATAAGCTAAGCTCCACCGTTAGCCTCCATGTTTACTTCCGCAAACACTGAGCTCTTCTTCTTCTTCTTCTCATGGCGGTTGGCGGAACACTGAGAACGCTGACGCTATGGCGCCCTCTAGTGCGCATGCGGGACACTTTCAGGTTGTTTGCCCGTTTACACTGCAGAACACATACAGGAAGCATTTACTGGCAGTGAGAACGACCCGGGAAAAAACTATAAATCATTTAAACAGTTGTCAAACCACCAATACTGAAGCAGCTTAACTGATTTAACTGAACATGTAACTTACATGTTGTTATGGTGCCGTTTGTAACGTCACACTGTCAAAACTGAACAGCAACAGTTTGGTTTATAAAGCCAAACTGGAGAAAAACATAATTTCAGTCACAAGTTCACCATGTTGTTCACTCATTTATTCACTGCTTAAAACTAAATATTTAATATTTAGCTCCAAACTAAATGTTCAGCAAGCTGAGCATTTAAAGGTAAATGCTTAATTTAGACGGCTAAATATGAAGCCACCTGTGAGCTAAATATTTAGTTAAATATGTAGTTGGTAAGCTGAATATCTAGCTCGGTATATTTGATTTGAAGCTGTGACATAAACAAATGCATAACATGATTAAATTATTTACTGGCTAAATAACCCAAACTACTGCTGGTCATTTTTGACTGCATGTGTTTTACTGTTGCAGCTGTAATACAAAAAAAGTCTGTTTCCTGAGTGGTTGAGAGCTACATGGTGGTTAATATGGTGACGTATTTACGTTTTGTATAAATTATAAGTATGTTTTTAAGTGTTATGGAAACATCTGACCACATGATGCCTCCTGGACGTCATGAAACTGAATTCATTCAGGATTGAAGCTCCGCTTTTCCAGTTAAACTCAAAGATAGGAATGTTAATCATCACTTTAATAATCTGTTTCTACACACAGAATAAGCTACAAAGAGCAAAATGTTGCAGCAGTTGTCACTGATGTAGCTTCAGCCTCACCATGCAGCTCCAAAGACACGATACTTACTGAGTGTTCATTATAATGAAATGATCTTTTGCAAACTCTGCAGAACACAGAAACCCTCCTGGAACCAGTTTGAGACACGACAAGTCACAGAAACAAACCCCAAGTTAAAATGACCCATAAAACCTCCCAGTTTTTCACATCCACGCGTCTCCAGGATGACGAGGTGCTTCAGTTTGGAGCTACAGGGAGGTGAGAGACGCTGATGCGATCCTACTGTATCACGTAGCCGCCGGACCTTAAAAAAGGGAAAGAGCCGGAGAGAAATGGGCTGTTATGTTCTGTTGTCTTTTTTAATACTGTGATGTTTGTTTGTGGAGCCATATCCTCTGTAAATAGTGATCTCTGTGTTCGATGTGTGGATGCAGGAAGCTGCAGTCCGGATCGATGTGAAGCTCCCAGCAGAACGGACGAGACGGGAACGATTTCACTTCTGTGTTTTAGGAAACTGATCTGTGTTTTGCATCTTTGATTTCTCTCTGCAGCTGTTTGGGTGAAGATTAAATAAATACACTTTATTGTTACATAAGCAGACTTTTTCCACCTTTATGCTGCTTCATTTTAAACACAAAAAGAAAAATCGACCAACTGCAAACGGAGGCTCAATCAGCCTTTGCTTCTCCTGCCAGGTCAGTTTTAAATCTGGCAGCTTGAACATGGAAAGAAATGTTCTAGTGTGAAAAACAGTGACGTCTGCAAAAAGTATGAAAAATGAGGAATCAGTGGGGAGTTTTCCACAGAGCTGCTTATGAGGCAGAAGGAATAAATAAACTCAATCAATCTTAGAATCAGGAACTTGTTTTGTGTCTGGCGTAAACATTGACCACCGTCTCAAAGAATTAAAGGTTCATTTCGTCCATCTCAGTGGGTCACTTCTCTGATATTTCCCACTGGAAGAGCGAGGGCTGGGAAACCCAAGAACGTTGTTTTTAGGGAAAACTGTAAAAAGTTTAGCAGCACAAGTGAAACCCCATCCAGGTACCTCTGGGTGTTGGCACCAGTTTAAGCCAGTGGTACCTTTAAAGGGTCAAGTTCTGCTTTTCTATGACTTTCACCAAATAAGCTAAATATTCACATCGAAAACCGTTTTCTGAAGTTTGATAACTGGAAACAGGATAACAGCCCCTGCAGTTATCCTGCAGCTTTAGCTGCAAAAACAACACTAAAAATAAAGATGATGGATATTTAATGAAGCTACAGACGACCCCGACTAGTTCAGGCTCAGTTTTTTGTCTATTCACTGATTATTTTTTTGTAGAACATTTAAAATATATTCTAAAAACAAATAGCTAAGCACAATGCTTGACTGGCCTTTGAAAACCAGCCAATCCAGAAGCCTAATTTATTTTCCTTGGTGCTGATTGGCTGTATTGGCTGCAATGAAGACTAGAGATATTATCCTCTGTAGCGCTAAGACAGTTTCCACTGTGCATATTAGAAGGAATGTTTGGTGTTTTAATATGCAGTTATAGACATTTTTAGAGCAGATTCATGCATTATGGTACGACAAATTAGTAGAATTAGAAATTAACAAAGTAGAGAATAAGATAATTGTGACTCACTGCTGATTTGTGCTTCCCTTGTTGGAGGCCACAGCATCAATCTTTCCATCACGTTGACAGAAATCAAGCAGAATTGAAGCTTCAAACTGTTAAAACTATGAGCTGCATTGAAAGAAATCTTGGACTGTAAGTGTCAGAATCCTCTGGTGGACCCAGGTGTAATCATTTATGCATTTACAGTGTTTTACGTTCGATATGATATTTTTAAAAGACTCTTCCATTCCAGTTAAATGTCCAGATTCAGTTTGGTAAAATCCACCTTTCTGTGACCCGTTTGGACGGTTAATGGTTCCTCTGTGGTAACGTCTGACCAGTCTGGACTCAGAGTTCTCATTATTTCTGTCATTTATTTGGACCTTTGTGTTTCTTCTGTGATGCTTTTTGAACTTTTTAAATACTTTTTGTTGAATACACTGTTTGTCTCTCATGGTTAACCACACAACCGTCTTTGGATCTCGACCCACCGGTTCTGGCAGCAGCAGAGTTCAGCATGAGGTCCAGTGCGTGGTCATGCAAGCATTTCACCGACCACCAGAAACTGCGGGTCGCTCTCTCTTTCCTTTTCTCAGCATGGCGAAGGAATTTATTCATCAGAAAGACTCGGGCTGGGAGAGAGGACGTCCTGATTAGACGTTTTCTCTTTTGACCAAAATACAACCAAACTGGGCCAAAACACTTCATTATGAATAAGTGAGATTTAAATATTAGCTTCTGATTTAAAATAGAAAGGAGTATTAAAGGAAACGTTATTGATCATCTTTTAAAAATAGGGTTTAGAAAACCATAAGTGGTGTTCTTAGAGCGAAAAGCAGTTTGTGTCTGTTTGGCATCCAAAAATTATTCTTCGGTGTTTCGGCTGTTTTGCAGTTTTCTGGTAGTTTGTTCCAGATTTGTGGTGCATAGAAGCTGAATCCTGTTAAATTAGATGGTTTATGTTAATATTCAGTATGAACAAAATAGTTGATGTAAACAAGGAGCATGTCAGAAGCTCAGTTCACATAATTACATAATAAAATTTAAAGACATTTATAGCAGTCTAATAAATTTTAAATCCTAAAAGATACTTAAAATATAAAACTTTTAAAAGTTTTTTATGACAGTTATTAGATTAAATTTCTTCAAACATACAATACTCTTATTTTTTAAACGTTTTGGTAAATTACATTTTAGCACTAATGAAGTTCCATACAGTGTTTCAGCTTCACAGCTGTTTGTAAAAATATTTCTTCTCTTTTTTTCTGCTGTTTCATGGATACAGATTTTTTTTTTTCCAGGATTCAACAAATGATGCAACTTCTGCCCAAAGTCCAGTTTATAGGAACCTCTTTCCTGTCAAGAAACTGAAACTCACTTCATGATTTTGCTGAATAATAAAATGCAGAGCCACTGGTTGCTATAGCGATGTCCACCTATTTGTTTAACCTGTAAGGCATTGAAAAAAGAGCTGAGCACAGAGAAATTATTAAACGTCATCACATCCTAAACTGGATATTCTGTGGCACAATCTTCAAAAATCAACAAACTTATGCTCCAGTTGTTGGCAAAAAAACATTAAAAGGTCCCGGATGCTTCAGTCTGATTTAAAAGAGTAAATAATGTCTGTTAGTCCTCAGGCTGATCAGCTGCAGCCTCCTTCCTCCATCCACAGCAGAGAAACTCGTCCCGGTCCACGAATCAGGGGTGAGAAACTGACCCCCAGACTCAAAATGTTCGGTAACGTTTTCCGTTTTCTCTCCACCTCATGTTCACCTCTCTGCTAACTCTCAGCGCTGGGATTTATCAAACATGCGGTCAGGTCACAGAAAATGTGCGAACCCTGTCGCTGCTCCATGTGCCAGAAGTCGAAGCAGAGAAAACACCAGATTCCCAGAGATCATTTATCATCGGGTGTATGGAGATGAGGTGGTTGACACACTCAGCGGGAACAAACCCAGCATCGCTCAGGTTTCCTCGGTTTCGCTCTCCTCACTGCTGACAGAGATTCTGCTGCCACAGAATGCAGATTACAGTGTGTGGTTTGGAAACGACGAGCGGCCTGGTTCTGAGGTCGGAGGAGGATTTTCAGAAATCCTAAAGATATAAGACTCTTATGCTAGACCAGTGGTTCTTAACCTGGGTTCGGTTGAACCCCAGGGGTTCGGTGAGTCGGTCTCAGGGGTTCGGCGGAGCCTCTGCCACGGAGGTAAAGACGACTTGTGTAAAGTCGTGATGACGCCTCGCTTTGCCATCACTTGCTGCACAGGATCACGTTACATTGCTGAGCCAATCAGAGGATCACGTTACATTGCTGAGCCAATCAGAGGATCACGTTACATTGCTGAGCCAATCAGAGGATCACGTTACATTGCTGAGCCAATCAGAGGATCACGTTACATTGCTGAGCCAATCAGAGGATCACGTTACATTGCTGAGCCAATCAGAGGATCACGTTACATTGCTTAGCCAATCAGAGGTTCACGTTACATTGCTTAGCCAATCAGAGGATCACGTTACATTGCTTAGCCAATCAGAGGATCACGTTACATTGCTTAGCCAATCAGAGGATCACGTTACATTGCTTAGCCAATCAGAGGATCACGTTACATTGCTTAGCCAATCAGAGGATCACGTTACATTGCTTAGCCAATCAGAGCTGCGGAGGAGCCCTGATTGAAGGAGCTAAACTCTCCAACTCATCTTTTTTTACATTTCATCACATTAGATTGGGACATTCACCGTTTGTTTCTTTGTAAATATTTGAAAAACGCAGCTTGCCATTAAGCGAACACTTAATGGCTTGTGTGCAAAGCAGCCAATCCTGAAGCGCCATTCATTTTTCTTGGCAGCGATTGGCTGCCAGTTTCACTGGTCGCGCTAAGGTTTCAAGTATGCGATTTAATTCATATTAAGGAATATTTGGTGTTTGAACAGTTAACATATCCGGTTATTTTTAGAAGGGGTCTCATGTATTTGTGGATTTAAGCTATTTGCTTAAAAAAACAAACAAAAAAACTTTCTGATGTTATGGTGCGTTCCAGTTGTAGTCGGTACTCGGAAATTCTGACTGTTCTCAGAGACTCTACCTTTTAAGAAGACTTGGTGATCTTCTTAAAGTGACCCAACTAGAGTCTAATTGGGTCAAATGTCTCGAATTTGGAAAACAATAATGTTTATTTATCACTACAGAAGGGTTCAGTGAATGCGCATATGAAACTGGTGGGTTTGGTTCCTCAAAAAAGGTTAAGAACCACTGATCTAAAGGTTATGATGGTAGATGTATTATAGTGCAATAATAACTTCCAGGTATAAAGGAAAGGTTGTCGGTTGCATAAAAGTCTGCTCTCCAGGTCATAGTAATGTAAAATTCTTCAAATTCTTCATTCGCTACAAAATAAATCCATCTGTCTTATGTTTGAGTAGCAGGGATTACTGCTACCTGAGTGACCTGAGATCCACTCAGACTTATTGTTCTCTACTTTGGAAACAAACTGTGAGAAATGTGTTGAAGTGAGCTGAACTTGTGGACCGTTCACAGCTTAAAAATAAAATCCAGTACTGGGAGATTGATCTGCAGCTGCTCCACACATGAAACGACACATAAAGCAGAACTTTAACCGGAAGAAGATGCAGTAAAACAAACAGTGAATCTAAGTTGAGCCTGACTTTAGGATCCGGCTCTGCTAACACGCTAATGCATTAGCAGAGATAATAATTTGATTAGCTCTGCTGCTAACTTTGAAAACATTTAACTTCCAATGCATTTTAGTTGAATAATGTTTGCGCTGAAGTTTTAGATAAATATTCTTCAAGTACTTCGACATTTAATATCCATGCTCTTATTTTGAAATTTTACGCTTTTTACGGCAGCTCCATTTCCTCAGTACTTAGAGCCACATTTTAAAAAAAGCTTCAGTTTAAAAAAGTGAGTTTATTGAACAATTTGCAACTATTCAACAAGATATAAAGCATGTCATTGACACAGTGCATCTTGAAATTAGCATGTTTGCCCTTTAGCATAAATTGGTATAACACCATAAGAGGAACGTTGATTAGAGGAAAACTTTCTGTCTTAGTTATAACGACGTGCCAGGCTCTATTGAACCCGGTTGTTGTCTCAACAAGATTCAAATTACACAGATTTAGAAAATGTTGGCGATTAAGGAAGAAAACATTCAGTTCCCTCCCTGCTCTTTAATATCTACCAGAAAACTGAAATTTTCCACCAGTAATCAGTGGAGGATTCTTTTATTGTAAAAAGAAAGTTTCTAGTTTGTTCACCAAACCAGGCCTGATCTAACCTTTATCTGGCAACAACATGACCCCGAAGCTCAACATCAATCTTTCAAGATCTTAACAGAACTAAGTGAACGTTCCTTCCCGCCGCAGTGATGTGATTTATTCATCAAGGAATCTGCAGTCAACAGCCAGAAATCCCGTCTTGAAGATATTCGATCACCTGC
The DNA here is from genome assembly GCF_904066995.2 of Poecilia reticulata. Lineage (NCBI taxonomy): Eukaryota > Metazoa > Chordata > Actinopteri > Cyprinodontiformes > Poeciliidae > Poecilia > Poecilia reticulata. The sequence goes on along the minus strand of NC_088850.1, from coordinate 2,021,414 downwards.
GAGTTCTTGCTCTGGGTTCTTCTCGGTGCGTTTGAGACATCCATCTGTACGTTTCACTGTGATTAATCCACAGGAGGACTGCGGAACGAAGAGACAAGACGGTGAAGCATAAAGTTGAAAAATAAGAGTGGATGTTTCCCCACAGAGACGCTCTGTCAGGACAGCAGGGCGTTGATCCACAGAGGGTCAGGGTTCATCTGATTTTTATTTGGTTTTCTTCCATGACGTATGTTATTGCTCATCACTTCCCTGCCAAGTTTTATTTTCCAATGTTTGGAGGTTTCAATCAGGAAATCGCTATGCAGATGTTGCTAAGTCGTTAATGTGTAACAACCAGCAGTCTAATGTTTAATGAATATGACCATCGCTGCTGGTGCCATCGGTGGCTCTGATCCGGTTTCCTTTGACACTAGAATGAAAATATCAAAGCAAACTGGAGTTTTGGATCAACTTTATGTAAAATGCAGCAACACAAATGGACAATTCTCAAACATGAATGATCTGTTGTCTATCTGAGAGAATGAACTGCTTCGCCTGAAAAGCAGAAAAAGCCTTAAAAAACTTAATTTATGTCTTAATAATGCGTCTCCGATGTATCGCTGTTTCCAGGGTAATTCACTTCCAGTTTGGTTTTGTGGGAACAATCTGCTGGTTTCTCTGGGGAACGGCCAGGTGGCAGAACTGGATTAATCTAAACCTGCTGGTTGAACCACATGGGAAAAAGGTTAGTTTATTTATTCAGTTCATGTTGCTGAGAAGAGCTGTTGCCTTGCAGCAAGAAGGTTCTGGGTTCGATTCCCTCTCCATGTTCTCTCTGTGCATGGTGGGTTTTCTCCAGGTACTCCGGTTTCCTCCCACAGTCCAAAAACATGACTGTCAGGTTAATTGGCCTCTCCAAATTGCCCCTAGGTGTAAGTGTGTGTGTGTGTGTGTGTGTGTGTGTGTGTGTGTGTGTGTGTGTGTGTGTGTGTGTGTGTGTGAGTGTGTGTATGGTTGTGTGTCTCTGTGTTGCCCTGCGACTTGTCCTGGCGACCCTCGCGCGGTACGCTAGCTGGAGAGGCACCAGCACCTCCTGACCCCACTAAGGGACAAGGGTGTAAGAAAATGGATGGATGGATGTTGCTGAAATGATCCAGGCGGAGCAGAGAAAACGGTCCGAAACATGTCGGGGTCACGATGAGGAGAAATGACTTAAGGCTGCGTTCACACTGCAGAATGAAGTGACCCAATTCAGATCTTTTTGACGTAATGCGACCTGTATCTGATCTTTTCATGGCAGTGTGAACAGCTCAGGTCGGATTCTTTTAGAATGTGATCCATATCCGATACGTATCCGATTCAAATGCGACCATAACGTTCAGGCCGCCTTCATCCGAACTGAACGTCACTGATTCTCAACAAATCTCACTATTCTGCTCCTGAAACGCGCAGAAAGGAAGAAAAACAACAACCATGACGGATTATATGAGGATTAAGTTGTTAATTTGCTGCTCCGGCCGGATAACAACTTCAAATATATAAGCTAAGCTCCACCGTTAGCCTCCATGTTTACTTCCGCAAACACTGAGCTCTTCTTCTTCTTCTTCTCATGGCGGTTGGCAGAACACTGAGAACGCTGACGCTATGGCGCCCTCTACTGCGCATGCGGGGCACTTTCAGGTGGTTTGCCCGTTTACACTGCAGAACACATACAGGAAGCATTTACTGGCAGTGAGAACGACCCGGGAAAAACATCGGAATTGGGTCACTTCCGGCTGCTGTGTGAACGCACCCATAAAGACTCTCTGTTTAAACTGAATCCATAAAACTGAAGTTTGTTCAAAGATAAACAGGACTTTTCTGTTCTATCACTTCTGTTATGTTTGTCCTTTTTCAGATTTCTGAAGGATTTCCATAATCAGATTCCTCAGCATTAAACTGTTCCTGTTTCCTTCTTCCTGCTTCTTCTCCAACTGAGATTTACTCGTTACGTTTAAGAAACAGAAGTTAAATTTTAACCTGAGTTCATCCAAACCCAGCTCCGCCGTCTCTCCTTTCTTCCGACCACACTTTATATAAAGGGCATATATAAGTTTACGAGGTCTGACGCTTGGTCAACCTCATCCTCCTCTTCATCCTCCCTCTCTGCCTTCATCCCTGTTTTACAGGAAGCTGCTCGGTTTGCTCTGCAGAGGTTTGATTCCTTAGATTCATCACTACAGGACGACTTTGCCTTGTTTTTGTTTGGCTGCTCGCTGTTTTATCACAAGATAAGAATGAGCATGAAAATGGAAGCGAAACAAAATCAGGATTTTTTTTTTTTTTTTTATCAGCACACATACATGTGGTTCATTTCCTGGAACAGCTGGAGTCAGCAGGAATCCCGCTGAAAATAAAACTGTCTTTACTGTTACTGCAGTGATGCTGCGAAACCAGAGTGGAAGAAAACATATGAGAAATATTTACAGAAAAAAGAGAAACATGAAGACTGTGTCGCCACTGGTGAATGAGATGTTGTCAGTAAAGCCTGGATGACGTCTGTCCGCGTGTAGCTGCTGATCTGGCCTCTCATCCACACGTCGCCTCCATTTAATATCACTAAAATGATTCATAATGAAAACTGCAGCCAAAGTGGACATTTACAAATTCTAATCTTTTTGTTTTGCGTTTGGAAACTGGAGATTTAGAGGTGAAAGCAAGACAAACTGCAACAAATAATAATGCTGCTGCGACGAACCGTTACTGTAACCATAGTAACTGTTTGGCCGGGCGGTGGAGGAAACGTGACTGTTCAGACACTTTTTACTTGTTTTTTATAACAAGTATACTCAATACGTTGAGTTGTAAAGGAGCGAGCGCCTGGAAGTCGATATTATCTCGTGTTTTATTAACATTATATTATAAAACGACCTTTAAACTAATTCAACTTCTCTGTTTGTCCACACAGTGAATCTCCCGGCGCCATGTTTAATCCCTAACCGGAAGTTTGGTTGTTTTGAAGGATTGTGATTGGCTGACAGGTGTTAGCTTAGCGCCACACTGCCCCCTGTTGGTTTGGCATGTTTAAAACAAAACTCCGTAATGTAATTCAGCGGATTAGTGTGGATGAAAACTTTTCTCTAGCCAATCAGGCGTTGATGAGATTATTTTATGGAAACAAATATCTTCACTACATCATTGTGCAAATAAAAACATATAAAAAAAATTCTGTTCTCTGTCTATAATTAGGTCAAAGTTCAATCAAAGTTTTTGATCTCAGAAAGAGCATGAAGTGTTTCCAATGATATTCAGTTCCTAAGTTTTAGGAACTGAACATCAACATGTTTCTAATGATAGTCTGCTACATAGATTCCACTGATTCATCTTTAAATTTTAGATTTGTTGTCATTTATCTTGCACTTTATAATCCTTGGATTAAATTACTGGGATGTTCACTGATTTGCAGGCTGCAAAATGTTTTGCTCTCAGAAAAATAAAAACTTTTCTGCAGCATGACAGGCTTCAAAGATTCTCAAATAAAGGAAGAAATACAGTCATTATTTAGTGACTGTATCATGTTTAATGCATTTGTTGGAAGTCCTTGGGGGGATGGCTTGATTTTTGGTTGATGGAGTTTACACTGAATTTATTCTAATGTATTTTTCATCTTTATTCTTGCCCAGCTGTTGAGGCGACTGGACTGAGGCTGCTGGACGTTTGCCTTCCTTCTCTGGGAGCAGCCAGGATGTTTGTTAAATTATTATTTAGACTTGATTTATAGTCATCTTTTTGAAGTGTTGAGTTTCACTGTAACTGATTTACTAGATTTAAAAACATTTTCTATGATCTTGCAGTCTGCTGGGCTTTTTTTAAAGCTATTCCTCGGTTTGCCCTGGGAATCACTTCAGATGGGGTTCTGGGGAACTTGTGGTTGCAGAGCTGGTGGCTGTTTGGCATCCCAGAGCCAGGACATGTGTATGCAGAGTGGCCTTGGAGCTGAAGTGTCTGCATCCAGCCCTCAGAGCGTATGATGTGGTGTCTGCAGAATGCTGTCGGTGCATGTTTGAGATGCAAAAACACTTCCTGAAGTGAAGCAAAGCGAAAAACACCGAGGGATAATTATGAGTCAAAATGGAGCAGGCAACCTGGCCAGACAACCACAGATCCGTTCAGTGGCACATGTTTCTTCGCGGGAATATGTGTTTCCAATTATTCAAATGAATTTATGAGCACCACAAACTGTTCAGTGGCTGAGAAAAACTTATTTTTATTCCAAAGTAAGCCATCTGTTTGAGCCTCCAAGGAGAACTCCCTGTAGTCTCTTGGAGACAGGACATCCATCAGGGAAGAAAAATTAGCAGTAATTTATCCCTCCAATACTTCCCCCTGATCTGGACCATATGCTTGCATTTTTTATGGTGAAAGAAAATATGAGAGGAAACGGACATCAAACTCTGAGGGGAGAAAATAAGAATCACAGAAACAGAAAGGTTCATCCACCTACCATGAAGTATTTACACAAGGTTTAAATGTAGGTCTTCTTACAGCGTGCTAACGCTACGTATGCTACCTCACCTCATACAGGATCTGATAATAGGAAACTTTTCAGTGAGTCATGTCTCCGAGTTCCTCGTCTCTAAAAACAGAAGTTTCTCTGAAAACAGAGGGACTCTGTCCTGTGGCAGCTGTTAACCTGAGGTGTTCCCCAAGGCTCAGTCTTTGGTTTCTTTGTCAGGAATTATTTAGTTTTTCAGTGTCTTCTTTTACTCCTGGTAAATAACTGTTCAAGTGAATCATTAAAAGAGCAAAGAACAAATAAAATTCATGTTTTTGATGATTAATCTTAAAGTAGTAAATGTATATAATCCTGCTTCATTGCAGCCACTAATGAATGCTGATCCCACTTTTTACTGACTGATTATTTCTGAACTGCACAATAATTTTTTGTTCTCAGGCACATGGATAAATCATATCTACCATAACATCAATGCAGGAATGGGAGGTTTTCTCTGGAGCTTCCAGCTTCTGGAGATGCAGGAATTTGATGCCTCCTGTTCCTGTCAACCTCCTGCTGCTTTTCAATGGTCACAGTTAAAACCACAGAATGCACATTGTTACAGAACGGCCTTTATTTATGGTGCAACGAGCAAAAGTATGCAATATTTTAGAAACGTACTGCAATCTGCAGCATAAATAGATCATGTTGAGGTTTGAAAACGTGCCTCAGACTCGATCAGTTTGTTCTCTGCAGTTTGTAACATACCTTCATGCTGTGGACAGATGGGAACCTGAGGGGAAAAACAGCACGGAGAGTTTATCTAGACTCTGATAAATGAAGTGATAAATGGACAAGAGCTACAGTAGAGAACTTTGATCACTGCACAATAAAAGCTCAGAGCTAAATCAAACAGTGCTTCAGTTCAACAAACAGCGTTTCAGGTGTCATAATATAGCCAAAGCCTCCCTGCATGTTATTCTAGACTTTACCTAATGTCTTTAATATGCGATGCTATCAGATGAACGGCCTCGGCGATGGTCGGATTTAGTTTACGGAGATAAAACACAGAAAAGAAACACATTTTCTCACTTGTTTTTGATTTTACAACATCCAGATTTTATTCTGTTCTCCTGCAGCAGTTCACATTTTAAGGGCCTCAAAGTGAAACGGTCACTTTAGCTGAGACACTGTGGGATGTCAGCGGTTTCACAATCTGGTTTTGGTGCTTCGGGAGCATCATTCCTCATTTCTTCCTGCAATCTAGAGCTTTGCAAACAGAAAAGACACGACTTTCTGCATGTAGTCAGCAGATGAAGAGCTGACATTCATGAAGGAACCAATCTATTGTCGGAGTTGGAGTTGCATTTTCCACAGAGGGTTAAACACGCTCCTCCTTTGCTGCTCCACTGAATGAGACAGAGAACAGGCACAAGAGGAAGGACCGAGCAGAGCAGAGTAATATTTTATGGTTTTCTGCAGAATTAATGTATTTTGTCCAACGTCATACTCCCCCCACCCTGTTTGACTTCAGGTACAGAATCATGTTCCTTTTCTTTTGTCTCATCCGTTCACAGAATATTTTTCCAAAAGTTTTCATTAAGAAGATTTTTTGATAACAGGGGACGGATCTTTGTGACCTTCTGGTTAAAACTCTCCCATCGATGCCATTTTTACCCATTCTGTCTTTACTAATGTTGAATCATGACCTCTGACCCCTACTGAGGACGTGAGGCCTGCAGGTCTTTACATGCTGGAGCCTCCAGATGAGTCAGGAGCTGCTGGAGTGTTTTGGTGCTCCAGCTTCACCCAGTCGGCTCAGGGAGAGTTAAAGCTGCTGCAGGTTTGTGCTGCCAAACTTCTTCTTCTTTCATTTCTTTCAGCATCTTTTACACTTTAAGGCTCAGTCCTGGTTCCTGATTTAGAGCTGAACTACCAGTGAGACCTGGGCCGTGAAGTTTGAATCGGTGAGTTGTGAATAAAATGTTTGCTTGTAGCTAATGCTAACTGGTTTGGGCTGCATTTGCAGCTGATGGTAACATAGTTCAACATTTTAAGAACTTATTGAATTTAAGTTGGTATCATCTTAGGGCAGGTAACGCATTCTGTGTGATATTAATATGGCACATAAACCAGAGAAAAACCTTGAATTATTGGTGAGGAATATTCAAATTATGCACATTTGTGAATATAACTGCATGTATTTGTCTGATTTATGTGAAAACAAGAACCATTGAAAAATGTCTAGTTAAGTTTCTAACTAGCAGTGATAATAATTTACTAGTCCTGTTTATTTTACTGCTGGCCGGTGACCTTTTAGGGTTTAAAGATACTGAAATCAGATAAATAAAATCATGGACCGTCTGTAACTTTTGTGTCTTCTCTGCATTTCCAACAAACTTTGTGCACATTAACATTATTATTGCAGTATTGTACATATTCCTGTTTATTTTATGGGTTACTCTATGTACGTTTCATTTCTTTTGTGGGTTTTCCTTTAATTCCTCCAGATATGTGGCTCTGAAAACAATCATTATCCTCAGTTTTGTAATAATTCCTGACGTTGGCTCCAGTAGTCGTTCCGTCTGAGTTTACATAGCATCTATAGTAGCATAATCAGTGCTTCATTTAGTAACCATCTGATAGATGTGAGTGACTTTGTTCTGATCTGTTCTTGATGTTAGATGTTGGGTTTAGACACGTGATGTTTTACTTCTTGAGCCTCCGAACTCTAAAGAAATCTGCAAAGAGAGAAACACCTCCGCTACTCCAGGCATGCAGATACATTTCTGCTTCTGATGGATTTACGTTTCAGGAGAAGCGAAGTATTGTTTCAGCGAACTGTCGCCATGCCAACGCATGTATCCATGTCCTAAATAAACCTGAGAAGTGTTTTTAAAGGAGTACAAATGTCTGTTTTTATACCCCATAGTGCTCCTCTGTTCGTCCAGCAGCCTTTTCCTTTGCTTTAGACCATCAAACTTTATGATTGCAGTAACTTATGAAAGCCAACAAGCCACATTTAATCTTCAACCTCGCAGCCTCGGTTTCTGTTATTCATGCCAGTTTTCAATTTAAGTTGAATTGTAGCGTTCCTGTTGCGGCTCTTTTGGCTTGAAATGACACTAAAGTCAGCAAATGTACCATTTATGAAGCAACATGTGCATGAAGTTCTCCATTAAAGTCTGAGGAATCGGCTGCAAAATTATATTTGAAAATGTTTTTAGAATTTTATACAGAAGAGCAGAAAATCACGCAGTTTTTCAAGGAAAGGAAAACAATAGTATTTTAAAGCAGTTTTTATTAAAATTTGTTTTATTTCTGTTGTATAATTATACAAAGTTCCTATGCAGGCTGAAAAATCTGGATTTTTTTCACCATTTTTAGGTAAATATGGAGAAAGCGAAGATTTGTCTGATTTGATTAATGAAATGATTTTTCAGTATTTCATTTCATTTTATCAGAGGTTTTAACCAGATGACATGTCAGTAGTTGGAGTAATAAGTTATTTATGGAATAATTCAGCTGTAAAGTTGGGATATTTTATTAATAAATTCTCAGACTTGATTGGAATTAAGCATCAATCCTTGTGAAACGTTTCCTCTGTACCATGATTTTAAATTAAATAATTCACAAGAAACTGACGAGGTTCACTTATGATTCCAGAAACACTGGAATTAATTCATCCTAATTATGAACAATTACATCAGGCAAATGCAAATATTGATTCTCATCTTGGCGTACGGTTTATTTTTGAAGCAGTGAATTTCTACCTGAGGAAAAGTAGAAAATATTTCTCTTTTGCCAACAGTGTTTTTGTTATTTCATGAAACTGCTGCTTAGTTGAAGTTTTATCCCTTTTCCTTCTCTTCATTAAAACTGAACTTACAAAAACAGATCAGGTCGCAGGACCGGACCCGCTCCACATGGACACTGGGAGCAGAACTGAATCGATCTGACGGAGCTGCTGCAGGAAACGATCAGGCAGTTACCTCAGCATCCAGCAGTGGAGGAGAAGAGCGAAGGTAGGAAGTCTTCCTTCGACGGCGTTGCAGACTCTGGTGCAGCCGGTTAAAGGCTTGGAGCTGCAACCTGGTAGCGGCAGCAGCAGCCTGGGTCTCTGGGTTTGGTTTAGCCATGAATCCGGATCATTTCTTTAGGAGCCATTCATCCGTTCTGCTTCATTTCTGCTTGGCAGGGATTTTTGTTCGCTACGCGTTTTAAAAAACATAATTTAATTTAGCAGCACCCAGAGGGCCTTTTTCTGCTTTCTTCTTCTTCTATTAATTTTTAAGCACATTAAGATGTAACTAACCTTCGAAATGAGATCCATCTGGTTCGGTTATTTCTTCCAAGCAGGCTGGGATTAAAAGCTCACATTCAGGTCACACAGCTTCTGTTCACGGCTGATTAAGAAGCAAATTCACTGTTTGAAGGCATGTCTGGAATCCTTGAAGACTTTTCTAACAATCTGGCTGATTAAATACCAGCAGGTTCCCGCTTCAGACAAACCTGACGGTCCGAAGCTCAGCTGGACGAAGAACCCAAAGCAGCTGAGAATCATCCAGTTTGGACTTGAAACCTGGTGCCTACAGACCACAGCCAGCTTTACCCCAAACATCAGTTTGTTGTCTTTGTAGGCTTCGTCTTTCTAACCTCCATATTTCTCCCCCTTTCCAGCTGCCATCAGTGCGGAGAATCTATCAACCTCCCCAGTACTCCCAGTACTCCCAGTACTCCCAGTAGGGAGTTTCCACAGCTTTTCCACAGGTGCTGAGTGACACACCGGGAAACAGATGTTGACATTTGTGGGATTTTAGTGAAGGTAGGAAAGGAGGCGGTCTGGTTCTGTCGCAGGTTTCAGTTTGCGTTACGACTAAAGTTTTTCATCTTGAATGTCTGGTGACTTCAGTAAAAATCCGTTCTGGTCTGATTCATGAAATGATTCATGAACGTGAGCAGCTGCCTCTGCAGGTTCCTCACTCACCGCAGGACACGTCCATTTTTATGTTCCTCTCGGACTGATGGCGTCTTCCTGTTTGAGTCACGTTGGTGCCGGTTCTCTCTTATCAACTCAACATTTTCTGATTTTGTTCTGGTCATGGGCTTTGGGTCATGACCGAAAGAACGAGATCACGGATACAAGCGGCCAAAATGGGTTTCCTCCTCCGCAGGGTGGCTGGGCTCTCCCTTAGAGAGAGAAGCTCGGTCATCAGGGAGGGACTCAGAGTAGAGCTGCTGCTCCTCCACGTCGAGAGGAGCCAGTTGAGGCTCGGGCATCTGGTCAGGATGCCTCCTGGACGCCTCCCTGGTGAGGAGTTCAGGTCCCACCTGGAGGAGGGGAGACCCAGGACACCTGGAGGGATTACGTCTCTCGGCTGGCCTGGGAACGCCTTGGGATTCCCCCGGAGGAGCTGGAAGAAGTGGCTGGAGGGAAGTCTGGGCCTCCCTTCTGAAGCTGCTGCCCCCGCAACCCGACCCCGGATAAGAGGAAGAAAATGGATGGATGTTCTAGAGCTTATTCACATATTTAATCCACTGGACTCTGACCCGTCTCCTTCCTGAACTGTTTGCGGTTTGAGTCGATCCAGATGCCACCTTCAGGCGTTTTCTGAAACATGCATGACTTCTTCTGATTTTTCCATCATGTCGACGTGTTTGATGTGTTGCTTTGAAATGAAAATCTGTAAAATATTAAAGAACCACAGCAGCGTCATCTGCACTTTCTTAATCTTTCTAAAATCTTTTTTTAAAAACTTCTGAATTAATAGAATATGACATAAAATCTAAGATGTACTTAAGAGATTGTTGATATTTAATGGAGTAACAGAAACGCCCAACCAGGTTGTTTGAGTTCTTTCTTTTGGAAAAGCTGCGGCCCGTTTCAGAGCAGTTTGTGCAACTTTCACTAAATCCACCGAGTCATGAAATGCAACACTGCTGCTCTTTATGGGTCTATGAAGACATGAAACAACAACAGAAAGGGCTAAAGGAATGTGGCCTCCGAGCATTTTATGACGCTGTCGTGAAAGCAGAGATTTCCAGAGAGGTTTTTGAAGTATTTCACAGGATCGTCTTCCAAAAAACACGAGTCTGTCTGTTTCTATTTTGTGTTTTCTTCTTTTAACAATCGTTGTTGTTGTCTGGTTGGTTTTACCCATGAAAACAATCATTAATCTTTATTATTCCGAAGCTTAAATTACAGCTGGATAAAATTTAGCTTTTATTTACGTCTGACTTTTTTCTATTGATTGCATTTTTCACCTGTTTCCTCTCTTTCCTCCCCCCCCCCCACTGGTCTCTCTCTCTCTCTCTCTCTCTCTCTCCCTCCACTGGTCTCTCTCTCTCTCTCTCCCTCCACTGGTCTCTCTCTCTCTCCACTGGTCTCCATCTCTCTCTCCCTCCACTGGTCTCTCTCTCTTTCTCTCTCTCTCTCTCTCCCTCCCCCCACTGGTCTCTCTCTCTCTCCCTCCACTGGTCTCTCTCTCTTTCTCTCTCTCTCTCTCTCTCTCTCTCTCTCTCTCTCTCTCTCTCTCTCTCTCTCCCTCTCTCTCTCGCCCCCACTGGTCTCCCTCCACTGGTCTCTCTCTCTCTCTCTCTCTCTCTCTCTCTCTCTCTCTCTCTCCCTCTCTCTCTCTCTCCCCACTGGTCTCTCTCCCTCTCTCTCCCTCTCTCTCTCTCTCTCTCTCTCTCTCTCTCTCTCTCCCCACTGGTCTCTCTCTCTCTCTCTCCCCCCTGGTCTCTCTCTCTCTCTCTCTCTCTCTCTCTCTCTCTCTCTCTCTCTCTCTCTCTCTCTCTCTCCATTGGTCTCCCTCTCTCCCTCCCCCCACTGGTTTCTCTCTCTCTCTCTATCCCCACTGGTCTCCCTCTCTCTCTCCCCCCACTGGTCTCTCTCTCTCTCTATCCCAACTGGTCTCTCTCCCTCTCTCTCTCTCTCTCTCTGCTGTGTTATTTCACCTCCACCTCTATAATCTGGATTCGTCTCGGGGCGACAGCGTCAGGCTGCCGTCGAGTTTCTGCTCTCTAATTTACTGACATCTGACAAAATATCCTACATTTGGCTAAATGATGAGCAGAAAATGGACAAACAAAAACGATTGTTGAATTAAACATGGGATAGAGCATGAAAGTGAAAATTCAGGATTTCCAAGAAGAAAAAAAACAACAGAAATAGATTGTTTTGGATTTCATCAGCTTGTAGAACCACTTTATTTAGTTTTAATTTAAATTGAACATGTCATGTTGATATGAACAAAAGTTTTGAATAAAAAGCAGCAGGAAGAAAATTCTCATAATCTACATGTTCTCTCAAAAAGTAAATCATCAACCATCCATATACAAACATCTTTAAATACCAAAGAGGCAAAAAAAGATATATAATCTTTATAATAATACCGCAATCCAGTGAATCAATTTACCTTATTTTGCCTTGGCATCATGTTAGATTTCATTGTCCTGTTAAAAGTAAAACAATGATCGATTCTCAGATTTTTAAAATCGTTTCCAGTTTATATTTTTATCCAGAGTAAAACTTAAATTCAAACTTTTTCTCACCAGAGAAGAAAATTATGGCATCATTAATATGACTTATTAACTGAACGCCACAGATAATAAGTCATATATAGCATAATATTTCTCTTCAAACGGTTTTTAGTTTGGTTTTATATGTTATCAGATAACATATTTACTCAACTTTCCATCAGCACACTGATCAATGCACAATCAGTCTACAAATATATCTACAAAATAACGTATTTTGTCTTTTCTGGCACATATTTCAGTAAATATTTCCACCAAGGTCTTTGAATTTGAATCATTTTAATAAACTCATGCTGATCTCTGCATAAAATGCTGCCAGTTGCTACATCAATCTAATCAGCAAACAAATAATGTCTCTTAAAATGTTTTTGTTTCAGGATTTGAGAAAAATATCGGTCACTACTTTCATGAGGTAAAATAACTTTGACTGCTGCCATGTTTTCAGGATAAACGGTAATTTTTCACAGTAACACTCTGTGTGGTGTCCATTATTAACACATGAGATGACCTCTTATGTAATCCTGGAGAAACATTAAGTCATTGCTCATTTTTACGACAAAAACAACAGAATAAGTCAAAGCGGCCTGTTTGAGCTGGAGGTGTTAAGGGATTACCAAACGTTTCAGGTTCCGACCCAGACTCTACTGATGGTTTATTTGACAAATCCACAATCCCTCCCTAAAATGTACATTGCCACAGTTCCCATGAGCAGACATCATCTCAAAAGTGAACATGAAAAACATTTTCTTTGGGAAAAATCTGATGCCAAGACTCACCAATGAGTCTGCAAGATGAAATAAAGTCCAAGGGGCTGGACAAGATGGAGTAATCTCCTACTGGGGGACTCATGGCTGATTATTTGGTTTAATAACACATTAGCTATTTAGCAGGATAGATATGTGCTGTGGGACTCGGGGGGCATCTGGGCGGCTTTTAAGGACCCAACTGTGTCGATCTTGTCCATGAACAGCATCTGATGGAGATTATGGTGTCTGGTTTGGAAACCTGGGACGGCATCTTTGCTTTTCACAGATATTTTTTTTCAGACCATGACCTCCACCATCAACTGGAGTGTGAAGTGGTGAGGAAGAGAGTCAGCTTCACATTTCTACAGTTCTCGTCCATAAAAATATGGACTTTCCAACGAACCAAACTAATTGAAAACCTTTTCACCTCCTCGCCTGTAGGGGCGCTGCACCAAGAACCACAGAAGGAAACAACACAAAAACATCTGAAGGAAACATAAGTACAACTTCCTCCTTCACAAAGTGTAAACAACATTAGAGTAGTGTCAGTTTTTCGCAGTTGTACGATTTCTCTTTGGCAAAGCAGCTATTTCTTCTGCTAGCGCTAGACTAGCCCGTTTGTATTTACCCAGAATGCCTTGTGCTGTAGTCCACTTCCTGCATTTAGAGCAGTCTCCTGTCCGCTTGACATTTGCATATCAAACTGCATCAAAGTTCACTTTACCAAAGCGAGACGCAGGTTTGTAGGCGAACAAACAAAGTGGTAAAATGACTCTAATTCTTCTGTCCTTTTTTCTAATATTTGGTTTGCATAATCTTGAGCAGCTGCTGATCTCCTTCACATCCGTTTCTTCTCTAAACTTCTCACGATGCATTTCTGTCGTCAGCCGCTGGTGTTTCCCTCGGCCTACCTGCTTGATGTCTCTTACTTGGTGTCCCAGTGGTTTGTTTCCTCTAACTGTGGCCAGTGTTTGTGCTCTGGTCGATTTTCCATCGTCACATTTTAACACGGAGACTCTCTGCGTTTAAAGTCCATTGAAACCTCAAACTGCGGAACGGCCAGGAGTTGATAAATGTAACAGCTTTGGGAAACTCGATACGTATTAGAAATATTGGTAGAATCTTATTCAAATCCGTCGCCTCTGTGTTGGTTCAGTTTTGCATGGGAAGGAAAAGTCAATGTGCTTAGCAGCTGATGTCTCCCACAGATCTGATCCTGGCCCGGTTTGTCATTCTAGGTGGTGGTCTTTGCAGGCCTGCAGTTGGTCCAGTTGGAGTGAACAGCACTGTGAGAGATGCTCAAAGAACCCAAACCTGCTGTGAACTGGTCCACAACATTGGCCTTGACCTGCTGGGTTTCCTCGGTCTTCATGATCCCGGTTGTTCTCTGATGTGCGCAGTAAACGTTTTGACATTTTCACGGAACAGTTGCTTTAATACCCAGATAAAATTACACACAGGTGGACTCAGTTTACTTTAATCGGTGTGGAAGTCATTTGATTCTCTCAGGTTTTAGCAAAAAAAAAAAAAGAATCTAGGTTTATTTTTGCTGTCCACTAATGAGACCCTGCCTGTTTATGTTTCCTCTTTTATTGAGGTGAATCACACATGTTGGGACAGCTTGTTCATTTCATGGGGTTTACAAGGTCTTTTGGAGCTGTTTTTGGGGGAACCCAACCAAGTGACTCTTTGGAGTCCTACTCACCACAGGATCTGCTACCCAGATGTTTGGATTGTCCCTGTGAACGTCCTATGATGGTTCACCACAACGTTTATCCTCGGTTAGACTGACAGAGAGTCAGCGAGACAGCTTCCCCTAAACCTGGCCCCCAAAAAGATAAAACAGACAACCACTGAGCTGCTTTTTGAGGTTTTGTCGTTTTCCTGGTGTTTTCTTCCAGCTGACCTCGGAAGAGACCCATTAACAAAAATGCAGAAATATTATCTGCCAAAGTAGAAGTGAAGCTGAAAACGGCTCGTTTGGGACTGAAATGATGAATGGATGATAAAGGATTTGTAACATCCTCCAACTTGTTGGGTCGAATGAGCGAACACAGACCTCAACCTCCCTCAGTTTCACCTGGAGGACGGTGAACAGCTGTGAATCCGGCATGTTGGTGACGTAAAGCCAAAGTCTTAGCCTGTCACTCAGCAGACGGTGTTTCTGATCGTCTATACCCCGGATAACGGTTGGAGAGCGACTCTGGGTTTCTGACAGCGTCTCTGGGTCTCTGACAGCGTCTCTGGGTCTCTGAGAGCGACTCTGGGTCTCTGACAGAATCTCTGACAGCGTCTCTGGTCTCTGAGAGCGTCTCTGGGTCTCTGACAGCGTCTCTGGGTCTCTGAGAGCGACTCTGGGTCTCTGACAGCGTCTCTGGGTCTCTGACAGCGTCTCTGGGTCTCTGAGAGCGACTCTGGGTCTCTGACAGCGTCTCTGGGTCTCTGAGAGAGTCTCTGGGTTTCTGACAGCGTCTCTGGGTCTCTGACAGCGTCTCTGGGTCTCTGAGAGAGTCTCTGGGTTTCTGACAGCGTCTCTGGGTCTCTGACAGCGTCTCTGACAGCGTCTCTGACAGCGTCTCTGACAGCGTCTCTGGGTCTCTGAGAGAGTCTCTGGGTTTCTGACAGCGTCTCTGGGTCTCTGACAGCGTCTCTGACAGCGTCTCTGGGTCTCTGACAGCGTCTCTGGGTCTCTGAGAGAGTCTCTGGGTCTCTGAGAGCGACTCTGGGTCTCTGACAACGTCTCTGACAGCGTCTCTGACAGCGTCTCTGACAGCGTCTCTGGGTCTCTGAGAGAGTCTCTGGGTCTCTGACAGCGTCTCTGACAGCGTCCTGACAGCGTCTCTGGGTCTCTGAGAGCTACTCTGGGTCTGTGACAGTGTCTCTGACAGCGTCTCTGGGTCTCTGAGAGAGTCTCTGGGTCTCTGACAGCGTCTCTGACAGCGTCCTGACAGCGTCTCTGGGTCTCTGAGAGCTACTCTGGGTCTGTGACAGTGTCTCTGACAGCGTCTCTGGGTCTCTGAGAGCGACTCTGGGTCTCTGACAGCGTCTCTGAGAGAGTCTCTGGGTCTCTGAGAGCGACTCTGGGTCTCTGACAGCATCTCTGACAGCAACTCTGGGTCTTTGCTTTGAAACGGGTCTGACTGAAAACCTGGACCGAGATGCCTGGTGAAGATTCAGACTCCAAGCATCTGAGTGAAAACGTCCGACTGACGATGAGGAGACGCAGAAACGACCTGCGATCAGATCCAAGATGGAGGAGAAGCTGGATGAGCTGAACAAGACATCCATCCATCATCCATCCATCATCTATCCATACATCCATCATCCATCCATCATCTATCCATACATCCATCATCCATCCATCATCTATCCATACATCCATCATCCATCCATCATCTATCCATACATCCATTCATCAACCATCCATAATCTATTCATTCATCCATCAACCATCCATCCATTCATCCATCCATTCATCCATCCATCATCCATCCATCCATCCATAATCTGTTCATCCATCCATCAACCATCCATCCATTCATCCATCCATCCATAATCTGTTCATCCATCCATAATCTGTTCATCCATCCATCAACCATCCATCAATTCATCCATAATCTGTGTATTCATTCATCCATCAACCATCCATCCATCCATCCATCCATAATCTGTTCATCCATCCATCAACCATCCATCCATTCATCCATCCATCCATAATCTGTTCATCCATCCATAATCTGTTCATCCATCCATCAACCATCCATCAATTCATCCATAATCTGTGTATTCATCCATCCATCAACCATCCATCCATTCATCCATCCATAATCTGTTCATCCATACATCATCCATCCATCCATCCTTCCATCATCCATCCATCATCCTTCCATCATCCATCCATCCATCAACCATCCATTCATTCATTCATTCATTCATTCATTCATTCATTCATTCATTCATTCATTCATTCATTCATCCATCCATAATCTGTTCATCCATCCATCATCCATCCATCCATCCTTCCATGGATGGATGGATGGATGGATGGATGGAAGGATGATGGATATCCATCATCCTTCCATCATCCATCCATCCATCAACCATCCATTCATTCATTCATCCATCCATCCATCCATCCATGGACTGACAGCTGGATCTTCTCCAGCGGTCCATAGCTGAACCATACATTCAGCTATGGAGCTGAATGTATGGTTCAGGTCCCAGAGCATCATAGTACCACCACCGTGTTGAGCAGTAGGTCTGATGTTCTGGTTCTGAGCATCTTGTTGGTTTTACAGCCAGTGAAACCAGACACACCTTTCTGAAAGCTTCCCTTTCGTCTCTTCAGTCCACCGACGTTTCTCCCCAAAGTCCTTGAGATCATCAACACTTTTTCTGGAAAATGTGAATCGGACCTCTGTGTTCTCCAATTTTTGCCCAGTCTCTGTCTCTTTTTGTTGAATCATGAAGTAGAAACCTTAACTGAGGCGGTGAGACTCTCATCCTGATCATGGAGGGACATGAGGTCAGAAAACCAGGTTCAGCCGATGACCAGGCTGAAACTCTGAGTGTGGAAAAACAGACGGAATCTGTGAAGTGGGAAAACGTTTCCACACCATTGCAGACAGAGTAGCATGGATGTTTTTCCTTCTCCACGTTTGTGTAGAGTAAAAATAAACAGGGCGGCTTGGTGTGAGGATGGCTTTGTGAGGGAATCCCTGGAGGAGCCGTCAGACTCCAGGTTGCGGAGCAGAGCGGACCACAGTGAGAGCGAGACACGGGTCAACCAGAGGAGGCTCTAATTTATGGTTCTCATTGCAGGAGCTGCTTCTCCTCTGCATCCTCCTCCTCCTCCTCCTCCTTCCTCTCCGCCTGTTATCACCCAGCTCATTATCCTCCCTGCTGCTGGAGCGTGCAGACGCCTCTGAGCCCCTCCATACCGGGGGATTTCCTTCAGCACTACCTGAGCGGATCCGTCTGGACGTACGAACACGAGGCTGACATTCAGACCCGCAGGTGTTCAGGTCGACAGCAGCCACGCTCCTGCAGGGTTTACCGGTTGGAGGCTAAAGAGTTTTCTTCTTTCGTTTCTCACCTGGAGGCTGCAGAGCAGCATGGACTTCACTCACTTCTGGCTTCTGGCCACGACTCTGACGCTGATCCATCAGTTTCAAGGTAAGACCGGTTCTGAACTTCATGATTTGGTCTAATACTGTTGACATGGGTGAGGTTCTGTCTCCAAGCCAAACTGAGGACTTTTCTTTAAAATTGCTTCAATATGCATCTTCTCACAGTATGCAGCATTACAGTGAAGCAGCTCCAGCTCTGTGGTCTCAGGAGGTTAAAGGACTGTGTCACCGGGTAACTGAGGACACATAATGCATGTTTTTCTTCTATAATTACTCTTGGACGTCCCGGCTTTAATATCGGCTGCATTGCAGAGGATGAGGGAGTTTGACAGGATAATGGCAGCTGAGTAATCTGAAGGGCTGGAACCGACCAAAGGTGAGAAAACGTAATAAATGGGATGAAAGCATCAAATCTGGGTGTGGAAAGAAAATAAGTTTTTCAGTTTGGAGCCTGGATAAAATCCCAGTTTGTCTTTTTTAATTAAAACGCGGTCGGGTTTGACGATAAATCAACACTCTGCTCATTTGTTCCAGAAAGTGAATCTGTTTCAGTTGGAAGCTGATTATTTGCACCACAGCTGAGGCAGGTTTGTCTCCATGTGGTTGCAGCTGAAGACGAGAGTTTTAAAGAGATTTCTGTGCAAAACGTGTAAAAGCCTGGTCTGACTTGGCTGAAAGGTGCTAATAAATTAGATTTGTGTCTTGTGGTAACATGCAGTCACTCCTTCCTTGACAGTTTTACACTTTACCACAGACTTTGGTGGATAATAATAATAAATGCATCACTCAGGGTGGGACCAGCCCAGATTTGGGGTGTTTTTGTGCTGTTATTCAGTCAGAGAGGTAATTTATGGATTGATGCTTTTTAGCAGTTGTGTGCACTGATGAGCTTTGCAGGACAGAAGGACGTTTGTAACGCCTTCAAGAAACCAAATATGTGAGGAAAACGTTCCCCGCCTGCTGGATAATGCCTGAGGAATGTAATGCAAAACATCACGGGGGGCAGGGGGGGGTTCATGTCTGCACACAGGAAAACCTGGAATGTGTTTGACCCTGGGGCTGCTGGCTGGCCCTCTACCTGCAGGTTCCTGTCTGCCCCTGCGTGAACCCGGCAGATAAAACACGAAGGATGAGGATCACAGGCAGCTCTTTGTGCGCTGCAGAATTTAATTTTAAATTGGATTTACAATTGCATTTGCGCCCTTGTTCTGCTATGACTGCAAGAGTAAGTGGTGAAAACAAAACGTCCCCTCAGGCTGGTACATCTCATGCTCAGTGAAAGACCCAGGATTAGTTTTAAAAGCTTTCTCATTTCACATGAATCCTTTCTGAGTGATAGATGCTGTTAAATCCAGAGATTGGTAGGAGAAGGTATGTAATCTAGAGTTTATGAGTTTGGCTGCCACTCCCTGGTTTAGGTTTACCTCAGACTGTTACCCCAGAGGAATCTGCATACAGAAGATCAGGGTGATTCTGTTGATGATGCTTAAAAGCTCACAAGACCCCCACTTGAATGTTATAAAGATGTAAAAATATCAAATGAAGTCATAAATTGAACAAATCTCTGATCACCTGCCTGGACGTCCTGGTTTCTCCTGATAAAGAGACGTCAGACTTCAGATCCATGAAAGTTTCTTCTGCAGAAAACGTCGTGCATCCATTTCCTCTGCAGCTCGTCGTTTTCCTGACGTGTTGAACAGACTGTAGGGTTTAAAGTTCCTATGTCAAAGTTATTCTCTACTCGGATAAAAACGGCTTTTAACGTCATAAATTCTTATTTTATTTTGTAAAACAACTTGATGCAAAACGGCACAAAAAATTAACAAGTTGTTTTTTCTTTTTAGTCTTTCTTTGACCATTTAAGATGAATAAATCAATCTTCATCGTTCCAGGATTGTTTGGATCACATTCAAAATGCAATTCTTAAAAACATTAATAAATTCTGTATTAACATTTTTATTTTTTTTTTTAGTTAAAATTTCTTCAAAATGTTATTTTTCAGGGCTGCACAGTGGTGCAGTTGGTAGAGCTGTTGCCTTGCAGCAAGAAGGTTCTGGGTTCGATTCCCGGTCTTTCTGCATGGAGTCTCCATGTTCTCCCTGTGCATGGTGGGTTTTCTCCAGGTACTCCGGTTTCCTCCCACAGTCCAAAAACATGACTGTCAGGTTAATTGGTCTGTCTAAATTGCCCCTAGGTGTGAGTGTGTGTGTGCATGGTTGTGTGTCTCTGTGTTGCCCTGTGACAGACTGGTGACCTGTCCAGGTGACCCCGCCTCTCACCTGGCACGTTAGCTGGAGAGGCAGCAGCACCTCCTGACCCCACTGAGGGACAAGGGTGTAAAGAAAATGGATGGATGTTGTTTTTCACCATGTAAAAAAGATTTTCACCTTCTCCAATTCTACAAATGTTCAAATAATTAAATAACCAGATTATGATGTCACTGCTTTGCAGTCTTCTGATTGGTTGACTCACACAGACTCACCTGTGGATGACAAACAGCTTCCTGGTGTGACTTCATGGAAAGCAGCCAGGCTGTCAGGATCAGGACTGCAGCTGGAGATGCTGACATGAAAAGCCGTTACTCCAAACGTAGAGATAAAATAAATTACAGATTAAAAAACTTGGCGATGCTGTTTGAAGCTGGTAAAAGAAACGAGATTAAACTGCAGCAAAGTTTGAAATGACATTTATATGTTGTATTTAAACCTCTAAATCCATTGAATAACGGAGGTTTCCCTCATTAAACTGCCTGGTTTAGCTGAAATGCAGCTGTAAGCAGCAGAGCAGTTAAGTTAATTTGCATATTCTGGGTCAGATTTGTTAGTTTAATTCAGAGTTAATGGAGACTTGGCGATAAAAAGCCTTTATATGACGAACACGTGTTGAAACATCAGGTCTCATTTAGTTCCCCTGACATTCAGACCAGCCTGACTGCATCTGGTCTCATGCAGGTCTGGAGTCTTCAAATTTAAGAGCTGAATAAAAAATAATTAGTACAACTTAATGTTTTAGATGCCTGTCTCTGCAGGCCCGGTTCTGGATCTGCTCCTTTCTACAAGAAACGGATGCTAGACCCAGGTCACCTGATCTTTTATTAGCAGATAGAGTAATTTTCAGCCTTCATCCTCTGATTTCTTTGTGTTTCATGGTCAGATGTCTGACATCTAAAACAGTTTAATGGAGGAAAATATCAGCTTTTAGCCTCAAAACCAGAGCAAAAGAGAAACGGTTGACGTGCTGCAGAAAAGGCAAAAACCTTCAAAGTGTCTAATATTTAATCTGAGACGCTGGAGGCTGATGGGAACCTGAGAGAAATCGGTCCCAGGGACACCAATGTGAGCTGGGCAGGAGAAGAAATTACTGTCTGAAGGAACCAGGAGTCGTTTGATTTACAGTTTTGAGAAAAATTAGAATTCTGAGAAAAAAAATCTGAATTTAAAGAATTTGAGGAAGAAAATCAGAATTTCTTTTTCAGTCACCGTAATCCTCCGTAAATTTAAGGTTTGACAATTCTTCATATTTTTCCATAATTGTTTACTTCCCTATTAAAATATTTAATTTTAATCACTTTCATTCGCTTCCGCTTGTCGAGTTTATTGATCCAAACGAAACCATTATGTGTTTCTCTCATTCACTGCGTCTCCCACTTGGTTTTCTATCAGATCGGCTCAGTGAGGAGAGACGCATCAGAACCTTCATCATCTAAATTAATTCACATTTTCCAATCCAAACTGGAACTGAGCCGCCTCCTCCGGGTCGGTACCAAACCCTGCAGGAAAATGAAATCCGCGTCTCCATGCCAACCTGTCAGCAGCAGGAATCATGAACGCTGTGAGATGTCCTGGTAGACGGCGGCGTTGACTTCAGGAAACCAGAACCAGCAGAGGACTGACTCTCAAACCGTCCATGACTCTGACCAACCCGTCCTCCTCTAAACCAGATCAGACGTTTAATTTTTATACCTAAAGAGGATTTTGTGTCTGGTTCAGTTTCAGAGTGTTGAGATTTTTGAATCTTTGACTTCAGCTGCAAACTCTGTGGTCTGTGCAACCATCCGTGCTGCTTTTCCACCACACTTCTTCCTTCCACTTAACTTTCTATTTGCTTAGTTACAGCTCTTTGTGAATAGTGAATTTCTTCAGTGACATCATCAAGATGGAGGAAGTCAGCCGTTTCCCCTTAATTGCAAAGAATATTACAGTATTAAAAATAATTTTATTGGTCGCACGCTATATTGAAAACTTTAAAAGATTATATTTTGTGGGCAGAAATTTGAAAAGTTACAGCAGTTATGTGTGATTTGGCTCATCATAAGAGAAAATAGATGGAGGTTAGTTGTCAAAGTCACTGTCATTTATTCATAAATAACCTAATTAAATAGCTTATGACGTAAATATTTAGTTAGAACGTTAAACATTTGGTTTGCAAGGTAAATATTTAGCTTTCAAGCTAAATTTCAAACTAACCAGTTAGTTAGTATGCTGTGTATAAAGAAGTTAAATGTTTAGTCAAATATCTAGTTGGTAAGCTAAATATTTAGTGTGACGCTAATATTTAGCTCCAGACTGAATATTTAGTTTGCAAACTAATGTTCACTTTGGAGTTAAATATTTAGTTTAACTAATATTTATCCTGCTGATAAAACATTTAGCTTGAAACTGAATAAATAAGATGGTGGAAATATGACTTTGTAAAATAAAGTCCCATATTTTTCTCTGACAGGTTAAATAATCCAGATGGTGCAGCTAAAGTTTCATAATCTGATTTAGATTTTAGTTTTCTTGGCAGGGGGGGGTTGATTCTTTTTTAATCATATTGCTGACATTTTCTACCTGATATTTATTTATTTGTTATCACTGGTCTGCATGAGGACCAGATTAAACCTAAATCCAGTTTTTCCTTCTGGCTGCTGACATCAGTGGAGACTAAAAGGTCCTGAATTGGTCAGGAGTTCTCCAACCAAACCCAGCTCTCCTCCACCCATCTCTAATGTTTTGTAGGTAAAATAAAAACTCACTTCACAGAAATAGTGACCAACCTGAATTCACATTCAGTTTGTATGTGTTGGTTGTGATGCTGCTCTCCTCTCTGCAGGTGAATCTTGAGGATTTTTTCTCTAGATCAGATTTCAAACATGTTATTCTGAGAATAATCCTCTATAAATCACTGTACTTAGCAGATATTAGCCATCATTTAAGACCACAGAAAAAGTTTAATCCCAGATTAATGATGGCGGTTAAACAGTAGAGTGGCTCCGTCAGTGTGAGTTGCATCCGGTCTCCTGGTGGTCAGCTGCCCTCCTTCGGCCCACCGGGGGGCTGGTGCTGCTTTGGGGCCGGTTGGAGCCTCTGTGCTGCAGGATCCTTCCAGCAGTTCTCCGTGTTCAAGCTGGAGACGTTTAGGCTTCAAAATGAGCCAGGAAGGAGTTTAGCTTGGCCCTCCTGTTGGACTCGGCATCGTCTGTCACGTCCAAAGAAACCTGAGTTTGCACAGGTCAAACTCCAGGCTTGTTGTTTTTTTATTTTGTGTTTTTTTTTACTGCAAACACAAAACCGCTTCACGACGAAGAGTTCTGGTCAATTCATTTATTCATGCTGAGATGTTACCTAATCCTCTGGGCTGCCAGGGGGGGGGGTTCTGGTTCTGGCCAGCCCAAACACGGATCAGCAGCTGATCCACCTGTTTATATCACTGAATATCGTGGAGCCAAGCAGAGTCTGTTTTAACAGGTAACAGATTTACAGCAGAGCTAAGAAACGTTAAACTGCTTCAGAACCAGTTTTCTTTCCCGTCAAACAGCAAACTAAACGTTTCCTGTTTCAGTCCGTTTAGATCATCAATCTGTTCGCTAACAGCCAGAATGAGAAGAGTTCAAATTTAAATTATTTCCTTAAATTTATACGTTTTCATCCGTTTCCTCAGTATTTAGTAGATTTTAGCATGTTGGCATTAGCTCTGCTACGTTGGCTCTGACTGGTTCTGGACTTTTGTTTGGCATTAATTTTTGACACATTGAATATTTGGAACAATTATTCCCTCTGGTAAGAATATTTGGTCATAGTTTCTTTTTTTTCTTCTTTCAGATAGTTATAATGTGTAGCCATGGCAACAAGGTATTGCTTTTACAGCTGGAAACAGTTAGGCTGCGTTTACACTGCAGCCTGAAGTGACCGAATTCCGATTGTTTTTACATAATGTGACCTGTATCCGATCTTTTCATGGCAGTGTGAACAGCTCAGGTCGGATTCTTTTAGAATGTGATCCATATCCGATACGTATCCGATTCAAATGCGACCATAACGTCCAGGTCGCCTTCATCCGAACTGAACGTCACTGATTCTCAACAAATCTCACTATTCTGCTCCTGAAACGAGCAGGAAGGAAGAAAAACAACAACCATGACGGATTATATGAGGATTAAGTTGTTAATTTGCTGCTCCGGCCGGATAACAACTTCAAATATATAAGCTAAGCTCCACCGTTAGCCTCCATGTTTACTTCCGCAAACTCTGAGCTCTTCTTCTTCTTCTTCTCATGGCGGTTGGCAGAACACTGAGAACGCTGACGCTATAGCGCCCTCTACTGCGCATGCGGGACACTTTCAGGTCGTTTGCCCGTTTACACTGCAGAACACATACAGGAAGCATTTACTGGCAGTGTGAACGACCCGGTAAAAAAATCGGAATTGAGTCACTTCCGGCTGCAGCCTTAGTTAGCATCTCAAAAGCTCAAATAATGCCTGAACTTTGACCCCAAATAGAGGAGACCTCATGGACGCGGAGCAGAGAGAGAGAGGAGGAATGAAAATCATTTTCGATTATTCCATTCTCAGGTTTTAACATTTTAATATGGCTGCATTGTTGTCATTTTTCTGAACTTTGACTGTTAATAATTAGTTTATGACATATTTTTCATTATTCAGTTTAATTGTCATCATTTATTAGTTGGTTGATCTGATCAGTTTGTTTTCACCTTTTGGTTCAGTGGTTTAAATGCATGTTGGAAGTTTAGGTGTAAAGTTTCTTTAATTATTATTATTAATAATAATAATAATAGTCCATATTAATAGTGTAGAATGAACGTCTTGGCGAATGAAATTCTAACGTTATTAATAATTTGCTAAATTAACATAACGATTAATCATAACTAATTAAGCCAAACATTGTCAGATGTTGTTTCAAAGCTCATCTTGGGATTTTTACTCTGCAGACATGCATGTGAACCAACAGGCACATTTCCATGACTTGTTGCATAAAGCATGAACGTTTATGGAAGCACATAAAGACCGCAGAACACTAAAGGAAATTATAGGAGAGGAAGCCGCCGCGTTGCTGACGGCTGCTCAGCGGACTGAACTGCTGCCAGGAGGGGAGACGGGAACATCTCAAGATGTGAAATGGAAAAAATGTTGTGTTTGCATCCATAAAGCATGAATCATGGCCTGGAGCAGGGAAACAATAAACTACCAGCTTTCAGCATGAAATGTGATGTCCCGTCTTAGGCAGGACACCGGTTTGTGTTTTGA
This sequence comes from Poecilia reticulata, assembly GCF_904066995.2. Taxonomy (NCBI): domain Eukaryota; kingdom Metazoa; phylum Chordata; class Actinopteri; order Cyprinodontiformes; family Poeciliidae; genus Poecilia; species Poecilia reticulata. The sequence goes on along the minus strand of NC_088850.1, from coordinate 1,996,022 downwards.
CTCGCACACTGGAGGGAAAATGCTGATATTGTTACAGATGTGATGCAGCAGACGTGAAGAATAGTCTGAGTTTTTACAACTGGAACTGGAATCAAGCGATTCTGAAACCTCTCAGGACTTAAATTTGGAATCGGCTCAAGACGAACGTCGAACCAGTAAATGCTTGCATGTGGTTTGCCTCCCTCTGGCATCCATTAACAGATCGTAGAGCATCCTGGTGGTTTTATTGTTTTGACATCTTTTTTCTAGTTTTGTTTATGCTTTTCACAGCAGCAGGAGACTTCTCTGAGCTGCTCAGACTTTTGAATCTAACCTCACTGACAGTGAAACCGCTGATTGATTTGCTTGTTTACCAGAACCGACTTTGCGCCGCAGAGTTTGGTCGGCTGGTTGCAGAACGTTGTTCCTCCAGCAGCTCAGAACAAACAGAAAGTAAGAATCTGAAGCTCCTCTGCAGCCTTTCTGACCTTTTTCACTGCGCTGGGTTTGATATTAGGCTCCTTCAGGAAGTTAATGACTGCTGATTAAAAGTCTTCTAGGTTTTAGATTGAAATGCCTGCAGCTCAGAAAGCTTTCAGACGCGTCTGATTCGTCTGATGACCTGACATGATTCAGGGCAAACGGGAAACGAGTCAGGAGAGATCGTTTATCTTTCATGAGGCTGAATTTCGTTGGTGAGGAAGAAACGGCGATGACAGCCGACGGCCGGGAACCTTCAGGTGACGAGTTGAGCCGCTCCGGCAGACTGGACTTTGGAAGAGGAGGAAAGTTTGATATTGGCACCATTAGAGAGTCTGTGGTTGAAGTGTTGAAGCCTTTCAGGAAGGAAGGTGAAAGTTCATCCGTCAGACACGTTTGATGTAGTTCAGGTTTAAATCAGGACAGTTTTGCTCTGCTGAAGGTTTTCACAGGGATTCAAACATGCTGAACATTTACAGTTTTACTCTTTTTTTTAATTCTCTGACTTTAAATTTTGTTTTTTCTGTCATTTTCTGACACTTTTCCTTTGGACCACATGTCAGTTCAGACCCTCCAGTTTTTTATGTGGCCCTAAAGGGACACATAAATATAACCTTCAAGACAACAGCTGTGAGTTTAAATATAATTTGTATTCTTTCAATCAGTTTCTTTCACGATCAAGAAATCCACACAAAATCAACAGATTCCCCATTTTTTCGCACTAAGGTACTTTTATCATGCTGCAAATGTTCCACAGAAACGGTTAAAGACATTACTAACTCCCACCTGCAGGTGGCAGTAATTCTTACTTCTACTAAACTACAGCCTCGACTTTCTTGAATTCAAGTTACAGTCCGTGATCAACAGCAGAAGGTAACAAAAGGTCACATTTTCACAAACTGAAATATTGCAAAAATGTCTCATTTAGAATGTAGAGTCACAAAAATTCCTGCAGGGACTAATCAGTGTGAAAAGATGTTAAATGTTATTTAATTTTAAGATGAAATTGTTGAATGCAGAGACTATTAGTATTTTAACATATTAAGGGATTTTTATCAATTCATTCTGTCACAACCGGCCCTTTAAAACATTCACCCTCAGACTATCGGATCGTCTGATAATATCTGGGAGCCTCATTTGGTTTGTTAGAAAGTCCAAAAGGCTTCAACAGGATCAATGACCTGACAAACAGCCTGAATGGCTGCGTGTCGAACCACAGGGTCTGAACTCCCACCACCATCAGAAATATGTTAACATCTAATAAAAGCCAAATGATTCCTGTTGAAAGGTCAGACATAAAAGTCTTCCTGATCTTTGCAGAAAAAGTTTTAAGGTCAGTTTGAAGTAGATGCAAAGTGAAAACATGCTGAAGGATTGTCAGAGGAGCTGTTAGACGACCACATTTATCTGGGTGAACACATGGAGTTCATCATTCAAAGAACGATGTGTTGAGATTTGAGGAAAGGAAAAGAAGGGGAACCTTTTGAATTTTTAACTTTTGATCGTCTTGTGTATTTAAAAAAAAATCTTTTCGGTATGTTTAGTTTGATTCAGGCATTGATCTGGGCAGCTACAGTCCCTAAAGCTCCAATTAAAGCCAGAATCTTCCAGACATGCTGCTTTTTATGTGTTCACAACATTTCAGGAGAAAATCCAGTTTATAAGAGAATCTGTAGATAAAACTGTTGTGATGAGAGAGAGTAGAAATACACAAAATGCATGTTTAGATTTATAAATCATGCAGGCAGAGCAAAAACAGTGGACAGGAAAACAGTGGAAGTTTGAACATAAACCATGTCAGAAACAGAAGAATGAAAAAGAATCGATTTGCTCCAATACTTTGTGTTTACATGAGGGAACAAATAGAAGAACTGAACTACAAGATCTCACGTAAAGAAGCATTGTCAGATATTATTTTTGACAGTTGAATTTAATAACCTGACAGAATGTCAGACTGGTGAAAAGATACCTCAGATTGTGGGGTTGCGACATTTGAGCTGCTTGTTTAACTTTGCATGAATAAACCGATGTGTCCACAGGCAGGAAATTGAATGAGGGCGCTCTGTGTGCTTTTGGATACACGATGACCGTGGCGAAAAGGCCTGACCGCCTTCCAGCGCCGCGTCCAACCTGCCGGCGCTCAGACGACTCTGACCTGCAGACGTTCTCCGGTCACTGAGCCCCTGAGCTCTCTGCTGTCCAAACTGTGACAAATCTGAAAGAAATTAATTTTCCAAGCTCAAGCTGAACACCACAGTTCCAACTCAGGAAGTTTATCTGTGAAATCAACCCAGACTGAGTTCTCGCTCACCTGCAGCGTTCAGGAACCCGCTGCAGTTCGCGTCGCTAATTCCTGGAATGTTTTTTGTTTTTTTCCGAAACAAGCACATTTATATTAATATTTTATGTTTCATCTAATCAAAATAGACTAAATGGAAACGGTATTCTTGAGTAAACTCTGGGTTCTGGTTCATAAAACAAACTCCAACTGGTGAAAACATTAAACAGACATCATGTTGGCTGGATGTGGATGTTGCTCCTTTATCACCTGAGACTGATGGATGAATCTCTGGCTGCTGTCCACAGAAGCTACTGAGCCGACCCAAAGGAGGACTCACGTTTTCACCACAGCCACAGTTTTTTGTTTTTTTCATTTTCTCATAAACAGGCCAATATGTGGTCGTTTTCTACTTTGGTTGAATTCAGATTGGCTAATTATCATGTTAGCTTTAGCGTTAGCATAACTTCTGGATCTGATTAGTACTTTACATTTATTTAGAGGTGCTCCCTCTAAAAATGCTTATAACTGCCTATTTTAACACATCCACTGTGCCAAGAAATTTCAGTTTTAATACAAAATCATCCATCCATCCATTTTCTTACACCCTTGTCCCTCAGTGGGGTCAGGAGGTGCTGGTTCCTCTCCAGCTAACGTTCCGGGTGAGAGGTGGGGTCACCTGGACAGGTCGCCAGTCTGTCGCAGGGCAACACAGAGACACACAACCATGCACACACACACTCACACCTAGGGGCAATTTAGACAGACCAATTAACCTGACAGTCATGTTTTTGGACTGTGGGAGGAAACCGGAGTACCTGGAGAAAACCCACCATGCACAGGGAGAACATGGAGACTCCATGCAGAAAGACCGGGAATCGAACCCAGAACCTTCAAGCTGCAAGGCAACAACTCTACCAACTGCGCCACTGTGCAGCCCGCTCAAAAATATACCTTAATATGTATTAATATTGAAACCATCTCAGCAACTACTGCAGACACCAACATCGACAGCCAATCACCATGAAGGAAAATAATGTCTGCTTCTGATTGGCTGCTTTCCCAGTCATGTTTAGTTGCATTGTGCCGAGGAATTTCAGATTCAAATGTTTCAGGTCTAAAACGTCCATGAATGGTTGCCGAGGATTTTACATTAAGAAATATTGTTGTGTTTCAGTTTCACACAGACTTTGTTCTTCTCCTAAAGAGTTAAATGAGTCAGTGCTGTTTTCCAAGATGTCCTGAAAGCTTAAACTCTTAATGGCCACTGAATGTTACTAAAATAAAACAAACCCAAAGCGCTAAAATTAGCCAAAGTGTCCCAGAAGTTTTTGTGCATCAGTTCACAAAATAACAGCTTCCTTGGAAACTTTACAGGAACAACAACCTCAAATATTTCATTCTCCAGGACAGAGCAGCGTGATGACTGGAGCGTTTATAGAGAGGAAACGTGTTATTTTGCTCGCATGTAAGTCGTGTAAAACCCTCTACAGACGCCCAAACATTCCCCTGTGCGCTGTAAGCTACATCAAAGCCCATCTGCGGTCTCTCTCTGCTTTATAGGTCCTGAGTGCTGGTTTTAACATGCCCCTATGTGCCAGTGAGTGTTCAGGTGTAGACTCTGAGCTGCAGTGCATTATTTTCGTTCATGCTGTGGCCTTTATGCAGTTTACTGGTGTCAGGCCAAATATAAGAGTTTGTCAGCCAGGAGCCAACGTCTTATTGCACCAAGTAGTTTGTGGACGACTTTCTGCAATCTTGTGTCCATCAAGTTGAATAATTTCTTACTTTGTTGAACTGAAAGAAAAGCCAGATTTTTATTCAAGCTGCCAGTGATCCAGTTTATAGCCTTGTAAAAATATTCATGGTCCTTGAAGGTTTTCACTCTTATGCTAAATAATCCCAAACAAAATGTTGCAGACAAAGAAAAAAGAAGCTGTACATTGGACCCACATCCATGTCTGGCTGGGTAATGGTGAAAATTCATCTATTCACAGATTTTTATCGCTGAGCACAAATGAAAGATTTCAAGGAAAGCAGAAACTCCATCACTCAAACCTTCGCTCTTCTCTCTAATCCGCCACATGTAGCGCAGTTTCAAGATATTACACAGGAGCCGCACTGTGTGGTGACTTTCCTCCAGTCCAGTATTAAGGCCGCCCGTCATCCCGCCATGTTCCTGCTGACGAGAAGCTTTTCCACAGCGTGAGGCGGAACCACGGCCCGAATGGGATCAGTGTGTCCAGCATGTTGAGGTTCCACCACACTGAGGTTTTACAAGTGGGACAAAAAGTCTTTCAAATGCTGGAATATGATTTTGTTTGCTTTTGTTTACATTACTAATTAATTATAACTTCTATTGGACTTTGTGTGAATGGTTTGTGAATAGGGCTGCACAGTGGCGCAGTTGGTAGAGCTGTTGCCTTGCAGCAAGAAGGTTCTGGGTTCGATTCCCGGTCTTTCTGCATGGAGTCTCCATGTTCTCCCTGTGCATGGTGGGTTTTCTCCAGGTACTCCGGTTTCCTCCCACAGTCCAGAAACATGACTGTCAGGTTAACTGGTCTGTCTAAATTGTCCCTAGGTGTGAGTGTGTGTGTGTGCATGGTTGTGTGTCCTGTGTGTCTCTGTGTTGCCCTGCGACAGACTGGTGACCTGTCCAGGTGACCCCGCCTCTCGCCTGGTACGTTAGCTGGAGAGGCACCAGCACCTCCTGACCCCACTGAGGGACAAGGGTGTAAGAAAATGGATGGATGGTTTGTGAACCTGTAGTGCAGAAAAAGAACGTCACACAGAAAACACGTGACAGAACTGCTAACGTTCGCCGGTGTCCATTTATTGATCAGTTCTGAAGTTGCTGACCAGAGAGGACTGACGGGATTATCAAAGCCAATTTCTGCTGTTTTTCTTTTCCAAAATGTTAGCACTTCTTTCTTCAGCTTCTTCTGTTGCTGAATTATGACACATGTCTCATGTTGGTGATGTAAAAGTCCAATAAAATGCAACATGGCTGTCCAGGCTAGTTTTAACTTTAGCACCAAATAGTGGAAGTGGCACAAATCAAATATAGATTTTTAAACTAGATTTTTTACAGCAGTTTTTTGTCTGAACTTGCAGATGTGTGATGCTCAGACCTCATGTCCTTTCATTTGCGTCGCCTCTCATCCTGGCAGTAACTGCTTTGAGTTGATCCCTTTACCTTCAACAATAAGAACAAAATGTAAATGTTTTACCTGAAAACACTCATTTTGAGCTTATATTAATCACTTTCTTTCCTCTGTGTTTCCCAGCGTCTGACATGAGCCCTGTGGCGCAGGAGGGCCCCCTCGCGCAGCTCGCCCACACAGCCCACCGGCGGGAAAAGCGCTGCTCCTGTGAGAACCAGAAAGACAAGGAGTGTATTTTTTTCTGTCACATCGGCATCGTGTGGGTCAACACCCCGAGGTGAGGAAACGAGGAAACGGAGGTCAACAGTAAACATCTTAGGAGTTTGTTATCATGGTGATGGCTGAGCTGGAGTGCTGGGCTGATGATGAAGAATAGCAGAGATAAGACTCAACCTGCAGTAGCTGCTGGGTTTCTGAGGGAGGATGGGAGGACATGCAAACAGCAGCTGCAGTCCAAAACGAAGACGAACTGTCTCTGTGGTCCCGGTGAACAGCATCTTTAACTAATATTAAGTTTCTTCATAAATCTGTTGGACACAAACGATCTGAAATCAATTCTACAGCTTAAAAGACAAAAATCCAATAATATTTTCCAAGATCAGTGATAAATGAAGAACAACAGCTGCAGTAAAGTTAACGACTCTTTAATTTAAAACACAATTATTCTTTGCATGTTTGAGATTACCAGATTAATTTAGCTGAAGTGAAACATTTTCTGAAGAGAGTAGCAGATTTCCAAAGTGAAGATGCCTGATATAAATCTCCCCAGCTGGGAAGAAGAATGTCAAAGACGTCATGGTTTTCCCCGGAGAATATATTTATAATGAGGATTATAAATACATGAAACTCACACCAGATGTCCAGGGAAACCAACCACATGTACAAAACAAAACACATAAATCCAGGAATTATCAAATGGGTGATAAAGTGGAATCAGGAAGTAATGAAAATACTTTTTAAGAACGGTTTTCTGGAACGGATGGAATAAATGACCTCATTTGTTGCTCAGGTATAATTTTTGACACAAACTGTCTTCCATAAACTCTGATCTTTATTCCTTTTCATAAATTGACAGTTGGATTGAAATCATTTGACTTGGTAATCCCTTTGTTGAGAATGTTTTACATTTCTCTATTCATCCTTCGTTTAGTCGCATGATGTTCCCACTTCCTAACTTCTCTACTGGTCAACATGGTGCATCCAGTGGCGTCTAAAGAGTTAATTTTGGTCTCACCTGACCATAACACACACTCAGTTCTTTAATGGATTCTGGACCAAACCTTAAACCAGATTCAACATGCTTTTCCTTCAGCAGTGGAGTCTTGTGCAGAGTGAGTGGGCATAATTTTAAGTTTTATTTGAAGCAGTACATCTGCTAATTTAATATGCATGTTCATTTAAGTTAGAAGACATAAAAAAAAAACTACATGTGAGAATTTATGGAGAACTCGACAGAGCGACAGTCAGACGATGTTTTATAAGATGGAACAAAACACAACTTGTTCAAAACAACAAAGATGTGAAAGTATCAGCAGAAATGTAACTGAAAATGAGTAAAACTGTGGAAATAACTGCAGGAACCGGCTGTGATTTAAACAGCTGCTGGGAGGAAGAACCTGTGATTTCGATGAAGAATCTCTAGAATTTATCAACAGATTCATTCAGACATTGTGAAACCAACACCAGCAGCATGTCCTGCAACGTTAGGTTGCAAAGATATTACCCATCATGCTCTGGGGTGATTTATTGGTAATAAATTAGGTTTTTTTTAGGCCACTAGGAGGTTTAAACTGGCTCTAATTCCCGCTGATATTAACTTCATTTCTGTCTAAATACTTTTTATTGCAGCTGTTTTCTTGACTTTCGATCTTTTTTTAGTACAGAAACCATCATGTTGAGATATTATGAGAATATTGATTGTAATCAAGACACATTTTGCAATATTTTACGTCTACTCCGTCATCCTGTGTGGAGTATTAAATATAGTAAAGTAGCGGGTCCTCAGTCAGCTAGTTTAGGCGCCATGCCGAGTGCCTGATGATAACTTGTGGTTCCAGAACCAGAGTGGTGCCTGCAGTCCTGGACTGTTTTAGGTAACTTCGGCTCTAAAACGTTGCTGAAGTGAATGTAGCTATTTACAACGCAGCTCCTTCCCCATAAACATCAAACTTTGCCTGTGAAAGGTTTACTGATACGTGTTAGACTAGAGATCTGACTCAAGAAGCCAAAATGTCACTGAAACATTATTAGGACCACATGGGTGTCTTTTAATTTGCCTGGTTTTAAATAAGAGGATCTCCATTCACAATCACCTCCAATCAACTGGATTTTAGTTGAGTATGCACAAGCAATGACTGAGCAGTTAGCTGTGGTGGAGGTAATAAGAAAGCACGTCTTTCCTAAAGAAGGGTAATTTCTGGAGTGTTTCCTCTGGTTTCCTAAATAGCCGGCTTGAAACTTTTAACAACAGAATGAAGAAACCTAAAGAGTTTAAGGCTATTATAGTCAGATGCTCCTTTACCCACAACCAGTTAACCCCTCCTTGGCTGCTCCCATTTAGAAATCGCTTACCAACGCAGAATGAAATGTTCCTCAGAAATGACTTAAACTTGTAAAACTTTAGCTAAATAGTAATATCAGTGGAACCAATGAGGAAAGTGTTCTTCATACATTTATGAAACGCTCCTTGTGTTTCCCGTCAGTTCAAGTAACAGCTAAGGCTAATCTTTTTTTTGTCATTTCCCATAAATTTGCAGATGTTTTGAGGCTGAATTAAAGGTCTTTACAGTCACACTCAAAATTAATTAAGTTGAGGTCAAGTAAAAAAAAAAGGGTCTCACCAAAATAGCTTCCAGAGAGGATCCCAAAGTGTCTCAGATTGTTGGTTTGGTCTAAACATAGCAGTGTGGTTACAGGAGATCTTCCTGCCTTCTCCATAAAAAGCTCTTAAACAGCAGTCGCAGTGCCCACCATCACTAACTGCCACTAAACGCTGCGGTCGCTTTCGTCTTAAATCATTCTCTTAAAAGCATTCGTCTCTTCAGTAACCCAACTTTCCAGGTTTAGAAATGAAAACACATCATCTAATTATCAGCATTCCTAGAATCATTCTACAATTTAAATTATTTGTGGTGATACTTCTTTTATACAAAATTCTGCTGTTAATATTTTGTTTCTAGTTTCTTATTTTCACTTTTTTAAATATTTTCCCAACATTCCCAGTTAGCAGCTCTCTCTGCTGGGAGTCTTTGTTTTGTTTTGGTGTCACTTTGTGAAGTTTCCACTACAAAATGTTACACTGCGCACTTAGTTTTACACATAAACATTCTGTCAATCATCCATCCATCCATTTTCTTACACCCTTGTCCCTCAGTGGGGTCGGGAGGTGCTGGTGCCCATCTCCAGCTAGCGTACCGGGCGAGAGGTGGGGTCACCTGGACAGGTCGCCAGTCTGTCGCAGGGCAACACAGAGACACACAGGACAAACAACCATGCACACACACACTCACACCTAGGGGCAATTTAGACAGACCAATCAACCTGACAATCATGTTTTTGGACTGTGGGAGGAAACCGGAGTACCTGGAGAAAACCCACCATGCACAGGGAGAACATGGAGACTCCATGCAGAAAGACCGGGGCCGGGAATCGAACCCAGAACCTTCTTGCTGCAAGGCAACAGCTCTACCAACTGCGCCACTGTGCAGCCATTCTGTCAATCAATCATGATAAAATAAAAATAATCTGAAAAATACCAACAATAAATGATACAAACATTTCTTGTATCATTTTCTCAATAAATCCTGCTATATATTTATTACGGTGGCCGACAGGTGCAAATGCGCAGCAACAGAGAAAACATGCAAACAAAAAGACGCGCACACAAATAAAATGCAGCAAACATAAAAGAGACGCAAACAAATGAAATGCAGCAAGCTAGCTTTAATCAGTCAAACCTATTTGCTCAGGAATAAATTAAATACTAGTGAACCAAACTATTTTACAGCTATTACCTGCGTTAATATCTGTGTTCCACCTCCACTCATATGGGAAAACTATCGGGAGTTTTTATAACGATTTACCGGGAGACATGCGTTCTCTCTCGGTGTACGGAACCTGGAGCTCCCGGCCAGCTGACACCTGGGAGGGGATCTGGCTGTTAATGGAGCGGGAGCAGATATCTCCGAAAACGTCGGAGCCATATTGGAATTAGGTGATTTATTGATGAACCAAGCAGATATTTCAGATCTATACATCTGCATTCTCACCTAAAAACATTGTAAAAAATCATTTTGTGTAATTTTAAGTGTAAATACGGCAAAAATAGTTTTGCCGCCATTGCTGCTTTTCTGAACACCCGCTTTAAAGGACGCAGAGCCTAAATTTGCACACAGCTGTTTTTTGTTCGACTCCCCCTAGTGGTCTGGAGCACTTCCGGTTTCAGCACTTTGCATCTTTTCTTTTGTTTGCATGTTTTCTATGTTGCTGCGCATTTGCACCTGTCGGCCACCGTTTTCATTTATTGAATTTGATTATTTGCAAATACAAAAATCCTTTTTAAAGTCTAATTTACATAAAAGTTAACAAATCAGCAAAACTATCCGTCTTTTAACTGAGAGCCTTGAAGAGGCTGGAAAAAAAAATCATCACTGGCTCTAGTTTTTTATTAGGTTGTTAAAACAACAAACATCAACTGAATCATTGGGGAGGAATGAAACAAGAGTCCTATCAAAGTAAATGTTGGATTAAAGTCAGACATTCATTCTAAAAAAATCTCCAAATAAGTAGTGAAATAAACGAGGAGTTTGTGTTTTCGAGAGCTGAAAGACGGGATGAGAGGCGTGAGGAACGGCAGAACCAAACTCAATCAAAGTTTCCTCAACATCTGGACACGTTTGATTTACAAAGAGACACATGAAGCAGTTTGTCTGGCAGCCGCCGCCGTAAACATCAGCCAAACGTCGACTGTCTAAGAAGTACTCTGGGCCTCGGTTTCCATGGAAACGCCGATGTTTGGGCAGATTTTTGTTCTCGTGTCAGGAGCTGTCAGGTCATATTTTCAGGTAAAAAAAAAAAAGACATTCTGTATTAAAGCTGGGAGCTGTTGTGTTTGGTGGAAGTAAATCAAAACTACATGTACTCAGCATGAACCTTCTTCTTCTTCTTCTTCTGGGGCTTTTAAGGACTTATTTCTTTTCCAGGAGGGAACAATTTTACAGCCATTTTAAAATACAGAAAATGGAGGCAAACGTTGGAACGCATCGAGGATTTCTTCTGATTTATAAAGAGGGAAAAATCTTCATGCAGGCAGTTAAATATTTCAAGTTTCTGTGCCTCCAATGAATAAACACAACATGCAGTTTCCAAATTATTCTATTTTCTAAGGGAAAAGTTATAAAAACCAATCACCCAAAAGTCTGCATCACTTAAAAAAAATCGTGATGATAATCCCCAAAAGAACATCAGAACTGCTGTCACACACGGTAGAGGCAGCATAATGATCTGGGAATCCTTTGCTGGTGTGGCCTAGTCAAAGTTGGGACTTAAATCTGAATGAGATGCTTTAATATAACCTGAAATTGTTTTATTATGCTGGAAAACTTTAAGTCAGAGTGGAATAAATTGTTGCTAATCCTGATCCATGACTCTTTCAAATGTCATCATTCGTTATCTTCTCACCTGTTGATCTGAAACAGTTCAGTGGGGCAACAAAGGAAAACAGCAGGACGTCTGGAAGGGGGCAAATACTCAAGTCTGAATGTAAAATGATGTGAATCCATAACAGATTCAAACGTGTGCAGCCAGCTTTCTATCAAACGTCTGGAGAAATATGACGAATGCATGATGAATGAATGAATGTAGACGTATGGCTGCAGCTGCGGTCGTAAAATAACTCCAACAGCAACAGCAGCTACAGGTCCGGCTGCAGAAGTTTGGTTCTTCTAGGCCAGTGGTTCTTAACTTGGGTTCGATCGAACCCCAGGGGTTTGATGAGTCGGTCTCAGGGGTTCGGCGGAGCCTCTGCCGCGGAGGTAAAGACTCACTTATGTAAAGTCGTGATGACGCCCCGCTTTGCCATCACTTGCTGCAGAGGATCACGTTACATTGCTTAGCCAATCAGAGAATCACGTTACATTGCTTAGCCAATCAGAGGATCACGTTACATTGCTTAGCCAATCAGAGGATCACGTTACATTGCTTAGCCAATCAGAGGATCACGTTACATTGCTTAACCAATCAGAGCATCACGTTACATTGCTTAGCCAATCAGAGGATCACGTTACATTGCTTAGCCAATCAGAGGATCACGTTACATTGCTTAACCAATCAGAGCTGCGGAGGAGCCCTGATTGAAGGAGCTCCTCTCAGCATGGATTTGAACTTGTATCTTTATTTACTTCAGCAAAACTCACAGTTTTTACCAAATTCTGTAGCTTTCAGTGAACTTCTAAATCTGCTCCTTAGTCGCATCTTTTCGGGGTTGGTACTGCCTCTAGTGGCGTGGGGTGGTAACACAACTAATATAATTACATTACTAAATCAGAATACCACATGTCTTTATTATTTATTATTAGTTTTTCATTATCTTAAGAATGTATAGCTAATTAAATGATCTAAACACCTTAAAGTGGTTCCAGTTTCTCTCGATGGCCAACCTGTTGAAACTGTGGCACATTTTAAATACCTTGGGTCGTTCCTGGACAGTCAGATCAACTTTGCTGAAAACACTGAATATATTTTGAAGAACTGTTCTCAGAGACTCTACCTTTTAAGAAGACTTGATGATCTTCTTAAAGATAAGTCACCCATATGTCTTGAATTTGGAAAAAAAATCATTTTATCATGAAAGAAGGGTTCAGTGAATGGCATATGAAACTGATGGGTTGGTACCTCAAAAAAGGTAAAGAACCACTGGTCTAGAGCCAGAAGGCTGCAGAGGTCACATCAACCTTCAGCCGTCCAGTAGCTGCCACTCATCTATGAAGGCAGAGGAAATGTTGGCACCGATTTCTGGACTGTTTGATGTTTCTGGCAAAAACAACATTGAGTGTCTGCCGCTACGCAGCCATTACTCACTGAGCCGCAGTTCAGCAGTTCAGGTCACCCAGATTTATTCCTCCTGTAACCCCAGGAAGGATCCTCTGACACTCGGGAGAGGATGGAAGGTGGAGGCAGCAGCAGGGAGGTCAACAAGCTGCTGAGAGGAAAATAAATGATATTGTAGAAATGAGGAGGAGGAGGAGGAGATGAAAGGGGCTGTATGTTATCTCCAGCTGTGGGGGGGAAATGAGATCCAGATGTGCTGCCGATAACAGATGCGTTCAACTCTTACACGTCTAAATTTGGTTCAAAAATGTTCAGTTTGGAAGCAATTCTGGTTTAATTTGCTGTTACACCTTTATTAAAACCTGAGGCGTCCAGCTGCAGACGGTTCCCGCTGCGGTCGCATTAATGCAGCCGACGGTCCGGCTGTAACCTGCAGCCGCTCGGCACCACGCACGTCCAGAAACCCACTCAGAGCGGATCGCAGGAGCCGTGTTTGTGGTTCGTATTAAACTTTGGCTCACAGAAGGATAATTGCAGCTTTTTGATGGATTTCTGGGAAATCCTTTCCAAACCTTCCAGTTTGTAATCGTGAGCTCGAGTTTATTTTGAGTTCAGGTTTATCTGTCATGAGCAGTAAATACTGAATTCACGGAAGCCCTTTACTCTGAAAAAACAATGCCACAAATATGCAAATGAAAGAAAAATAGACTTACGGTGTAAAAATGTCACACTATTAAAGACCCGTCAGAAATCCCTGTTCATAAATCTGACTGCAGAAACTTCCTGTGAAGTTTGAACAAAAACAAACTCAGAGGTTCCTGCACCGAAAACAGAATGAATGTTAAACTTCATCAGGTTTTAGGAAGAGAGACTGAATGAATCCAACATGCTGTGAAGTAGGAATGTATATTCATGCATATGTTTTTAATCAAAATGTAAATATTTGATCAAATGTACTTTCTTTGATGAGATGCACATCAAATTCATTCAAACAAAAATACATCTTGGAAATTGGCACCAAATATTAAATATTTAGCCTCAAACTAAAATTTTGCTCCCAGCTAAATATTTAACTGGTTGTGTAAAAATCAAACTGATCCTCCAGTTTCAAGAAGATAATTTGTTAACATTGAAGCCATTTTTATCAGAACTATTTCAGTATTTTTAAAATAAACGGCTGAATCTTTTGTCTTGCAGCCAAGTGGTGCCGTACGGATTCGGGTCGGTGCGCCTGCGCAGGGAGCTGCAGCGCTGCTTCTGCACGGACTCACAGGACACAGAGTGTTCCAGCTTCTGCTCCGAGCACACACAGACACTGTGAGTGAACACACACACACACACACACACACACACACACACACACACACACACACACACACACACACACACACACACACACACATGTTGATTTAAACACGGACTGCATGTACAAACAGAGACAATAAGGCTGCGTTCACACTGCAGAATGAAGTGACCCAATTCCGATCTTTTTGACGTAATGCGACCTGTATCCGATCTTTTCATGGCAGTGTGAACAGCTCAGGTCGGATTCTTTTAGAATGTGACCCATATCCGATACGTATCCGATTCAAATGTGACCATAACGTCCAGGTCGCATTCATCCGAACTGAACGTCACTGATTCTCAACAAATCTCACTATTCTGCTCCTGAAACGCGCAGGAAGGAAGAAAAACAACAACCATGACGGATTATATGAGGATTAAGTTGTTAATTTGCTGCTCCGGCCGGACAACAACTTCAAATATATAAGCTAAGCTCCACCGTTAGCCTCCATGTTTACTTCCGCAAACACTGAGCTCTTCTTCTTCTTCTTCTCATGGCGGTTGGCAGAACACTGAGAACGCTGACGCTATGGCGCCCTCTACTGCGCATGCGGGACACTTTCAGGTCGTTTGCCCGTTTACACTGCAGAACACATACAGGAAGCATTTACTGGCAGTGAGAACGACCCCGGCAAAAAAAAATCAGAATTGAGTCACTTCCGGCTGCAGTGTGAACGCAGCCTAAGCTGCAGGGCCTGGTGGGGGATTTTACCACCTCTTTCTTCCCCTTCTGCTGCTCATCCAACACTTTCATTAGATTTCCTCCTGCAACTCTGCAGACAAATAATGTCAATGTCAAATTTATTTATATAGCACTTTAAAACAGGTATAAAACTGCACCAAAGTGCTGTAGTAGAAGAACAACAACACAAATGACAAAACAGAGCACAAACAATACATCAATTAAATGCCAAAGAGTAAAAATTAGTTTTAAGAAGCGATTTAAAATGATCTAAACGTAAAATGATCTAATCTGGAAAGGTAAGTTGTTCCATAAAATAGGAGCAGCAACAGAAAAAGCTCGATCTCCTTTCCTCTTAAGACGGATGGACACAGGTGTAATCACTGTATTACATTATATATTTGCAAATTTGGTTCCTTGCATTGTTGTAAATATTATTGCCAATATGGCTCACTCCTATTTATATCTGCTTTTCACTTAAAAACAGTGATGGAGCCCGTTTCACTTTTTTCCAAGTCATTTTAAAATGTTTTATTTATTACCTAAAATGTTCAAACCACTGGATCAACCAATCATGTTTATTTGTGTGGCAACAAGCACTTCAAACTGCTTTATATCATAAAAACACAAAAATAAAGTAATGAAAACAAAATGCAGTCGCCAGTGGAGAGACTAGCAGCAAATGTTACATTTTGTGGAGAATAATCATCAAAACCATTCATAGTTTCTTTATTAAAAAAACAGTTTTCAGATTTATAAAGCTTTATTCTATTCCATCTTTATAAGAAGAGAATTGCTCTAATTATTAGCTTCATAACAACTCCACATTTTATGTTTTATTTTTCTGACCAAGAAACAACATAAAGTCTTTTTTTTTTCCTGCAGGGAGGAGAACGCTGCTGTGAAGAGGAAGACTGAGAAGATGAAGAGCTACAGAACTGCATTGTGGGAAAAAAGAAGCCGGCACGCTCTCAAGCACCAGACCTGAGACGGCGGCGCCTCACCACCAACACCTGCTCTTCAGAACCGAAGTCCTTAAAGTATCTAAAGCAACTCGTATTGGTCCGGTCGTGTACAGTGGTGTTTTTTGTTAATGTGATGATGATGATGATGTTTGAACCGGAGCTTTGAACACTGACAGGCTTTGGCTCGCAAAATGTATGAACATGTGAACTTTGTGTTGACTCCAGTCCGGTTTAGATCCGGTTAGAAACAGCCGAAACGTGGAAAACCTCCAACCTGAGCATCCAGGGAGTTTTTACAGCTTTACAGGAGAGTAAAAAGTCCACAACTTTTTTATGTTTTGTCACATTACAACCATAATCTTCACTACATGTTTTGGTCATTTTATGTGTCAGGGCTGTCCACCGAAACAGACTGAGCCTAGAGGCTCCTGGTATCTCTGGAGGAGCTGCAGAGATCCACAGCTCAGGTTGTAGAGGTTAAGAACAAATGTTGGCTGCACACCACAAATCTGGAAAAGAGTGGGAACAAGTTGAAAGAAAACTGTAAAAATCTCTTTTGGAGTTTATGACAAATCAACAAACATATAAGTTGTATAAGAGCTCCAGTTAGCCACTATACCTGCTGAGTTAGAATGGTCTAGTCAAAGTACAATTGAAAATCTGTGACAAAACTTTATTAAACCTTATTTAACTCAAGTTATTTTTCTGGGATGATTTTTTTGGGGGTTTAGGAGAATGAAATTCATTTTACTTTGTGGTTGTTATGTCACAAAATGTAAGAATGTTTGAAGGGCGAAAACACTTTTTATCTTACTACAGTGTGTATGGTGCAGCAAAAGGGACAAAAATCAGACAAATGGACAATTTGTGTCCTCAGTGACACAAGACAAGTCTGAATAAGTGAAATACCACAACCTGCTTTCACCTTATATATAATTATCCCTGTAGCGTTAGCATCTTTTTCCATCTGACTTTTTCCTTCCACTAAACTTTCTGTGAATATGCTTGGATACAGCGCTCTATGAACAACCAGTTCACAGATGTTGAAAGTAAATCTGGCAGCTCGCCAATAAGAGGTTATTTGTCTTAACAGCAGCGCTTCATGATCAAGAGCAACATTGTGTCCAGTTCAATTTTTTGACAGAAAAATGGCTCTGAATGGTGATTTTTATTTTTATTTGTATGTCTGACTTTTGTTTCTCTTACTCCATCATATCATGATCAGCAACGGGGGAAAAAAAACAGCTTTTAGGGTCAAAAGGGAAACATACGGTGTGGAGACAAGTGGAATTCAGTATTATTTTTTTATTTTTTACAGTTTTTTTGAAGCTTTTCTTTGGATTTTGGCTTCTTCTCAATTTCAGACGAGTCGTTTTTACTGGCTTCTCTTCTGAAAACAATTTTCCTCTCAAACATGGTTTGCAGTTTGACTGTAAGATGTGAATTAAGCTCCTTCATGCTGGGCTCAACAGCTCTGCTCTGAATCTCCATTTTAACTTTCAGAAAAGCTGCTTAAATTTCAGCTTCAACCTGACAAGGGATGACAAATTACTGATAAAATTAGTTAGAAGACTAATTGTACGATAATCGGAAAAAGGACTGTGAGGATTTCACCTGCTGTCAGAGTTGCAGACTCATTGTGTGAATATGAATAATAATGATAATAATATATCTGTCTGTAAAGAAATGTTTTTGCTGCTTCGCATAACGTTTTGTGTATTTCTTCCATGAATGCATGCATCCGCCAGCAGCAACAGCTGTTTGCTGTTTCTCTGTGTTTATATCTGCACCTTTGCTTCTTCCTCCGACATGTTAAAGTATCGCTGAAGAATCATGCACACAGACGGTAGAGTGTAAAATAAAGTATTTATTTCATGTCTAACCCTAAAATCTTCTCCATCTCTTCATCGTGGCGAAATGTTGTCACTTAAAAACAACAGTCATTAGAAATATGTTCAAATCCTCTGGTTTTCTATGAAAAGGACACGTGCGAGAAATTCAAAACCTGTTAACGACGTTTGACCACAAGGGGGCAGAAGAACTTCAGAAAACATTTTAAAGCATTGATGTCCGAAATTCAGTCCTGAAGAGTTGGTGTGCTGGTCCTGCTAACTAAAAAGTTAGTTGTGTTAACATTAAAGCACTATAACAACATGCTAGAGCTAAATTCAACCATGCCGATGCCCACCATGATTCAACAGACTCATGGTTCACATGGACATAAAAAAGAACAAAGACATGAAACACAACAACACATGCAGAAAAACTGAAACTGGTGGTACAGATTGAGAAACGTCAGAAACTCAGAATGGTTTTCATCTACTTGCTTGACCCTACACAGGTTTTCCATAATAACTGAGTACCAAAAAGTGCAACATGATTTATACAAAACACAAACACATGGAAGCTTTGTTGCGTTTTCTGTTCAGTCTGCCGTTTTCCTGAAAAACTCCAAATACGCTCAGTTGCTGTTGTGGATTCTTATAAATGACTGATTGCGTCAAAAGAGTCGCTTTTTTGACACAATCAGCCACTTCACTCCCTATCCAATCATTATCTGACAACCTTTTGACCTGGAGTTTTCTGCTTGACTCGGCATGCTTGGATATTCAGTGTAGTAGGTCCTAAAAAACGAGCCTGGTGCCACATAACTGTTACCAGAGGAACAGCCTCTTAACCACATGTAGTCAAGTAGGCGCTAGTCGAAGAGGGGCATTAGTTTCTAACAACCAGTAGTTGGATCCAGGTCCAATTTTGCATGGCAGGTTGCCAGCTCTAAAGTTGGACCAGGAAGCAAGAAAAAAATTTCTGCCAGAGCAACAAAAACAAAACATTTTAGCGATTCTTTTAAAATTGTCAAATTCTCAGACACATCTACAAACAAGTTTCCTGCCACTTTAACTGGCTCAAAGCAGATATATCTGCATCCTGACTTAAAACTTGAATAGTTACAGAAATTTGATGCGTACCATCTACATTCAGTCATTTCTTTCTGGCAGGAAATTTCCTGAAGCATTTAAATAACTGTCATCAAGTCTTTAAGTAGACTGTGCTCAGTTGTAATAATCCCTTCAAACAACATGGATGCTGGATTCATATTGTATAATTGTGTAGATAGATGGTGAATGGGCTTTCAGATGTGTGATTTCTGCAGATGAGGTGGATGTCTGGATCCGTTCTAAGGCTCGGCAGACTGTTGCATGATGGATGGATTCATTCGCAGGGAAACTTCTGTCGTCATCAGTGAAAATTGCAAATCACCTCCATCAACTTGCCAACACCTCGGAAACACTGGAGCCGGATCAGTTGGGAAAACAGAACAAGTGATGATGGAGATGTTTACTGCTGAAAACGGACGGAGGTTAGTTTGGGCATAATGCTGCCACCTGGTGGACAATCTGGGTCACAGCAGGAGGAACTGAATTAGTTTTCAAATGAAACGTGATTTGAGTTTCTGATCAGGCCTTTAATTTGCCAGATTTTTTTTAAATTTATTTATTCTAAAGAGATTTTAAAACAGCACGCCGTCTCTTGAGCAAGGCAGTAATTGTAATACGGCAGATCTGATTTATCTTTAGGACTGGAGTCACTAATGAAGCCCGGGGAAACTCATGATTGGCTGCCTGACATGTCGATTAGCACCACCTAGTGAACAACATGTAGAACTACATGACGTCAGAGATGTGTTTGGATTAGTCCTCTGAAGTTATGAGGATGTGATGAATTTAAATCCTCGCAGACTTGACGCTTCTCCTCTTCGGATAACTCTGACAGATGACGGTGGAAAGTTTCTTCAGATCGACCTGAAGGTGAGTTCAGCAGGTGGGAATCATGCCGGTGGACGCTTGATCTCCTAGACCGGATCAGAAAGGTTAATTAATGGCAAACAGCTGGAAGTATTAAGGGATAAGTTATGCCGAAGAGCTATTCTAGTGCTAAAGTCTAATTTAGAAAACTAAATATTGATGTTTTCATCCTGTAAAATGTGTAACTATATACTTTACTGTGCAACTTTGACTATAATGATAGAAGAGTGCAAGACAAATACTGTTCTACTCGTTTTAAATCGATTCCCTTTCAAAAACGTCAAATATGTGGAAAAGCAGGACGCAAAATATGAATCTGTGCAAAAGCAAACACAAATTGTTTTCTGTTGCTTTGGAAAAATCATTTTATTGGACTTTGAGAGCCTCAATGTGTGAACAGATGTCAAACATTTTCTTAGTGCCTCTCTGACAGATTTAGATTAACTTTAAATGTTCCTGAACAATACAGACAAAAATGTTTAACTTTTCTATGTTTAAATTGGGTAGCGCTGCATAATGTAGCTACTGAATGCAAAAAGACATTTTTAAAATGATGATGAGCAGATCAGATTCTGTAAAATATATTTAAGACAATAATAGTTTAGATGGACGGTGAAAAGATCTTTTTTAAATATGGGGGAAAGCAAATAATAAAAACTATTAACTTTAATGGTTAATAGTTTAATAATAAAACCTTTGGCGATTTTAGCATCATAATGATATATAATATAAATAACTGGCCAAATATGTATAAAGTATACTTGTGAGCCTTTTATAAATGATTATTGATCTCATTGCATCTTTTTTTGTGATGTGATTATTTCCTCCATCTGCTCTTGTGGTTTTATCATTTTTTTTCTCGTATAACAAAAGGGCAGAGCTTCCATGATGGCTGCAGCCACTTTTTACCCATGTTTATGATGTTTGTTGGTCTTTTCTTGTTCTTGTACTGAAATTAATTTTGTTGTGCTTCTATGCAATGACAATAAAAGGCTGATTCTGATTCTGAAGATCCTTAAGATATACCAAACTGTGTGTGTGTTTGCGTGTAAACTCTGAATGATCCTGGCAGCAGATCAACATGCGGTTTTGACCGGGTGCCAACCAGCAGAGAAATGTGTCTGAAGGATTAAACCGAAACTATCAGCTCAGAATGATGATCAACTCTATTCAACTTCCGTTTCTGGGTTCAATGACTTTAAATATGTAAAGCAAGTTTTATTTGTTTGCTACCATTACAGTAGCACACAACAGCAAGAAATGACAAAACAGAAGTAAAAATAAATGTGACCTTGAATAATTTTTTGGTCAAATTCAACTACGTCTTGTTTTGCACTGAACATGAGAAACTCTGACCCTTCTGTTCGTTGATATGGAGAACATATCAATATGTTTTGATATGGAGAGCATTGTAATTTAATGCTGAAGTTGATCCAGAGCTTTGAACAATTATTTAAAATTAGCTTCTACATTTATACAGAGAAAATGTGACTGAATATTTTTCTTAACATGTTGCTCCAGGTCTTGGAGCTGCAGAAATAAGCCAAGCGCAAAATAAAATCTTATTTCTAACTTTAATTTTTCAGTATTTAATTAAAAATAATTGTATCAAAGCTGTAGTTCTAATATAAATGCTATGAGGAAGTTCAGACATAACGAACTGTGACACGATGAAAATGATTTACTGATAATCAGCAGAGATAAGAAAACTATTTATCATCTGACTTGTGAAGCAAAACAACTGGTTTGACAGATTTAAAGAAGCACGACATGGTGGATTGTTGAATAACCAGGAAACTTTGTCATGATTAGTTTCACTAAACAAATATGCACAGAGATCAAACACAACTACACTGAAAGATTTCAGGATCTCTCACCTGTTGAAAGGTGTTGCAGAAATATTTCATTTCATTCATGGTCACTGTTTTCTTTATTTTCTTTTCAATGCCATAACAAAGACGAACCTAAATGAAAACAGTTTAAAACATAACTAGATGCATAAATTTTATTCATCTGAAGACACATAGTATCTAAGTGTTTTGATGGCAGTGAAGTGACTCGTTTTCCACCAGTTAAATGTTAAACTGTGTCCACTGATAATTTTCTGTTTTTGAAACTTAAATCACATCATTTATGTCTTTGTATTGCTTCACCAACATACAATAAGAAATTAAACATCTAAAACGGAATAAATAGAAAATAACCTTACAAACAATAATGTTTAAACTTTAAAGATTTAACATTAGAAAAATCAAAGCAAATGCAGCAGAAACATTTTATTCAAAAACAATGTGCTAGAATAAATGAACATCACCTCTAAATATGACGTTTCTTAAAAAAATAAAAAGATTGTATCTTTTTGCAATAATACACTGAAAATCCCAGATTTGCTCATAAGTTCTGCTTCCTTTCATTTAAAAATTAAAGCTCTTCACAAAAATAGATCTTTGTGGCGCGTCAGACAAATTCATGTTGTAATATTTGTACTAAATATTCTGACTGTTAGACTCAAAACTGACTTTAATCCATCCATACACACATGAATGAATGATTAGGTTTCCTGTTTAGCTTGAATCTTTCTTTACACTTTCTAAAACACACAAACATTTGACTGTTTGTCTAAGATGAATCAGCAGTTTCATAAGTTTCTTTTCAATATTCTTTGTAAAGTTAAGTGTGCAGGAGCCTCTGAACGTTGACCTGACATGTTTTCTGTTGTATTGAAGGTCAGTGCAGTGACATCAAATGGATTCTGCTGGACAAGAACTTCAAACTGAAGCTCAATCCCAGAAACCTGTTGAGTGTAAAACATCAATGGATAAATATTCAGAATTTAAGAACCAGAGGTAAGTCTGTTTAGATTTATAGCTGTCAGTTTATGTGACTTTATTAAACTTAAAAGACGGATAAAAAGAAAAGCCAAATTAGACTAAGGAAGTATTTGGGAGATAATCCTGATGGATTAATTTTTATTTAAACAGCCTGGAGCTTTGCAGAAATATGTAAGATTTTAAACATTGTTAGTTTTCTTAGCAGTAAGACAAAACTGAGCTGAATTAACTGCTTAAATTGCACCTTTCAAAAACTACACAACACTTATAGCTTTTAACATGATTTTTGTGATGCATTACTTTACAATCAGCAGTTCAGCAAGTTGTTGATAATTTGTAATGCAAATTAGCTTCTGGCATAAAATCTTGGTTTCCTGACTTGTGCAGAAATATGTGAACATCATCTGGTTTTCTGTTTCACTAAAGTTCTCAGCAAGAACACAAGATGGACGCTGCTGAACCAGAACCTCAAGCCAAAGCTGGATTCAAGTGTTTGCTCAAGCGAAAAATATCGATGGACAGAGACGTCGACTACAAACAAACAGTAAGTTTCCTTTTATGCTCTCTTCCTGTTTTACAATGAAAACAAGGGAAAGAAAATATTTCATTATATTTTCAAGTTTTTGAATTGTAACAAGGGAACAGCTTGTCTATAAAATCCTGAAATCAAATAATCTGTCATGAGACACTAGAGAAATATCAAACAACAAACTAAGAAAAAATCCTTGACACAAAGTGTGACACTGCCTAAAGAAGAGATGCTGATCTGACTGAAAAACAGGCACTGGATTAAATTTCCTGCCCTCATGAACATGAAGTAGATCTGCAAATTGGAGTTTCAACCAGAGGTTTTACTTATTTTCTTTTTATTCTATTTTCACTAATATTTCTTCCCCTCTGCCTGTGTGAACTTCCGCGTCTAACATCATCACAGAGGTTCGTGACAATCCAGACATTCCTTTCTGGTTTCTGCCAATCCAGTTCCACCAGGGAACATTTCACAGGTTTCACTAGACACGAAACGATGGTCAGAGACTGTAGGATGAAAAAACACGATGTTCATCAGATTTATTCTAATTAATTTTACATGACAGAAATTGCAACCAAGAGCATTAAAAGCTGAAGCCTAGAACTAATTATCTCATCCCAAACAAACAATTCCAGTTGATACAGAAGTAAAAAACAATGTTCGAAGCCCGGCCCAGACTCAGATTGGTACATGCGTGACAGCAGGCTGAAGCCTTTCCTTGTTTCTGTCTAGTTAGTAACAGGAATGTCGTCCGTCTGCATTGGCGTGTGGCATGTCAGAAAAGTTCTTCTGTCTTCACGAGAAATAATTTACACTTTAAATTTTGAAATGCTGCACATGGAGATGATCACAAAGTTGAACACTTTCATCATGATCTTTTCTTTGTTTTCACAAATGGTGAACCCAGTTATAACACATATTATTACATTTAACATGGAGAGTCAAAACATCTTTGTTATTGTATTTATCTACTGGTGGGGATCAGAGGCCCCTGTGGTTCTGACTGAGCTGCTGTTGCTGTGATGTAACTCACCACCATCAGTGTGTGAATGAATGGGTGAATGTAGTGTGAAGTCCTTGGACTAAACAAGGTGTTTTAGAAATGCAGACCATCAGACATTTGTTTAACCATGGATCAATGTGTAATGTTTCTGCAGCATCAACCAGCCCTGCTCTGAGATCCTCACGGATCAATCTGTCCCTCTGCACCAAAAACATCTGGATTCCATATTTGTGGTGAGAACATTTGATATCAATGCGACAAAAATCATCTAGCAGGGATGGGAATGCATCATGGTGATGTGTTTAGCATCAGCTTGTATTTAGCATCCTAAATTCTTCAAACTTTGGTTTTAATCTGTTGTTTCAGGTTTTTTCCTATCATCTTGTCTCAGCTTTGTTTCTTTTTCCCTTCTTCAGCTTATAAATGTTGATACAGTTTTCTGTATCAACATTATAATGTTCTAGGATCTGGATCAGTTCTGCCTCAGTTAAGCTGTGGATGTTTGTGTTCCGGCATCAGGGGGAAAAAATTGTCCAGTTTGAGAAAAACTAGTTGAGAAAAATTCAAAAGGTTCTGACAGAAGACGGCCCAGGATGCTTAACGAGCCAGAATGAGACAGATGAGGGTGGAAACAGCAAAAATCTCTTCCTGAACATGACCCTGAACCTCTTGAGGGGAATGAAGGAGGAGGAGCTGGCTGACAATCTACAAAAGAGTAAGATGATTTGAAGAGTTTCAAAAGAACCTAAATTAGAGAAACATCAGAAATATTCACACCTGCAGCAAACTTAATGAACATATGTAACTTCAATAATTTTTTGTTTTCTCATTAAGAAACTCTTTGCACCGATAGCAGAGGAGAAATCAAGTCTAAATTGAAGAAAAGGTTCCAGAATGTATTTGAAGAGCTTGCAAAAGCAGAAGAACAGTGATGACCAGAGGAGCAGCCGGCATTGGAAAAACTGTCCTAACACAAAGTTTCGTCTTGAACTGGGCTGAGGATAAAGCCAGCCAGGACATCCAGTTCATGTTTCCCTTTAACTTCAGAGAGCTGAATCTGCTGAAGGAGAAGCAGTTCAGCTTGGTAGAGCTTCTTTATCACCGCTTTTCTGAATTCAAAGAAGCAGAAATTAGCAGATTTGAAGACTCCCAGGTTCTGTTCATCTTTGATGGCTTGGATGAGAGTAGACTTCTGCTGGACTTCAGCAACAGTGAGATTCTGACCGACGTGACAGAGTCCAGCTCTCTAGATGTTCTGCTGACAAACCTGATCAGGGGGAAACTGCTTCCCTCCGCTTGCCTCTGGATAACCACATGGCCTGCAGCAGCCAATCAGATCCCTGCTGAGTGTATTGATCTGATGACAGAGATCCGAGGATTCACCGACCCTCAGAAAGAGGAGTACTTCCAGAAGACGTTAAAAAATGAAAGACAAGCCACAAAAATCATCTCCCATATCAAGAACTCACAAAGCCTGAACGTCATGTGCAACATCCCAGCCATCTGCTGGATCACTGCTGCAGTCCTGCAGGATGCGATGAAACTCCAGAAGGAAGTGATTCTTCCAAAGACTCTCACTGAGCTGTTTATAAATCTACTTGCTCTTCAGACTAAAGAGAAGAGGATCAGGGTTGTTGGAGCAAAACCAGAACCATTCTTCAATTCAAAAACCATGAAGATGATCGAGTCTCTGGGGAAATTAGCTTTTGATCAGCTGCAGAAAGGAAACCAGATTTTCTATGAATCAGACCTGGCAGAGTGTGGCATCGATATCAGAGCAGCTTCAGTTTATTCACAAACATTCCCTCAGATCTTCAGAGAGGAGAGAGGGCTGTACCAGGACAAGGTGTTCTGCTTCGTCCATCTGAGTGTTCAGGAGTTTCTGGCTGCTCTTCATGTCCATCTGACCTTCATTGAGTCTGGTGTAAATCTTTTAGATGAACAGTTGAAATGCCCATTGCCTGGAGACGCAAAAGAAAAGACTCCACTAATACACCTGCACCAAACTGCTGTGGATCAGGCCATACAGAGTCCAAATGGACACCTGGATTTGTTCCTCAAATTCCTCTTTGGACTGTCCGTGCCAACCTCTCAGACCTTCCTGAGTGGCCTGCAGACGAGAGGAAGCTCACAATCCAACCAGGAAACGTTTCAATATGTTAAGAAGCTCTGAGAGAATCTGCCTGCAGAGAAAAGCATCAATCTGATCTACTGTCTGAATGAACTGAACAATCATTCTCTGGTAGAGGAGGTTCAGAGAAACTGGATTGCGGGAAGTCTGTCCACAGACAAACTGTCTCCGGCTCAGTGGTTGGCTCTGGTCTTCATCTTACTGGCATCTGAAAAAGATCTGCATGTTTTTGACTTGAAGAAATTCTCATCCTCAGAAGAAGCTCTTCTGTGGCTTCTCCCTGTGGTCAAAGCCTCCAAAACGGTCCCGTAAGTAGATTCAACCTAATAGTTCATTTTCTGCTGTAAATACAGACTTGTAATGTTTTCATTGTTGATCCCTTGATAGGCTGAATGCCTGTAACCTCAAAGAGAGAAGCTGTGAAGCTCTGTCCTCCGTTCTCAGCTCTGAATCTTCTAGTCTGAGAGCTAGATTTAAGTAACAACAACCTGCAGGACGGAGGCATAAAGCAGCTGTCTACTGGACTGAAGAGTCTGTTCTGCAAACTCGAGGTTCTCAGGTAAGGATAAGCAACCATTGCTTTGTTTTTTTATCATTGAGTTAAATAGGATTCATCCACTGATTTTGATTTATTTATTTTTATGTTAATAATTTCAGGCTTTCAGGTTGTCTGATTGCAGAGGAAGGCTGTGCTTCTCTGGCCTCAGGTCTGAGCTCCAACCCCTCCTACCTGAGAGAGCTGGACCTGAGCTACAATCACCCCAGAGACTCAGGAGTCAAACTTCTGTCTAGTGGATTAGAGAATCCAGACTGGAGGCTGGAAACTCTCCGGTGAGGACCAGAATCTTCTTGTAATCTGGATGATGAATAGAAGAGTTTCCAATGAAAGACTCGGCTTTAGTTAATCCCACATTTAGTTCAACATAAATGATCCCTATCTCACAAAAAAGTAAAGTTTTCTATCTATTTTTTAGAGTTAAATATTTCTCTAAAATCTAATGTAATCAATATAATCACAAGTTTATAATTTTTCCAGTCGTATGATAACTGGTTGGTCTAAACGGCACCATAACCAAGGAGACTGTCACTTTCCATTTTTACTCTCCTGCTATTTCATATTTTCTTTAAAAATAGGCAAGACCCGTCTCCTCCAGGGAAATAAACATTCCATACAAATTACCTGCTTAAGAAATATACAGACAGGATAAAACTGGAATTTAAACAAATAGCAACTCTTTCCCACAGGTCAGTAGCACCAAATGTTCAGTTTACAGGAACTTTATGAGACATTCAACATTTTATAATAAACATGGAGTATGTGAGCAGCAAGAGGTCGAGCCCAGAATACTGCCTCAGTTTTGGGACTGATAAGTTTAGATATAACGCTAAATAAACATTTAGACCATAGTTCTGCTCTTTAACCACAGTATAAAAGGAAATATTTTGAATATTTATACAATGACTGAGGTACAGAGGAGAACGATGACAAACGGGAAACTGATTCAGCAGAAGGAAGGCATTAGGAATGGTTGTTTCCAGGAAAACAGGCAAAACGTTTTGATATAATTACAGTTAGAATCACATTTGTAAAAGTAATTGTTTCTCTCTGCAGATTGGATCATCAAGGAGAACAGAGGTTAAAACCTGGACTTCAGAAGTGTAAGTTTTGCAAAATAGTTTGTGACTTAACACTAGCCTTTATTAATAAGAGTTAGTAGTGTGTTTTAGCATATTAGATAGTTAACACTAAAAAGAACAAGAAGTGTTTCTTCATTATGCCATTTTCTTTTTCCATGTGAAACACATGAAAAAAGGTTTCACATGGATGATTTCCCAAATGTGCAACAGATGTTGCTAAATAGTGTAATTTGCACATGTGAATTACATGCAAAAAACATTTTACATTTGATTCAGGTGTTTCTAAATTGTGTAATTTGTACATGTGAAAACACCGCACATGTGGAAGGTTGCCCACATGTTCTTCAGGGTTACTACATCATATAATTTTTGCATGTGAACATGTTCCACAAGTCAAAGATTCCTCACATGTGCTTCCGGTGTTATTTTAGTATGCCATTTGCACATGTGAAAATATTCCACATGGAAGATTCCATACTTTTGTTTTATGTGCTACATACAAATATAAAGTGTAAACTTTATGGGAAAACATTCCACATGTGTAAAGTTTGTCAAATGTGTTTCAGGTATTGCTAAATTGTGTAATGTTTACATGTGAAACATGTTACACATGACATGTTGCATGGTTTCTTCAAGTGAAACAAACGAGTAAACGTTCCATATTTGGGTATTATTATGTTACTGAGCAATAAATTCAATAAGAAACAAACCCAGATGAGTCATTAGCAATTTCTGCTCTACTGTTTCTCTCCATCAGATTTCTGTGAACGTGAACTAGACACAAACTCTGTGAACAAATACCTGAAACTGTCCATAAGATGACGCTGGTTAAAGCGAAGCAGCCGTATTCGGATCATCCAGAAAGATTCGACTTCTGGCAGCTGCTGTGTGGAAACGCCCTGACTGGTCGCTGTTACTGGGAGGTGGAGTGGAAAGGAGGAGTTCGCATAGCCGTCAGTTACAGACGAATCAGGAGGAAAGGAAAAAGGAATGGCTGCAAGTTTTGAAAGAATGAACTTTTCTGGAGGCTGAGCTGCTCTGATGGTGGATATTCTATCAGCCATGGGAGGAACAGTCAGATATTCATCCCGTCCTCGTCCGTGTCCCACAGAGTAGCGGTGTATCTGCACTGTTCGGCCGGCATCCTGTCCTTCTACAGGGTCTCATCCGACACACAGCTCCATCTCTACACCTTCAGCACCACCTTCACTGAGCCACTTTATGCTGGCTTTGGGTTCAGCTCATATGACTCCTCAGTGTCTCTGTGTTCTCCATAGTAAACATGGCAGCTAGTTGACAAAACTTCAGTGTGCAGTTTGTAATATTTAACAAATAAGTAGAAGTAGAATAAAAATTGCTGAACCAAAAATGAGATTATTCTGGCTATGGGCTAATCTAAATATTTAGTTTGAAGCTAAGTATTTAAGTAGGAAACAAAATATTTAGATTCAAACTAAATATTTAGTTATCAAGTAACGGAATGGAGCTAAATATTTAATTTGAAGTTAAATATTTGGGTTGTAAACTAAATATTGAGCTCCAAACTAAATACTGTCTATAGCTTAAAATAATATCTTGCTAACTAAATATTTAGATATTTAAACCTTGTGGGGATTAAAAACCATAAAAGGCATTGGATTACATTTGCATTCCAATTTATTTGCAAAAAGTCTTGAAATATAATTTTTCATTCATGTTTCCCTCCCACTTCAGAAATTATGGACCGCTTCATTTTGGCAAAATGTCAAAAGTTTTTCTCTGTTGTTGCAACAAAGATGGATGGATGCAATATGTTCATAAGAGAACAGATTTTTTCATCTAATTGTGCGTTATAAGCACAATTATTAACTACTTAGTGATAAAAGTGGAATTAACTCAGTTTCTCTAAATGAGTCACTGTCAAATGAGTCAAAATCTGAAATACAAGTAAAATATGTGTTGGTTTGTTTTTTATGCATGATGAAGAAATGAAACATTGAAAAATGGAAAATTTTACATAATGTATATATACAAATAAATTTCTTCTCTATGATGAACGTCCTGAGACGATTTCTTATGTTTAGGGAAATTAGACACGTTGTGTATAAGTCCCTTCTAAACTTGTGTTTATTGCTCATTATCTTGTATTGATCTGTTTGCATATATGCAATGAAAATAAATCCACTTTGAGGATTTATTCACTTTGATCAAAAAAGTACAAATTTGATTTGACATTTTCACTGTAGTTTTTATTCAGATATCAGCAGGTTTGTTTGGTTATTTTTTTTCCCTTAATTGTTTCAAAACATCTTTTTGTGTCTGTTAATGTTATCTTTATTTGATATTAAAATTTGTTCTGAAAAAAAAAAACTGAAAATAATTAAAAAGTTTAGAAACTGTATGACAAAATGGTGGCCGTTTTGTCATACAAATATTAAAGTTCATATTTTTATGGAATGTACCATGAATCGGACAGAAGGCAGTTCCAAAAAGAAGGAAGAACAATTAACATTACATTTACAATTGATAACATCATTGGTATTGATGTCAGTGAAGTAAAAGGTCAAATTAATGAAGTATCTGTTGGGGTTGCCTTCCCCAGATAAAAAAAAATAAAAAAATCTGACTAAATTATTATTTTAAAGTTAGAAATGTGTTCTGTGAAACTGAATTTGTGTTGAAGCTTGCACAACTCAATGGTACAGGGAAATATTTTAAATTATTCCAAAGGAGAGTCTCAGTGCAAGAAGTGGCAAAACTGAAAAGCCTTTGGCGCCCCCTGATAGACTAACTTGCTCAGTGCATTCAACTGGGCATGATCTAGCAACTCGTATTCATGTACTTCAATATTTCATTCATTAATTTATTTATTACATCTTCTTTCCCTTTCTCCATCTCAATTATAACAATAAAGGCTAAATTAAGTTATTTTTGAAAAATACAAACTTAATAGAGAGAATTTAGTTTATTAATGCGAAGTTGAATTGTTAAGTTCCCAGCATTAGGGGTTTTTTTTCTGTTTAGCTGCTCCAGTCCATACTCCAGCCCAGTAGGTGGCGGTAATGCACCATCACAGTTGCCCAGCCAACCGCCATTAAAAAAAAACTTGTACTTCCGGATCAGAGACCTGATAATTTCCTGAGGAGCGCGACGTAAACAGACTGCATGTGGCGGGAATGTGAATGTGTTTTTCCTGCACTTTTCCCTCCGGTTTTCCAGCCGAAACATGATCCCTGCCGCCGCTTCTCGCTGGACTCGGAAGGAAAGCAAGCCGGTGTTCAACGTCATGTGGAGGTGCGTCGTGTCCGGGTGTCCGAACCGCATGGGGAGCGTGAGCCGGGGCGCGTTGAAGCGAGGACCGAAACGGTTCTTCAGGTTCCCCACATCTCCGGACCGAGTCAAGGTACAGCGGAGGCTTCGGGAAGTAGTCCAAGCCCAGAAGTAGCTGTTGTTTTCCTGTTTGGCTCAGTATATTTCCTGGTCTTTAATAATGTCACAATAGAAAATTAGGGAAAATGTGCATTTCCAAGATTTGTTCCCTATCCCAATGTCTGAAAGTGTTTCCTTCTTTCTGCGCTTCTTCATCATAACATGTTTCCTTCTGTCTTTCCTTCATTTTGACCTTAATTGTGTTGACATCTTCATTGTTGTGTCCTTCCATCTGTCCTACTCTTCTCGTTCCCATTCTTTCTTTTTTGTTTTCTTCTATCTTTTTATGTTTCTTTTTGTTTACTTCCATGGATTCTTCATTTCTCTGGTCTACTTACCTGTCCTTTTATCCCTTTCTTTCTTTTCCTGTCTTTCGTCCTGTCCTACATTGTGCCCTTCAATCTCTCCTTCATCTGTTTATTTTTGCATCGTTTCCTCCTCCTTGTCATTTCCTATTTCCTTACATCTTCTTACTTTTCATTCCTTTCCTTCCTTCTTTCTTTCTTTCCTTCCTTCCTTCCTTATGTCCTTATCTCCTCTCATCTTTCCATGTATCCTGTCTTATTTCCTTTGGATCTTTCCTTCCATGTTTGTTTTTTCCTTTCATCCTTCACTTTTTCCTTCTTTCCTTACACTCTTCCTTGTTATCCTGTTTTTTTATTGTCTTCTTTTCCTTTCATTTCCCTTATTTTCTTTTTTTCTACCATTATTCCATATTTCCTCTTGTTTCCTTCCTTCTCTCTTAATTTGTAACGTTCCTCATCTCTCTCCATCCTTTCCTGTTTCCTTGCCACCCTCCCTTTTTGTCTTTTCTTTTCATTCTTTTTTTCCTTCCTTGTTTCCCTCCCTCATTACTTGTAACCTTCCCTGTTTCATTTCTTTCTCCCATTTTTCCTGGTTTTCCTTCTTGTTTCCTTCCTTGGATTCTTCTCTCTGTCCTACTTCGTTCCCTTCCTTTTTCTCCTTTCATCTTTTTGTGTCCTTTCCTTCCCTCCTTCCTCGCCTTATGTTTGTTTTTCTTTCATCCTTCTTTGTATTTTATTATATTTTCTTTTCATTTGTCCTTCATGTTTTCTTCTAATACGTTTTGTGTCCTCTGATCCCTCCTTGACTCCTCACCTCCCTCCTTGCCTCCTCGTCTCCTAGGTATGGCTGGCGGCGTTGAGGGAAACCGATAAGGATCCGTCTGAGCAGTATTTCATCTGTGAGGATCACTTCCTGCCGGAGGACATTTCAGGAAACGACATTCGGAGCGACGCCATTCCCATCATGCCTCCTTATCTGGACGGGCCACAGTTCCCGACCGGCGCCGACCCATTACTGGAAGAGGAGCAGTGGGCGACCGGCGGCTGGGGTGAAGAAGAGGAGGAGGAGGATGAAGATGAGGCACCAGAGCAGGTCTGGAGTCAGTTTCTACATCTTTCATCGGATCTTTAATGTGACATAAAATCCTAGAATCTGGTTTCTGATCTCCAGAATCCGAACAGACCTGCTCAGAATCCATCAGAACCTGATGTGAAGAGGTACCACCCGTCTCAGAAACCGGGTCAAATTGACCAAATTACCTTCTAAATGATATTTGTTTCCTTTTCTCCAGTGAATTTTATCGTCAGGATGAAACGACCGACTGGTTCATCAGAGAAGGTGAGTCACAACAAATTAGTTTCTAATAATTACGAGATAAATATAACCATATCAGTGTTTATATTCTAACTAGGATAAATACATTTATTTATTTTGATGGCTGGAAAATTTGCAAGTCAAATCCTGGATTCTTCTCCTCCATTATTGATTTCTTCTTTTTCTTTTTGCTGTTTTTGGAATATTTAATGTTTATAGAAAGTCACAATATATCAGAATTAACATCTGCTTCCTTCCTTTCGCCCTCCCCTCTTTCCATCCATTGCTTTCATTCATTCCTTTTAATTCTCCCATCCTTCCTTTCTTTCATTACTTGCCTCTTTCCATCCCTTCATCTTTCTTTGCTGCTTTATTTTCCTTTTTTCATCCATCTTTTCATCGTTCCCTCCTTTAATCCAGCTTCCTTCCCTGCTCTCTTCCATCCGTCCTTCGTTTCGTCTTGTTTCAGCTCATAAACCTGTTTTCAGGTGATTCCTGATATATCGGCATTAACATCGGTACCGGTCCGATAAATGAAACTGGGTTGATGTTTTAAACTCTGTCCAAAGTTATGGAAATATTGGTGAATATTGGAAATCAGCCATTCAATATAAATATTGAACGTTGGCCCAAGGTTTCACATTGATGCATTGCTAATATTTTAATATCTGATTTAGTTTGAATCACGCTTATTGATTAAGTGTTTAACCAGCCTGGCTCTGTTGGCGCGGTTCCGTCTCCAGGTACTCCTCTGACCCGGCTCACGCAGGGTTTCCTCCAGCTGCTCATGGCCGACCCAGACGCCTCGCTGGACGTCAGAGAGGCGGCGGAGAAGCTCCAGACCCACACGCACCGAGTCCAGAGCGTCGTGGACGTCCTGCACGGCGTCGGACTCGTCCAGAGCGACTCGGATGAGCGGGTCCGGTGGATGTAAGTGGAATCGGTTCTGTTCAGGAATGAGATGAGCAGAGAAACCGTTCAGGTCACAGAGGATGGAAGACATTCCTGATTAAAACCAGTTCAGCCAGTACCACAGACTGGAAATGGTCCATCTGGTTCTGGTTCTGTCTGTCCGTCCTGCTATGTCTTTTCACCTTTAATTCTTTTATTTTTCCTTCTTTGTTTCCTTCTATCCATCTTTCCTTGCTCGTTTCCATCAGTTTTCCTTCCTTCTCTCCATCCTTCCTGATGTCATTAGAAACATCTGCAGTAAATTCATAGAAAATTTTTATTTAAATATTAAATCAAACATTTTTTAAACATGTTTCCTCCAAACTCCTTGTTTTGTTTTCATGTCCAATCTGAAATCCTTGAACCAGGATCTCTCCTTCTCTCTGTTCAGAGGAAGTAGTCCCATCTTCAGCTTCCTGTGGAGAGACACGTTGTCCTTCCTGACGATGCTGCAGGGGCTGAAGGACATGGAGGAGGAAGTGGACCGTCTCTTTAAATCCTGCGCTCAGCAGCTCTTTGACCTCACTGAGGATGAGGAGAACTCTTCATATCCTTCTGAGTTTGACTGAGGAGCTTCTGCTGCTAAATGTCTTACAGATATGCAGCTAGTTTGTGTTTATGTCGCGATAATGAAGCAGCTGTATGAACTTTAATTAAAAAACATTTATTTTAGATGTAAAAACAAGACAGTAAAGATAATGCTGGCGTTTTTAGTCATGTTGTTTATGTAGCAATGTATCTGGGAAGATGATAAGTTGCTACGCTCTGGCTAGCGCCGTCCAACCAGAACAGTTTGCGCAACAACAAAGTTCAGCCGTTTCAATTTGAAATAAAACACAATGCAGAAATGAGGAGGGGAGATAAAGATGAGGGAGTTTGCTGAAAACTTCCAACATTACGCTGCGAAGATCTCCAGTTTCTAACTGTTTACGTTTCGCGTCAAGATCAAAACATTTTCACAACTTTATTAGAGTTACAAAACTTAAAGATGCTTAATTTTTTATTTCAACATCTATTGATTTCTTTCCACTTTGTTTTGATTTTGCATTAACTCCTGCTAATGCTGTTAGCTCCTGCTAATGCTGTTAGCTCCTGCTAATGTTTTTAGCCGTAGCTAACATAGTAAACGGTAGCTGATGTTTGTTTCAGCAGATATCAAAACATCAACAATGAAGATGTAGAATTTCTAAAGTAATTATGAGTTTTTAAACCCCAACCAAAAACTTTTAGGTTAAAATGACAATTCCAACATATGTAGACCAACTGGTTTAATTAGTCGTTGTTCCTTTAAGAAGTGTTTGATCCTTAACTTGTCTTCACGCTGGCCTACATCTGCTGCGATGACATCTGTCGCCTTGGAGCCCTGCAGCAACAGACGGTGATCGTCATCAGATCTCCTCCAGAAACGAAGCTGGTCATTCCTCCTCCTGACGAGGTGAGCAGATCCCAGGGGAGAGCAGCCGATCCCAGAGAGATGGATTAAAGCTGATTGTTTTTCTGGTCCCGGCGCTTCAGGATGGGATTCGGATGCAGCTGAAGTCTGAGAACGGTCCCATCATGGCGCTGACCTGTGACATGGGAACTTTGACCTCTGAACTCACAAACAGCCGCATGGCCTTCTCGGCGCTGGAGAGTCGCGTCAGGGCGTGTACGCTTGATGAAGGTACCTGGAACAGAAAAGTCTGGAATATTTCTATCACTTTTCTTCGTCTCATCCGTGTCACTTTAATTTATCCTTCATTTGAAGGATAAACTCGTTATCTCTGCTAAATTATGTTCTGAAATACTCATTTCTCCACATACAGATGCATCTAAATAAAGTGCAATATAATTTAAAAGTACATTTATTTCAGGAATTAAGTTAAGCTTTTGAAGTGTATCGACTGTAGGCACTAAATCACATATTAAATCACATATTGCTACTTTTTACTGGAAAATTACCTTAAAAATTCCACGTTTTCCTACACACTTTTTCTTTCCATGAAATTTTCCATCAATATTTTTGGATTGAGTTTGTGCCACTGGCTGTCAAAAGCAA
This sequence comes from Poecilia reticulata, assembly GCF_904066995.2. Classification (NCBI taxonomy): domain Eukaryota; kingdom Metazoa; phylum Chordata; class Actinopteri; order Cyprinodontiformes; family Poeciliidae; genus Poecilia; species Poecilia reticulata. The sequence continues at coordinate 1,960,128 of NC_088850.1, read as the reverse complement.
CCCAGATGATTTTTTCCTGTTCAGGTAAGGTGATTCCGATGTTGACTCTGGTTCAGCAGTCGATTGGGACGTTTGTGCACAGAAACATTGACGTCTTTTAATCTTTGAAACTCCAATTCAATCTTCAGTTTTTGCTTTTTGAATCTCGCCTAAAGGCTTGCATGGCTTCGCAATTCAAGTCTGTGGTATTGCTAAGCAGTTTTTCCTTCCACTTAACTTTCCATGCGTATTTTTGGGTAAGCGGGGTTCCTCATGATGTAGCCCTTAATTTCACCAACACATGACATTTCTGGTTTTAAAACTCTTTCCTTATTCGAATCATTTAATGATTTCGTTGGCAAAAAAAAAAAAATCCACAAAACAAACAAACGCTTAAAATGTTTTAGAATAAAATTAAATACATTTTTCAATGTTACATTAATTTAATGAGATGTTTTTATTACACTGATAAACACTCAGCGACTGAGTGAAGCTTTAAATTAAAAAAATTATTTTTCTGTTTGACGTTCTTTAAATCCTGAAGCTCAAAAGGAAAACTGATGAAATGTTTGTTTCTAGTGGTGAACAAGAAGATGAAGATCTAGGAAGACGATGAAGATTTTCTCAGCAGGTAAAGGGAGAAATTATTGTTTTTTTTTGTGTTTCTGAGCAGAAATATCAGTTTATTTAATCTGTTTCTTCTTTCTTGTAGGATGAAAACCCAACGTTGCGTCAAACTGAAGGAACTCTGAGGATGAACAGGAAAACCTCTGAATGTTCAGTGTTGGTGTTCAGAACTGACTGGAAATTCAAACCTGGATGAAAGTTTTTCTGTGTGATGGGGACCACAGCGCCCCCTATTGGCTGAACTCTTCCTCTTTGGATCATCTCAGCCACCTCAACTTGTCAGTTCACCAATTTAAACTTTGATTATCATCGTTTTGTTAAACTGGGAGGTAAACGGAGACCAGAACAAGCTGCTGGTGTAACTGGTGGATGGACTGAAGATCTCATACCCACTTTTTTTTTTTTTTTTCTTCGACCTTTAACCTCTCTGGTGTTTTTATCCAAACTGGAGACACAGGAGAGGTGAACAGCTGGTCAGAAACTTAAAAATCCGATACTTTTCTGTGCTGTGAATGCAGCATTTGAAGCATCAACGGGAAGCTCTCTTCAGTGTCTTCAAGCCGTTTAATTTGAATCTGAGACATAATTTAGGCTGCAGGACGGCGAGAGAGAGCAAGACTTTCATAAGATAACTTGAAGGATGAACATATCGCAAAAAGCTTTTTTTTACATTTTGAACTTTCTGTTGTTTTACATGCTTGATTTAAAATTATTAGGGGTCTTAGTCGTCACACACATCTAGTCTGTGTAGTTCTAACCACACGTATGGTTAGTTTTAGCATTAAGACGCTAACATCTGTTTAAAATGTGAAAATCCTCAATCATTGACCCTGTTTTACATTAACTGCTTTCCCTCACACAGTGTGACATCTCCCCTACTCCGAATATAACTTAATAATGACGGCGGAAAGACTGGAATAAATATTTGCTTCTATTAACCTGGAGACATGACACCTGTTTTTGAAATGTTTTATTTTTTATTTTAGAAAAACATGAAGGAGGAACAGAAATTAGTTTTGATAGAAACGTGTTACATGTTAAAACGCCACTTTGTTTGTGTTGCTGCTGTTTGGAAAGAGAAGAAACCAGATATCCAGATGGGATCAGCAGAACTGAAAAGTTTAATTATTTTTTGCTTCTTACTTTCTTTATATATTCTGAGATTCGCAAAATACATTGAAACCAATAAAAGATTCGACTTCAGAATCAAGAAATAATCCCTCATTTTCTGTCTTTAATCAAACTGGTTTGTACAAATTACTTGAATTAAACCCAAACTACTTTGAAAAAATAATCATTCTGAGTGAATTACCTGTGCAGCATGCAAAGCACAGTCCTACTAATAACCTAATCATTTAATTTGAGATGTGCTGAAGCCGAGACGTGAAGGGATTTATTTTAATACTGTTTGCATGTTTGTTTTTTTATTTTAAATATAGAAGTGTATGGTATGAGAAAGCACAGAGTTTCTGTATTATGATGCTGAACAGCCAATCAGAGGCAGATAAATCTAATATCACAGTTAAATGCATAGTTGTTCTCACATAAACTTCAAAATTATTTTAAAAACACATCAAGTGACCAAAACTTTCTGTGATGTTAATTTCTTAAACCAAATCAAAACTATTTTGCTTCTAATAATGATAACTAAGTCAAGTCCATTTCCTGCTGGACTTGAAACAATCATTAAAGCTCAGTTTGATTCTGATCTATTCTGGTCCAGACAGCTGGCCGGTCAATATTAACTGCCAACAGTAGAGGGAGCTGGTGGGTTCTGAAAGACACCACCTCGGCAGCAGAGCATTCTGGGATTTGTAGTATAAGTGGTGAAAGATCTAGTAAACATCCATCCATTTTCTTACACCCTTGTCCCTCAGTGGGGTCAGGAGGTGCTGGTGCCTCTCCAGCTGACGTTCCAGGCGAGAGACGGGGTCACCTGGACAGGTCGCCAGTCTGTTGCAGGGCAACACAGAGACACACAACCATGCACACACACACTCACATCTAGGGGCAATTTGGAGAGGCCAATTAACCTGACAGTCATGTTTTTGGACTGGGGGAGGAAACCGGAGTACCTGGAGAAAACCCACCATGCACAGGGAGAACATGCAAACTCCATGCAGAAAGACCGGGGCTGGCTGCAAGGCAACACTTCTACCAACTGCGCCACTGTGCAGCCCTCAAGTAAACATTTTTATTCTAAATAATTTTGAGTCTGTTGCCTCTCCTATAGTGGATCCAGTTGGACCTGTTTGGATTCTGTTCTGACTCGGTTTATCTGCTCTATCTCAGAGTCTCTGAGCTGCTGGGTGTCGGTGGACCAACCGCAGCCCGTTGGTGTGCATGACAGTTTATCTCTGACTGCTCAGGCAACGGAAATTAGAACAAGTTGTACAGAATATATACGATTAAAAAGGAGGGAATAAAACCTTAGTCTGCTGTCCTTCACCTGCAGATTCTTCATCTAAAACATGTTACAAAGTCAGTTAAATGTAGTTTATCTGTTCATTTCTAACTGAAGTTATGTAACTGTTTGCTTCATTCTGCGGTTTTCTGTCAGTCACTAAAAAGTGTGATAAGAGCAAAATGACAGGACACCTTGTAACGAGGAAATGAGATGAGTGTTTTCAGATTAGCAGCAGAGAAAAGTCTCTCAGTTCAGCAGCTGATAGACGCAGGCGCGGAGCTAGAGGGGGGTTTGGGGGGGCGGCTGCCCCCCGACCCGGATGGTGCTCATGGGGGCCCGGGTCTGGAGGTGCCAGGGAGGGATGAATGGTTTCAAGTCGCTTTAAAGTCTAATTATAAATGGAGAAAGTGCGCCCTCGCCTGTTCATAAAGGTGTATGTAATGTTAAAGTAACTGTCCCTCAATGGAATATATAGTAGTCAGTCCCAGTGGCTGTTTGACTCACGGTTTAGCCAATGTGCTTCCTGGGTAAAAATGAAATGAGAAACGCGACCCAAACCGCACCTCCCCCCCTCAACAGTTTCTAGCAGCGCAGGTGATACAGTTTATTTCTGGAACAAAGCTGCAGATTGGAGAACAAATCTGCAAAATCAAATGACAATAAGTAATCTATAACAATCTGAATCCCTGAAAAATAATCAGACAATACAGATGATACTGAAGCAGGAAGCCTTGATATGTTCGTCCAAAAAAGCAGCAGTTGCTTTGGATATTTACACTCAAATAGTAAAAAAAGGGACATTTTAGTTCAGTTCAGTCGGTTTGACCCTCATCTGGTGCTGTGCTGGTTTGGGGCCTTCATGTTTTCCTTCTGAATCCTTTGCTCTCATTGTTTATGTTGTTCTGTGTCTTATTTTGGACAGAGGAGCAAAGACAGGATTGACTTTGTCATCGTCTCATCGGATTTGCGGCCGTATGTCTTGGACACTCGGGTGAAGAGAGGTGCGGAGCTGTCCACTGACCACTACCTGGTGGTGAGTTGGCTCCGGTGGTGGGGGAGGAAGCCGGTCAGACCTGGCAGGCCCAGGCCTGGAGGGCCTGGAGGGATTACGTCTCTCGGCTGGCCTGGGAACGCCTTGGGATTCCCCCGGAGGAGCTGGAAGAAGTGGCTGGGGAGGGAAGTCTGGGCCTCCATTCTGAAGCTGCTGCCCCCGCGACCCGACCCCGGATAAGACGAAGAAAATGGATGGATGGATGGAGGAGCAAAGACAGAATCCGTCTCGTTTGAAGAGACTGGAGGACAAACTGACCATTTTTTCCTCACTTACTTCTGCTCCTCTTCTATTTGCAACAGTTGCTCTCATTTCATTGTAACTTTTTGTGTTCACTCTGCTGTTGTTGCACCTGGTCTGGGTTTCTGTGTAGCTGTGATACCTTCCTGCAGGAGGGCATCCACTGGGACGATGCTGCATCAGCTAATTGTTCTCTCTCCTGCTATTAACATTCCTGGAATCCACAGCTGTAAAATATGGCAGTGAAGATCAGCTTCAAGGTTTTTTCATGTACACAAGTGATGCTTGTCCAGAGAACAGTTGGAAAACTCTGTGAGCTTATTATATGAAATAATTTGGACTATAATTAATTACATTTGCTCAAAAGTAACAAAACATCATAAAGATTTAATCTCTAAACATCGTTAAACCTGTGCAATGTTTGGTTGTTTCTAAGTTAATATGTTGACTTAGAAATAAGCCGGTGTGTGTTATGGTGACATGATAAATCTTCAGCATTGAAGTTTATTCACAATCTGTTTACTGATCACAGTCATAACACTGAGAGCTGGAAACATTAAGCAGCTGGTGCACTGATAAGAAGAAGTGAAGGGAAATCAAGATTAGTAAAAGTATATAAAGTATTTGTACGACACATTTATTATTTATTTTATGTTGAGTTTAGAGGTTTTATTGAACTCTGAACTACTTCAAACAGGAATCTGAGGCCTTCATGGTGTTGCATCAATATGTTTCTGATCTTTTCTTACTTGATCAGATAACAGACTCGTGACGCAGCACTAAGCTGCTGTATCAGAGCCTCATACACGCCATAACGATGCTGAACAGCCAATCAGATGCAGACGACTCAGTTATAACACCAATGCAGATCTGATCCATATAAAACTTCTAAATCACTTTTAAACGACACGTTAAATGACCAAAACTGTCTGTGGCATTAATATCTTTAACCAGATAAAAATTATTTTGCCTCTAATAATAATTTAGTCAATGTCCAGATGTTAAAATATGAAAAACGTTGATAAACTTAACAATCATTAAAGCTCAGTTTGATTCTCTGATCTGCTCTGATGGACTCTGGTCCAGACAGCTGGCATTTCTTCTTCTACTGATCTGACTGGTTGGAGCATCAGGTCACATTTAACGTCCACAGAACAGGAGGCTTATAGATGGAGAACTGAGCAGCAGAGCATTCTGGGAGTTGTAGTTTAAGTGGTGAATGCTAAAGTAAACATTTTTATTCTGACGTATTTATATTTTCTGCTGTAAGGATCCAGTTGGACCTGCTTGGATTCTGTTCTGACTCGGTTTATCTGCTCTGTCTGCTGCTGTCAGTGAACCGACTGCAGCTCATTAATATGCATCACAGTTTATCTCTGACAGCTCAGGCAGCGGAAATTAGAACAAGTTGTACAAAAACTATGCAGTTAAAGAGCAGAAAATAAAACTTTGTTTTCATGATCTTCACCTGCAGATCCTTCAGCTACAACATGATTCACTTTAGTTGATCTGAGTGTTTCAGGGTGAAAGAGTTAAATGTAGTTTAAATGTTTGTTTCTAACTACATTTCTGCTGTTTCTGGTGGTTTTCTGTCAGTTTCTGGAAACGATGAAGTTGATAAGAGCAAAGGGTTTGGATGTAAATTTGATTTCAATCATCATTTCAGCTGCAAACAGGAAACATCATCAGTGTTTTCAGATCAGCAGCAGAGAAACGTCTCTCAGTTCAGCAGCTCATAGACGGACAGAAGATGTTGGTTCTGGTTCTGGTCGTTGTGCTTCAGTTTGAAGGTAAAGATCTGTTTTCTTTCACATGAAGATGAGAAAAATTAAATATTCTTTGGATTATTTCTATATTTCATAAGAGATTAGAACAATTAGAAGTTAAGTTGTGTTTTAGTTAATCAGGTTTTAAGCTAATATATAGAAACATTTTCAGGTTAAAATGTTGATAACCGTTTTTAAAACGTACATGAGAAAAATATGATGTTACAACAATAAATCACACATAATGTAGTGTAGATAAAGGACTACATATTTAATTAATTTCACCTTCAAGACCATATTTATGTAGAATGACGTAAAACTTTAATGTGTTTTTGTTTCTGCTGCAGGAACCAGAGGAGGAGAACTTCATCTCTATCAGAGAGAAGGAGAAAATGTTGTTCTACCTTGTAACAGTCCTGCATCGTTTTCCTCCTGCTCTGATGTTAAATGGTTTTACAACAGAGGTAAAAACCCAAATACTCAGCATGAGGTTTGGAATGGAGCAGCTGTTCAGAGTTCACCTCGAGCTTCCAGGTTAAATGTGAGCAGCAGCTGCTCTCTGACCATCAACAACATTGATCCTCGTCATGCTGGAATCTACGCCTGTATATCTGGATCAAGATTCTCCTCAAGTGACTTTGTGTATCTGAATGTTTTATCCAGTGAGTATTTAGACCTGAATGATTTAACTCTCAGTCTCTTTCCTTCTGATCTACTTGGTGAAATGTTGGACAGATGTTTCTGACATCATCGGTTCTGATTTCCTTTTTCTCTGAACCTTGAACGTCTCTGGACTTGAACATGAGGGAACCTCTCAGTGACCTGATGCAGTCAGAAGGTCACATGTTGTTCAGTCAGAGAGAAACGATCATTTATTTAGACTCAGGAAAACTTTACCCATCAGGCCTCACACCTGGTTTAACTTTACAGTCAATATTTTATATTGAAGATGTAAATTCATTTAGTTAAAGATGTTATATCTACTAATGATCAAATTAAACTCTCAGTGCCGTTTCTAAATTTTATTTCTGTCCTCTGTGATGTTTTCTTCTACTTCCTGTCTGAGCTGGGGGCGGGGCCAAGCTGTGATGTCGTCAGAGTGAACGTTGTGCTGAGGATGTTTAGATTTAATCAGTTTGTCTCTTATGGTGGATCAACGTTTGATCAAACTACTGAATCATTTTCTTTAAAGATTTCTTGTTTTTTCCATCATGATGATGAAAACCTGCTGAGATCTGCAATATTAGTTCAGATCAATCATTTAGTGACATGAAGACAAAATCTAAAAGTTTTATCAAAATGTTTTCGTTATTTATTTATTTTATATTCTACTGTCTGCAGCCTGAGACACTTAACCTTTTTTTAAGATTCTCAAGTTACTCTAACATCTTTCAGATTGAGACAACTGTTTTTTTTTCTTTCAGTTTATCAAGACCCACAAAATGTCTTTCCACCAAAGGATGAGTTCATATTATTCTGCTCTCTGACGAGATACGGGATGGATCTTTGTCCAGAGAAAAGTTTCCGCTGGTTGGATGAAACAGGAACTGAACTGACTGAAGGTGTTTGGGTCGAGTCAAGAGGACCAAGATTCTGTGATTCCTTTCTAACTGTGAAGCGTCAGAGCGACAAAAACAGAAACTTCACCTGCCAGTTTGTTGAGGGAAACAGAGTGAAGATAGAATTTTACATCCGACCTTCGTTAGAAGATGGACCACCTCGGTTTGAAGGTATGACGCCTTTTATTTACACAGTAAATGAGAAAAACTGCAGGAATTCATAGGAGTTTGTAATTTTTTTGTTAAATATTCTCCAGTAATGTCTAATGGAACCTCTGAAAAAAATCTGACTTTTTTCTCAGAATTTAGAGATTAAAGTCAGATTTTTATTTTTCCATAGTTTTCTACCTAAAACAAAAGTCTCTTCTTGTTTTTTTTTTAGCCAAATAATGTTCAAAACATTTTTATTATCTCCTGTAGTTTAAATCACTGAAACAACCTTTATGAAGAAAGTGGACAAACTAATCATTACAAATTTAAAGCCAGTGTTTTACATGAAGTGGTACTAAATATAATTTATGTTCATCATAACATGAACATGTGTGAAAGAAAAGGGTGATAATCCAAGTTATTTCAGATTTTGATTTTTTTCCTTTACTTTTGAATCATTACAAATAAAAAAGTCAGAATTTATGCAAATTTGTTTTGCTGTGCAATTTATATTATTGTGTCATATTTTTCTACATTTTGTTAAAAAAGGTTTTATGACTAGGAGTGTAATGGTAGCCAAACTGTAAATAGATACATTTTTATTTCAACAGTTTGAAGAGAAAAATCAGATATTTTCCTTTATTAAAATATTATTTGAAAAAATTCATTTTACCTTTTTTTTATATATTTAAACAGATTTTCAATTTTACATGAATACAAGTAGAAAATCAGAGATTATTATTAAATTATTATTTTTACATTACTGATAGTTAAATGTAGTTTCTAAATATGTCTATTTTTACAGGTATCACAGGAGAACCAGTCCGTCTCTACCACAGAGCTGGAGATGAAGCTGTTCTGCCCTGTAACAGACCTTCATCATCCGACTCCTGCTCCTCTGTTAAATGGATTTATGACAGAAATGACGACATGAACGATCAACAGGAAGTTCGTAGAGGAATCGTTCAGAGTTCACCTCGTTCTGCCAGGATGAGTTTGGACAGAAACTGTTCTCTGATCATCAACAACATCAATGCTGAGGATGTTGGACGTTACAGATGTCAGCCTGAGGATGGAGGAAACTTTGAGACACATGTGTTTCTATATCTGCTGATCAGTGAGTATCTACACTAATGACTCTCTACCTGCTGATTTCAGTCTTTCTTAACCCTAAAATCTCTGTTTGGATCTGAATGTTTAGATCATGATGTGTTTTTATCTGAGTTCAGTCAGAACTGGAACTGGATCTGTCTGATTTTAGAGACTAAACTGTTCAGTTCTCTCATTATGATGGTTTTATGTTGTAGAGGTGAAGATTATTTAATTATATTACCAAAAGCCGACATTCATAGTTACTGAAGATGTTGTTCTGCTATTCATGGCAATAAAGATGATGTTGGTTTCTCCTTTTTCAAATGAAATATTGTCTTGTTTTCTTTCAGTCTCTTCATCTCCACCAGCTGTTGATCCAACAAAGAATGGAAACATAACATTAATATGTTCTCTGGTGAAACACAGGTGGTCTGATCCTTGTCCACCTAAAAGTCTCCTCTGGTTGAACGAGACAGGAAGTGAACTGACTGGTGAAGGTGATGGATATAAATCAGGAGGACAGTTTGGTTGTGTTTCTCGTCTCACTGTGAATCTTCAGAGCAGCAGAAGATTCACCTGCCAGTTTGTTGAAGGAAACGAAGTGAAGATAGAAGCTCACTACCAACATGAAGGTATGATGTCATCACATCTGTCTCTACAGCCATATTTTATATTGAGGAAGTTAAATTGTTGGAACGTCACTTATGTGTGAATACTTAGTCTTATGGATTTATTTTATCTTATTATTAAACAATGTATTTCTAATTTAACATCATTATTTTGGACACTTTGTCTTTCCACACCACAGTTTTTATGTAGATCTCCAGTTTTCTTCTCCATCATGGTGGTTCAGGTTCTCCTGGTTCTGAACGTGGATCCAAAGTCTCAGACTCTCAGATTGATGTTCAGTCCACCATCATGGTGAAACTATGTTCTTCCTAAACCAGATGAAAATGATCCAATCAGGTTGCTGCTCCGTCTCCTCCTCAGGCCCCCCCGCCTCGTCTCCTCTGAGCTTCATCATGTTGACTCTGAAGATCACAGGACTGATCCTGATGGTTGGAATCACTGTTGGTATCATCAGAACCAGAGGTGAGGAAACTCGGCTACAATGGAGACAATTTACACACTTTAATCACTTTATTCTGTTTTTCACTGCAGGAAGAAAAAAGCCTCACAAAGACATTAAAGTAAGAGAAACAATCATGAAAAATACATTCATAGACCTTTTATATGTAGATTATAGAAGATATTTTCCCTCAGACTTGAAGATATTCTAATTTGTAAAAGTGTATTCACAATATTATTTACTGACTTTAAATGCTGTAAAACTGCTATAAACAATTTCCTCTGTGGTATAATTTGTGATGCTTTGAATTTTCTCTCTAAATGTTCATTTAGTGTCTGTATCAGTTTTATCCAGTTAATCTCTGCTTGTATCTCAGGTTCGTTTTGCTGCTGATGACGACACAGTGAGCTTTGAAAATGATGGAGAACGTTCTGCTGCCGCCGCACTGCACTGAGCTTCATCACATCCAGGATGATTCATTAAAAAGATCCATTTTAACTGTTAGCCAGAACTAAAGGATATTTTGCATTCAGTTATCTGCATATTGGTAGTAATTTAGAAATGTGTTGGATTCAATGTGTTTAATTCTTTAAATCCATTATAAATAATTTTAAAAGCTGTTTTAGAGAAGAAGCTTTTTCTCTGTAAATATGTTGTTTGCTTACTTTTTAGTTCAAATAAAGGCTTTATTGCATATTTGGTTTTATTTTGAAGAACTCGTTTTATGAAAGGAAGTGGTGCAGAGCATGAGGGATTTACTGATCACTCATTGGTTAAAATCCAGAAAGTGGGAGGAGAGAAGAGAAAAGACAGGAAGTAAAATATGGAGATTAGTTGAAGTTCGAAGTTTTAAAAAAGTTGCATTTTGTTTTCCTTAACAAAAAAAACAGACATTCTTCACTAATTATGTCATAAAAACTATTTCCCAGATTGAACAAATACAATTTTGAACAAGTAGATCATAAAGCAAAAACTTAAGGGTTAAAAAGTAAACACACTAAATCTCCACCTTTAAATATGAATATAAAGACAAAGAAAAATGTAAAAATGTTGATTTCTTCAACATTTTGTTTTCCAATATGGAATTTGAAAACAGCATATTTACTTTAATAAATTAATCCTAGTCATATTAATTAGAGAATCATCTTGTTTATTTAAAATAAAAGCACCAAATGTAATCATTTTAAGTGTCAATAGGGGAAACATAATTTTTTAAAAGAGCTACAAATCATTCCAAAAGGTCTGAATGAACGTAGTTAAAAAATAAATGGTCTCAATCTTCTATGAGTTGTACAACAACAGTGGTTTGAAACTATTTACACTCCTTTAAATATCGCAGTTGCTGAATCGTCTCAGTCAAACCATCCAGATGCTGAACAGCCAATCAGATGCAGATGAATCAAATATCTCACTCTGATGCAGATCTGTTCCTAATAAAATTCACAATCACCATTTTAACAATCAAGAACACATCAAATGACCAAAACTGTCTGTGGCATTAATATCTTTAACCAGATAAAACTATTTTTCTCTAATAATAATTTAGTCAATGTCCAGATGTTAAAGTATCAAAAACGTTGATAAACTTAATAATCATTAAAGCTCAGTTTGATTCTCTGATCTGCTCTGATGGACTCTGGTCCAGACAGCTGGCATTTCTTCTACTGATCTGACTGGTTGGAGCATCAGGTCACATTTAATGTCCACAGAACAGGAGGCTTATAGATGGAGAACTGAGCAGCAGAGCATTCTGGGAGTTGTAGTATCAGCAGTGAATGGGCTGTTTCCCAGCGTCCAGCTCTAGGAGACCTTAGGAAGTTTCTCACAGGACAAATTTGTCTGCAGCCTCTGCTGTAAGAGATTCACTTTGGATTCTGTTCTGACTCAGTTTATCTGCTGCTGTTATTGGACCGACTGCAGCTCATTAATATGCATAACAGGTTGTCTTGAATTTTTCATGCAAAAGATATTACAAGGTTGTACAAAAAATCTAATTAAAGAACACTAAATAACCTTAATTAATCTTCTATTTTCTGTCCTTCACCAGCAGATTCTTAATTTAAAACATCAGTGTAACAAAGTGAGTTAAATATAGTTTAACTGAAATTATGCAGCTGTTTGCTTCATTTTGTGGTTTTCTGTCCGTTCCATGAACTGACAGGAAACAGCAAAATAACAGGATATTTTGCAAAGAGGAAATATGATCAGTGTTTTCAGATCTGCATCAGAGAAAATTCTCACAGTTTTCAGCAGCTGATAGACAGACAGGAGATGTTGGTTCTGGTTCTGGTTCTGGTCATTGTGCTTCAGTTTGAAGGTAAAGATCTGGGCTGTTTCCCAGCGTCCAGCTCTAGGAGACCTTAGGAAGTTTCTCACAGGACAAATTTGTCTGCAGCCTCTGCTGTAAGAGATTCACTTTGGATTCTGTTCTGACTCAGTTTATCTGCTGCTGTTATTGGACCGACTGCAGCTCATTAATATGCATGAAGCAAAGGGCATAATAAGCTGTATGAAAATAGAATTAAAGAACAGGAAATAAAGCTCTTAGTCTGATATTTAATGTTCTTTACTCGCAGATCCTTCAGCTAAGACATCTCAGAGTTACAAAGTTAATTAGTTAAATTTAGTTTATCTGTTCATTTCTATCTGAAGTTAAGCAATTTGTTGCGTCTTTTTCTGGTTTTCTGTCAGTGACCAGAAAGTGTGATAAGAGCAAAGAGATGCATTGCAAAGAGGAAATACATTCAATATTTTCAGTTCTGCATCAGAGAAAATTCTCACAGTTTCCAGCAGCTGATAGACAGACAGGAGATGCTGGTTCTGGTTCTGGTTCTGGTCATTGTGCTTCAGTTTGAAGGTAAAGATCTGGGCTGTTTCCCAGCGTCCAGCTCTAGGAGACCTAAGAAAGTTTCTCACAGGACAAATTTGTCTGCAGCCTCTGCTGTAAGAGATTCACTTTGGATTCTGTTCTAACTCAGTTTATCTGCTGCTGTTATTGGACCGACTGCAGCTCATTAATATGCATGAAGCAAAGGGCATAATAACAAGCTGTATAAAAATATAATTAAAGAACAGGAATTACAACTTTATTCTGATATTTAATGTTCTTTACTCGCAGATCCTTCAGCTAAGACATCTCAGAGTTACAAAGTTAATTAGTTAAATTAAGTTTATCTGTTCATTTCTATCTGAAGTTAAGCAATTTGTTGCGTCTTTTTCTGGTTTTCTGTCAGTGACCAGAAAGTGTGATAAGAGCAAAGAGATGCATTGCAAAGAGGAAATACATTCAATATTTTCAGTTCTGCGTCAGAGAAAATTCTCACAGTTTCCAGCAGCTGATAGACAGACAGGAGATGTTGGTTCTGGTTCTGGTTCTGGTTCTGGTCGTTGTGCTTCAGTTTGAAGGTAAAGATCTGTTTTTTTTTCACATAAAGATGAGAAAAATTAAAGAAAACTTTGAATTGCTGTGATATTTTATGGACATGTGAGAATTAATATTTAGAGGTTAATTAGATTATATATTACTCAATCAGGTTTTGACCAGATATACAAAAAGATTTTCAAAAATTTTTAATGCAATATATTTTCTTTGTCTCAAACTTCCAATCTGACAGAGATTAAAACATTAATTACTGTTTTTATAAACTTGTCTTAGTTGTCAATATAAAGACATCTGCAACAATAACTCAAACATGATGTTACATCATGTTTGATGTAACATCATCAAACATGTTACATCATGCCTCCTGCATCATGAAGGACCCCACTCACCCAGCACACTCACTTTTTGTCCCGCTACCCTCAGGCAGGAGGCTGCGGAGCATCAAATGCAGGACAACCAGACTGAGAAACAGCTTCATACCAGAAGCTGTGAGACTCTCAAACTCCTCTCAGTCTCTCTCACTGCACTGTCCCTAACAATAACTTGGTCACTTCAACCCCTAACCCCCCCAATGACACTGTATTTGCACTTTACAATCTGACACTTAAAATGTTGCACTGCTAAAATTATTGTCCCATGCTGCTACATTATTCATACTTCATTCATTTTGTACATTCCTATTAATATACATTTCATTTTTCTACTTCTTGTTTTTATATATTTGTAAATATTTTTTCTATTTATAACAATTTGATCTTGTAGCTAGTTTTTATATTTCCTATTTTATACTTTATATTTGGATGCAACTGGCGCCGTGACTCTCAATTTCGATCCACCTCATGTTACATGTGATGTGAATGACAATAAAGTCTCTTGAATCTTGAATCTTGAATAAAACATGATGTTACATCATGTTTGAGTACTTAAGTACTTAAGTACAGTTTTCGTGTATCTGTACTTAGGTAGATTTAATAATGGGTACTTTCTACTTTTACTGCACTACATTTTACAGTAAGTATCTGTACTTTCTACTTCACTACATTTCTACAAAACTGTCGCGTTACTCGTTACATCCAAGTCGCATTGAGATTTTTTTCGGTTAAAATGTGATGTTCAGGGACTTAAGGTATCGCCGTAAAATCCAAGCAATAACGTGACTTACGTGTCTGTTGTCACCCATCGCCTCCACCTTTACTTACATGCGGAGCTTCAGACATGCGCAGTGGTTTCCTCTGAGCGGGAGAAGATGTGCCTAATCGTCAGTAATATAAAAGCGCTGCATAAATCACCAGATATGGTGACATGTAAAATCAGCAGAGCTTCACTTTCACAGACGGTGGGGACTTTGTCCAACTTTTAGCGTCACTTTAAAAGGAAAGCTTAAAGAAAGGTAAGCTCCGTGGACGTGATGCTAGCAAAGTTAGCTGTACAGAGACACATGTTGCATCTGCGATGAAAAAAAGTTGTCACTTATGCGCTGAATTATTGTGTGGAGGTGTTGACTGACGTGGGACAACGCTGTGACCACAGTGCAATATAGGGTGCGTTCACACTGCAGCCTAAAGTGACCCAATTCCGATTTTTTTGAGGTAATGCGACCTTCATCCGATACAAATGCGACCTAACGTTCAGGTCGCCTTCATCCGAATTGAACGTCACTGATTCTCAACAAATCTCACTATTCTGTGTATTCTTTCAGTTGGATTTCTTTCCAAATAAATGCCACTGGTGGCAAAAAAAGTGAAGTTCATGTTATGTTAGAACAGGAGACAAGATGTTTCCGTCGCTGAAATTATGATGCTTAGAATCACATATCTAAGTCTAAACTATGTTACAGAGTAAACACAGCATGCTTTATCTGTTCATTAAAATGGCACATTTCTGATGTATTAAAATTAAATATGATCGGTTCACTTAATGACATTAGCGATTAGGTAATGCATTCAGCAAGTACTTTTACTTATAATACTTAAGTATTTTTAAAAGCCAGTACTTTTTACTTTTACTTAAGCAAAATGTGGTACTTTGACTTGAGTACATTTTTGACTGTGTATTTGTACTTTTACTTAAGTAAATTTTTTGAATACTTTCTCCACCACTGTGTAACATAAATAAAGAGATACAGGCTTTCACAGTTTTGTGAAGGATAAATTGTGTAAAACTTTAATGTGTTTTTGTTTCTGCTGCAGGAACCAGAGGAGGAGAACTTCATCTCTATCAGAGATCTGGAGAAAATGTTGTTCTACCTTGTAACAGTCCTGCATCGTTTTCCTCCTGCTCTGATGTTAAATGGTTTTACAACAGAGGTAAAAACCCAAATACTCAGGAGGAGGTTTGGAATGGAGCAGCTGTTCAGAGTTCACCTCGAGCTTACAGGTTAAATCTGAGCAGCAGCTGCTCTCTGACCATCAACGACATCGATCCTGATGATGCTGGACTCTACACCTGCAGATCTGGATCAGGATCCTCCTCTGATGGTTTTGTGTATCTGAATGTTTTTTCCGGTGAGTATTTAGACCTGAATAATTTAACTCTGTCACCTGTCAACATCTGCTGTGTTTCTGCTACTTCCTGTCTGATCTGGGGGCGGGGCCAAGCTGTGATGACGTCAGGAAGTGGCTCATCAGAGTGAACGTTGTGCTGAGGATGTTTAGATTTAATCAGTTTGTCTCTTATGGTGGATCAACGTTTGATCAAACTACTGAATCATTTTCTTTAAAGATTTCTTGTTTTTTCCATCATGATGATGAAAACCTACTGAGATCTGCAATATTAATGGACATCAATCACTAATTCACATGGTCACATCTAAAGTTTTATCATAATCTTCTCTTGCTATTTATTTAATCATCTTTAACACTCGTTTCTCTCAGACTAATTTTCATTTTTCAATCTGTTTATTCGCCTCCAGCTGAAGATGACCGAAACAATCTCTATGAATACGGAGGACAAATTTATCACTATAAAACTGAAGCCAGTGTTTTACATGCAGTGGGACAAAGTGGGATTTATGTTCATAATAACATGAAAATGTGTGAAAACACAGTGATAACCAAAGATATTTCAGATTTGGGGTTTTTCCTTCACTTACTTTTGAATCATTAATCATAAATAACTGTCAATACTTTTGCATTTTTATTTTGCCATGCAATTTTTTGTTTTTCTTGTTGTTTTTTAAATCTTTCGTCATCTTTTTCAAACTTGCTGAAAAAGTTTTAGCATTTACTAGAGTTTTAACAGGACAAAAAATAGTCAAAGTATAAATAAGTGTTTTTATTTCCTCAGCTTGAAGAGAAAAATCTGTGGTTTCAATTGTTGACCACTCATATATTCTTTCATTAAATGATTGTCAAAGGTGCATTTGACATTTTTTTTATTTTTAAACAAATTCTATATTTCAAGTGAATATAGACAGAAGA
Source organism: Poecilia reticulata (assembly GCF_904066995.2). Classification (NCBI taxonomy): domain Eukaryota; kingdom Metazoa; phylum Chordata; class Actinopteri; order Cyprinodontiformes; family Poeciliidae; genus Poecilia; species Poecilia reticulata. The sequence continues at coordinate 1,943,387 of NC_088850.1, read as the reverse complement.
GCACAGAATGTTAAATATTTTCTGAATGTCTTTTCCCGCAGTTAACAGAGGAGAACCAGTTGATATGTACTACAGAGGAGGAGATGAAGCTGTTCTACCCTGTAACAGAAATTCATCATCAGACTCCTGCTCTGCTGTTGACTGGTTTCATAAGAGAAATGAAAACATTGACATTCAACCAGAAGTTCGTAGAGGAATCGTTCAGAGTTCACCTCGTTCTGCCAGCATGAGTTTGGACAGAAACTGTTCTCTGATCATCAACAACATCAATGCTGAGGATGCTGGATGGTACAGATGCAGTTATAACTCAGATGTTTATCTAAATCTGCTGATCAGTGAGTAGTTAGTCTGCAATGTTTCCACTGTTCATGACGTTAAAATTAGTTGGTTTAGTAAAGACATGGAATTGTCTTGTTTTCTTTCAGTCTCTTCATCTCCACCAGATGTTGATCCAACAAAGAATGGAAACATAACATTATTATGTTCTCTGGTGAAATTGGTTTGATTCCTGTCCAGTTAAAAGTCTCCTCTGGTTGAACGAGACAGGAAGTGAACTGACTGGTGAAGGTGATGGATATAAATCAGGAGGACAGTTTGGTTGTGTTTCTCGTCTGACTGTGAATCTTCAGAGCAGCAGAAGATTCACCTGCCAGTTTGTTGAAGGAAACAAAGTGAAGATAGAAGCTCACTACCAACATGAAGGTATGATGTCATCACATCTGTCTCTGCAGCCATATTTTATATTGAGGAAGTTAAATTGTTGGAACGTCACTTATGTGTGAATACTTAGTCTTATGGATTTATTTTATCTTATTATTAAACAATGTATTTCTAATTTAACATAATTATTTTGGACACTTTGTCTTTCCACACCACAGTTTTTATGTAGATCTCCAGTTTTCTTCTCCATCATGGTGGTTCAGGTTCTCCTGGTTCTGAATCCAAAGTCTCAGACTCTCAGATTGATGTTCAGTCCACCATCATGGTGAAACTATGTTCTTCCTAAACCAGATGAAAATGATCCAATCAGGTTGCTGCTCCGTCTCCTCCTCAGGCCCCCCCGCCTCGTCTCCTCTGAGCTTCATCATGTTGACTCTGAAGATCACAGGACTGATCCTGATGGTTGGAATCACTGTTGGTATCATCAGAACCAGAGGTGAGGAAACTCGGCTACAATGGAGACAATTTACACACTTTAATCACTTTATTCTGTTTTTCACTACAGGATGCAAAAAGCCTCAGAAAGACATTAAAGTAAGAGAAACAATCATGAAAAATACATTTATTGACCTTTTATATATAGATTATAAATGACAAACATTTTCCCTCAGCTAGTCTTTATAGTCTTTAACTTGAGACATCTTAGAAGAAAAGCAGTATTTATTGACTTTTAATTGATTTTAAACAATTTTTTTTATCTGAGTAGTTGCTATAAACATTTTTCTCTGTGGTATAATTTGTGATGTTTTGGAATTTTCTCTCTAAATGTTCATTTAGTGTCTGTATCAGTTTTATCCAGTTAATCTCTGCTTGTATCTCAGGTTCGTTTTGCTGCTGATGACGACACAGTGAGCTTTGAAAATGATGGAGAACGTTCTGCTGCCGCCGCACTGCACTGAGCTTCATCACATCCAGGATGATTCATTAAAAAGCTTCATTTTAACTGTTAGCCAGAACTAAAGGATATTTTGCATTCAGTTATCTGCATATTGGTAGTAATTTTGATCTGTTAAATTCAGGATTAAATCCATTATAAATTAGTTATAAAGCTGCTTTTTTTTTTCAACAAGAACCTTAAATGTGCGAATGTGTTGTTTTCCTCCTTTTTAAATTCAAATAAAATCTGACGCATATTTGTTCTATTTTGAAGAACTCATATTTTATAATAGGAAATGGTGTGGAGCCTCAGGAGTTTACTGGTCATTCATTGGTTTATGTCCAGAAAGAGGGAGGAGAAAAGAGAAAAGACAGAAAGTAAAATATGGGAATTTGTTGCAGTTTTTTATTTAACAAACAAAAACAAAAGAAACATTCTTTACCATTATGTCATAAAAAAAACAATTTCCCAGAATGAACCAATACATTTTTAACAAGTAGATCATAAAATATGAACTTCAGAGTTAAAAAAAAAAGTAAACACACCAAAGGAACAATTATCCATGTAAACATATGACTATAGGGACAAAGAGAAAATAAAGAAAATCAAACTGCAAATTTTAAATGACTTTAAAATTTCCTGAATTTATTTATTTTTTAAAATGTTTACTTTAGGTTGTTTGTCTGATATTAGTTGTTGAATATAAATCAAAAACTCTGATAAATACATTTTTATCTGCAAAATGTGAAATTCTCTATGTTAGTGTGATGGTTAAGTGAGATATTCCTGCATAAAATCAAATAGAAATTGTAACATGCAGTTTGTTTCTTTTAGGATTAATATCAATATTCATTTTACTGTTTATTCTGGAACATTACCAGCTATTGTAAGTTGCATCCGCTGCTTAAACTGGATTTAATATTCGATTTAATATTCAATTAAATTAATCAAAATGTGAACATTTATTTAGTCCAAATGAAGCATAAAGATTTCAAATGGAAACTGCATCTTCTGCTTTTTTAATTAAGAGATTTTAAATTTTATTCTTCCAGGACTAAAGCAGTATTAATCCCCAGCCAGCAGGGGGCAGCAGTCAGCTGGTAGAAAACGGACTCCGGTTTTTGATCCGGTGGTTCTGGTTTTTCATGCTTGAATTCGGCTGATTTAAATCAGTTTCTCATAAGCAGAACTTGAAGGATCCGACCTTTTGGACATGGACCCTCTCCAGACCTCAGCAAGAAGGTTTCTGGTTCTTCCTGATTTGGATTTTCTCCTTGTTCATGGTTGGTGTGACCCATCTCTCAGGTAATCCGCCGCCATCATGGCTGGGACAGAAGTTCCTCCTCATCTTGTCTGTGTTCATGTCAGCTGCTGATTAATATTTATTTCGATCCAGATCTGAACCATTGTGTTTTCTGGAAGGAGGTTCTGGGGAACAGAGTCTCTTTCCAGATGCTGATTGTGGAAAGCAGCAGTTATCAGAAATGGTGTCAGATACAAGGGATGAGCAGGATTACATTTTCAAAGAAAGTGCTGGGATAATATGTATTTGACAACAGACTATTTACAATATATGAAAAATAAAAACTGAAAAGCATGTTAGCAGCAAAAAATAATTAAAATGTTTAAAATTGTGAAAATAACATCAGGATTGTGAACACTTCATGAGTTTGTTGGGAGCAGAAATGCTTAGAGTCCAACATCTGCTGAGAGGAAGGATCTCCTCTAATGCTTCTCCGTCCACTTTGGATGTCATCTTGACTTTTACCAAATATTTCTTTTTTTGTGATTTTCTTAAAATTACAGTTTAGGTTTTAAGTTTTTGCTTACAGCAGGTTGGGGACACATGAATGGGTGATCAAACTCACCCATTCATGCTGTGGACCAAAACCGTAGGTCTCATTTCAGACCAAGCAGCAGCATTTACAATTGCTGCCAAAAGTAGGAGGCAGACAACAGCACAGGGCATTCTGGGTAAAAACAGCAAAAACAAACGTGCAAGTCTAACATTAGCAGGAGAAATGCTTCGTGGTTGTTTACCAAAAACAAAAGAGAAAATATAACTATTAAAATATGATGCTACTTCATTTTTATTCACATTTTGCAAAGAAGGAAGTTGGTATCTTCTTCTGAGATTTGGGTTCAGCGCCCCCATAGGCGAGGAGGGTAACAGATTTTTTAAAAGGTTTCGCTGGTTTGAAACAATGGAGTGTGACACAAACACCCGCAGGTGAAATCAGAAGAAATGTGTTAATTTTTTTCCCAAATGTACGAAGTCTACTGAACTATCAGATATGAAAACATCCTAAATTTCTTCCGGCGATACGTTGGACAGTCAGGTGACACACAAAGACACTTGGGTTTTTTAACTGGAGAAAGATTCCAGAACCTTTGGATGTGGATCAAACTGACACACATTGGTACAGAAATTTACAGAAAACTTTTTCAAATCTGCCAGTAAATGTGGTCAACCCTTCCTGAAATGAATTCAGTTCATCTCATGAACCAGGAGCTGGTAGATAAAGCCGGTCCAGAACTGAAGAACTTTAAAAAACCTGAACATGATGGAATCACTGTGTTTGTCACAGAGGTGTGGTCTGCTGAAACAAATCCTCCTCCTCCTGTTGGGCTGCAGAACCCGCCCTCCTGCTGTCAGAACCGAGGGACTGGGTCGGTCCAACTCAGACTGGAGCCAACAGAGACGGAGGAAACTGCTTCTACTGCCGGTGAGTCCTTCTGCTCTCGTCTCCGTCCGTCTTCTGATTTCTCCTGGAGGATTTTCTTCCTCTCTGGTTTTCCTTCAGCTCTGATTCTTCCTGCTGATCCCTGAAACTGATGAAGTCAATGTCTCTAAAACCAAACAGCAACTCTGGTTATCAAGTACAGCTGATAACTAAAGAGGGAAGTCTTGACCTTTAAGGCAGTTCAACTTAACTTTAATTTTAAAATGTTAATATTTTATGATTAAGAGACAAAAAAAAGTTCATTTTATTTTGAGATTAGAGAGAAAATGTCACATTTTCTGTTCATATCTGTTTATTTCTCTCCAGTTTCAAAGCTGCACTCTGTTCACCAAAGATTAGTTCAACGGTCTGATTAAATTTATCAAGAGTTTGTTTATTCCTAATGAGATTCAAAGTTTTAAGAGCTACAGAGCTGTGAGAAAGTATTTACACCCTTATCTTCATAGCTGATAAGAGTCTCTAACTTCACTATGGAGGAAATTTAACTCTCTCTGCTTTGCTGAGTAGTTTTAATTCAGACACATTGGACGGTTTTCTACCATCAACAACCTGTTTAAGGACACAAATCATCCAAGCAAATTGGGTTTAGCTCAGGGCTTTGACTAGACCATGTTAATGTTTTTTTATTTTATTATTCGTAGGTGAATCTGCTGGAGAGCTACAGATTGTTGCTTTGGAGTGTCTTAGCCCAGCATCACAACTGATGGTTGGATTGTTTTGTATTATTTATTATAAAATGTTGCATTTTTTCAGTCATTTATCTTATTTTTTAGTTTAATTTTTTATATTATTTATTTTTTTATTTATGAATTTATTGTAATTATTATTAAGCCTCTATTTTTTATTTTGTTACTAGTTTATCTGGTGATTTGTTTATTTATTTTATTATTAATTAATTACTTTATTCATTATTATTATAGCCCCAGTTAGCTTGATCTTAAAGGTCTGATTGTTGTTACCTTCTGTCCACAGAATAATTTCCCAGAAGTCTTTGGGATCATTAACATGGTTTTAGGTAAATTTGAGCTCATTTAGGTTCTCATCTGTGTAATTCTGTTAGATTGAATTGTATTTGATCTTTATGATCTTTGGCCTGCTTCATGTTGCCAGACAGGTTCTGTTCATGTGATTTCTTTACGCTTGGTGAAATTGAACCATCACATTTTTTAACTTGTGGTTGAGTTGATTTTGTTTCTGGGTTTTTATATATAATAAATTAAACCATCATTTGAAATTTTCTCGTTTTTACTCATTTTAGCATTTTCGATATTTAAAATCTGTAAGAAACAAATATCTTTACAGATCTGTACATTAAATTTAAACAAATTTTGACACCAAATAGATTCCCAGACACTTGGGAATGTTTTTCCAGTAAAACTCTTAACAATGTTTCCATGTTAACGGCCTTACTTGCATCATTTTAGCTGAAATCTTCACGGTTCTGCGTTTCCCCTGCAGCTGCGTCCCGTCGGGGGGGAAAGCCTGTTGAGTGAATCCCAGCAGGTTGCTGTGCGTCTCTGTTGTGAGTAATAAGCCAACTCATTAAAGCTAAACGGCGTCCCGCGGGGAGACGGTTCAGAACCTCAAACCCCAACAGACCCTTATGTTCGGGTCGGGGAACCGGGCCGACCTTCAAACGTGTCAGAGGTCACTTTATTCGCATAATTGTAAGACAAACAGGTCCAGTTCAGGTGGTGGAATGGCCTAGTTAAAGTCCAAATTGAATGGCAAAGCTTGGAAGTTCTACTGATCTCCAACCAGATCTGATGGGAACGTCAGCCTCTTTGGGTCCCAGTAGAACCAGTACAAAGTCAATAATCGTACCGCCTTGGTGATCAGGGAGGTCAAAGGTCACCTGAGCTCTCTGAACAGTAGCACCTTGTTTTCGGAGTGTTGGCGCTGGACAGTCGAGTGTCCAGATGTCCCGTCCCTGTTCAGCAGCCTGATGGAAACTCGTCAAGCTGATAATCAGACGCTGATCAGCAATCGGGTCGGTTCCGACCAGCTGCTTCCTGCAGGTGGTTTACAGCAGCAAGCATGCAAAGAAAAAATCAAAAATGAATTTTATTTAATTTAGAATAAAAAATGTTTGTTTACAATTTTTTATTGATTCTTCTGATTTATATTTAGCATTATTTTAGTTTTGTTTTTATTTATATGTTTTATTTAGTCATTTAAATTAACTTTTTTAGTCTTTTTATATACATATTTTTATCTGTTTACTTTTTGCCTTTGATCTTTTATTTCTTGATTCATTCATAATTGATTTATTTCTTTTTTATTTTATTTATCCATTTTATTTGTTATTGTTTTTTTAACTATAAATATTTTGATTTCATTCACTCCATTTTTATTTTACATTGTTATTGATTTATATGCATATTTATTTTTTTTATTTAACAGTTTTTTGTTTAGACATTTTTAATTATTTTTTTATTTATTCATTTTTTAAAATTTATTTTTAGTTTTATCTATTTTTTATCCAGTTATTTTCATGATCAAACATAATCCCACATTCTCAGATCTTCTCAGACCTGTTCTGTAAAGATCCATGTGGTCATTATAATTCTGATCTGAAATAGTTCACAGACTCATTTGAACCGATTCAGTCCGAATGTTTAGACGAAGAAGAACCACTTGCCTTAACCGTCGGTCCTCCAGTAAAGAACTCAGACTCTCAGGTTAATTTCCCTGCCATCTCAGTGGATTTTCCCCCTGATTAACCTCCATGTTGTTCTGCAGAGCAGCAGAAAACCCAGCAGCACGAGACCGAGCTGATAAGATCGGACTCTGGATCAGAACTCAATTAGAGCTCTAAATCCAGCAGCTTCTGGCTGATTGGACTAATTAGATCAGAACAGAGTTTGTTTTGTTGCTCTGCTGCATGTTTGAGATTCTTTAAAGCGTGAGCCGGCTCCATGGACCGACTGCAGGAACTGAGTCAGAATGTTTCGGGTTAGATCTGTTAAATGCAGATCTAACAGCCAGGAGTTGAATCTGAATTTGTTCTTTTGTTGGTGCTTTTAAAGCTTCATTTCCACGTTTCTCAAGGCAACTTTATTTACATAGCACCTTTCAGCCGGAGACAACTCAAAGTACTTGTTCAAAAAAAAGTTAAAACAACATAGAAGAAAAAAAATTAAATGCAGTTGTTTATTTATGCACTTTTATTCCACTCTGATGGAGACAAATGTAGGATTTTCTTTATAAAAAAGCGTTTAATTGTCTTTATCAGCCATTTAAGCTTCATGTTCAGGTCTGTTAAAGTTTTAACAAGCTTATTTTAATCTGATTTTTCTTAGTTATAACTAAACTTTAAACTGAGTTTAAACTTGTAGGAAATGAGCAAAATGCAGACGGAGCTGAAAAACAGAAAAATGAAGCCGGTTTGTTGCAACCAGATTAATTTGGAATCTGTAATTCAGGGTTTTTCCTCCACAAGCAGCTGAATTAAAGAGCGACCTCCCCCTCAGACGCTGCCTGATTACTGAGAGGAAACACTGCAGCTCATCATAATGAGGTTTATTTACAGCCTGCAGCTGTAATTTCAGGAGTCTTCTGTCTGCGCAGAGCGGCTCCGGTTTGCATGGGGCCCCAAACGCTGAGCGGGAGCTGCAGGCTGGGGGACTCAGTCCGGCTAATCTGATCAGACTTTACATCCAGAATGATGAGAGGATGAGTTCCTCTGACTTTTAGTAAAATGTTCCATCCTAACAAACTCTAGAAGAGACCAGTGATGGTTTCTGAACAAGAGTTTCATACATCTGACCCAACGGTGTTCAACCTGTGGTCCAGGGGCAATTAGTGACTCCTGGATTCATGATTTTCTTTTTTTCTTTTTTTTTGGCCTCCCAGGATTATTTCAAGTATAAATTGGGGCAAAACTTTATCATTTGAATCAAAATCTACTTACAAAAATGTCAGATGCAACACAATGCATGTCTACTCACTGACTTGTTCACATTGTTGCACCAAAATCTACTTTTAATTGATTAATTTAAAGTTGGTTAAACACAGGAAGTCATTTCAAATGAGAACTGACCTAGATCCTGTTGTTACTGCTGAGAAAAGACTAAATATTTTTTTGAAGCCCAAAATATCAAACTAGCCACATTTCTTTTAACAAGGATAAACTATTTGAAGTTTTGAATCTACAATCATATTAAGCAAATGTTTAATTAAAATAGTTAATGCTTAGTTTATTGTTGAGTAGATAAAATTATACATTTTTATGATGCAACTGAGTCATTTTTAACAGAGAAGTATGATGACTTCCTGAATGCAGAAGGAGCAGAAGCTTCTTAAAGAGACAGAATCCCAACTTTAAGGAATTAAATGTTGACGTAAAATTTCTTTTAAGTCATATTTGCTATATAAATATAATTTTTATAACAACTGGGGGTAATATAGTTACTTAGCTGTGGCATAAAATGGAACCATGGCTAAAAATAAATACTTCCCGTGTTGTGTTCATGACAGAGTTATATAACAGAAAACTAAATATGGAAGTTATTACTCCACCCAGGACAGATGACATTTTGTCCTCTGGTGATTAGATGTTGATTCTTTGAGAAAATACTGAATTTTTCATGAAGTTGTGTTTGGTGTTTGGTTCTGGTGGGAACCAGGTTCTGATCCGTCCTGCAGCGTTGCGTCGCCGAGTCGCCGTTCTTCCAAACAGAAACTCTCAACGGCCAACAGGGATCAACGTTTCCCCAGCAGCTGCTTCCAATTATTCCCAACAAGAACAGCCTCTCTCTCTCTCCCCCCATGTTCCCACATAATGAACTGCCTCGCTCGCCCGCCCGCTCCACAGTGGGCATGTCGTCATGAATGTGTTATTAATGTGAAAACACTCAGAACAGACTATCAGTGTTCAGATTTTCTAATATTTCGTCTGTTTTGTTCGTTCCAGGCCAAATTAAATGTCCGACTGTAAATATTTGGGATTTTCAGGAAGCTCCGCGTTGGGAAGGTCGTCTCTAGTTTCTTTGTGGCTACAGGACAGTTTCAGCTTTAATTCCTCATAAAACTCTCCTGGTTTCCCTCTCAGCCTTTTCCCCAAACTATTAAGAGGATTCGTACATGTTTGAAAAAGTACCTCGTTATCCTGGATGAATCTTTCCATCCCTCAGAAAAATGCTTCCTCATATCAAGGTCGGCTTTCTGCTTCTCTGCAGCTGTTACTCCGGTTTTCCTTTGCTGCTCAGCATTTTTAAACTTGGATCGGCTTGGAAGAATAAAACTCGGTCTTATCCGGCTCTGGATCAGGAACCAGTTCTGCAGCAGAAACCGAAAGAGAAAGATAAAAAATCTTCCATGACTGACTTCCTGGTTTCCTGTCTTCCCTGAAGCAGAGATATTTAAGTAACCTTTTGAATTTGTCTGAGAAATCATTAAAGAAAATCTAATTTTAATATTTATGCAAAATGCAGATCAACACTAACCAAAGACAAAGCATTTTTTATTTTTGTAACTCCTGATATTCCTGTTATTACTGCTCTGATAAAAATGTTAAAGGGGTGATGTAAAGTTTTTCCCTCATCAAAAACATTCCTGTAGTGTCGCCTTGATCCTTTCATGCATGTTTGAGAAGTCATTTAATCTCCATGGTAACCATTCATCTGAGCAAAATGACTGGATGGATTTAGCCTCGCCTTTGGGACGTAGCTCCTCCCCCACTCAGCTCCTTCAGACTAGCCAGCAGCAATTAGCAAACACCTGGTGGAACTGCTTCTCAGAGCAACGCTGGTAAAAACATTGTGAAAGGATTAGTAGAGGAGCCATGTTGGGATGACTTCCAGAAAGAGCAGGAGTTTTTAAAGAGACACAGGCCAAAATTTCAAGGCGTTAAAATACAAAGTAAAATTTCTTTTAAGTCATACTTGATATATACAGCATTTTATAACAACTGAAGTAACGTAGTCACTTGATTAAGCTGTAAATGCCACTTGGTGCCTGGAAAACAAATAATACTTCCCTTTTAAAGTTGTATTAATTAATCCACAACTTTCAGTTTTTCTGCAGTGTAGATAAGCGTAGATATCAGTTTAATTTAAACGAGTCAGGATGAAGCTTTGAGAAAACATTTTCTGTTCGAAACTCGCCTGTACCTTCACTAAGAGCTATAAACTAACACCATGAAAAAAAACACAAACAGTTATTTCTTTCCTCTGCTCTACTGAACAAAATTCACCACTAAACTAATTGCAAATAGTTGTTTTATTACATTAGTTTTTTTGTTTAAATATAAAAATGGTATGTTGAAAAGCATGGTGAAGGATCTGTGATGCTGTGGGCCTGTTTGTCCTTGCCAGAGTGCCTGGCACTACGCCTGGTTTCCCTCTGGTGTAAAGCTGAAAGCGAGCCGCCTCCGGCTCTTTCAGCAGGATAATCATCCTAAACATCAACACAGAAACGGCTCACTGGACGCAGAATCAACTCCTTCCAGAACCGTCTCGGTTCTAAATCCCAAAGCGAAGCCGGGTTTGTGATCCAGCTGTGTTTTTGTTGTGGTTTGGAGCTTTGAACTCGCCCTGTTGGTTTGCTCTTCCTCTGCCTCAGATGTTTGTGTTCCTCTGGTTTGTAGAAGTCGGATCAGGACACAATCCGCCTTGTTGCTACAATCTGACATCACTCTGATGTTTAACGCAAATATTTCAGTAAATAACAAATGAATCAGAACCACATCAGTGGTCCAGCTCATCTGGTTACTGCAGGATTCCTCTCAGATAATTCTGTGGTTTTTATCTGCTTTCATCCTTTTGTTTCCCAACGCCTGGTGATTGAATTTCTCGCCGTGTTTCTGATGGCAGTGTTTTCCAGCCGGTCGTTGCGTAACGAGCCGAGCGTTCCTGAGCTTCCTGCGGTTTCTGGGGACTCTGGCAGCAGCTCTTGTGTAAAGTTACAAACTCTAACTGGTTTGTTTTCACGCAGGAGCTGCAGAGGCTGTCCAGGCATTGTTTGAAATCACACAACACCATGTGTTTACATGCTCAAGAATGTCAGTTTTGTTTTTTAGATCTAAAAACCAATAGTGGAACTGATTCTGAGTCAGAAACCAAAATGTACTGGAAAGGTGCAAAAACAACCCGTAAAATGAGCATTAAGCATGTTTGCTTGCTGGTTTGGGATAAATAAACCTGAAATGGTTTGGAAACGTTCCACTTTTCCTGCTCATCGTGTCCGGACAGCGACAGCGGCACAGGAAATGTGCGACTGGGATGTTTGACCCTTCGTAAGGTGTTTGATTCCAAAGCGTTTTGGAGGAAATCAGCGTGTGGCGCTGACGTCAGGCTGTTTACCAGCAGGACGGGAAATTCCCACTCCGGCAGCCAGATGTGTCTCCAGTTTATCTGCTGGTCGGTTTGGCAGGAAGCCGACGGTTAAATATAAAAGCTGCTGCTCTGTTTTTAACCTGCGTCAAAGAAACACGGGAAGCAGGAGATGGATTCTCCAGCTTTTAATCCAGACGCTTGAGCTGCTCCACCTTCATTCATCTGATGTTTAAACGCAAAGCAAGCAGAAGGTGCATTCACAATTAACAATAATATTACGGGTTAATTAGCCTGTCATGAAAAAAACTGCAGGTTCATTTTCAAACTTATATTTTAACAATGTTATTCATAAAGATGTCTCAGTTAAGGTTAGCTAAATGCTAGTTAAACATTTAACAGGCTAAATATGCAACTCCAAACTAAATTTCTAGATCCAAGCTAAATATTTAGCTAGCAGGCTAACTGAATACTAAATTAAATTTAACCTGCTTGCTAAATTTTATGTAATCTGAAGTGGAGAAAAAAACTTGGACATTTCTCTGATTGAATGTTGAAAATTTGCTAGGAAAAAAAAATCAGATTTTGCCATTACACTCTCAACTTTTCTGAAAAGACATGAAAAATATTACATTTTTGGATTTTTTCTGAGTTTTCAAAAGTGTTTATTTTTAGAAACTCAGAATTGTCCTTATTGTTGAGAATAAATAATTCTATGTTTTCCTTCTATCTCTGTTAGCTAGTTGCCAGGCTAAAGCTAAGCTGAACCTAAAGGAAATGACATCCATCCATCTACACAGAACATAATCAGCTGTTCTGTGTAGGTTTTTTAGAGAACAGTAGTGAACAAATGCTGCGACGGACTGGCGACCTGTACAGGGTGACCCGGTCTCTCGCCCGGAACGTTAGCTTCAGATAGGCACCAGCATCTCCCGACCCCATTAAGGGACAAGGGTGTAAGAAACTGGATGGATGGGTAGTGAACAAATGACCTTGCAAAGTTTTTAAGGCTTGCATCCTACATCCCTTCTGACCCATTTGAGGTTGTGATCCATACATTTATTGGTTACATTACTGCAAGAAGCTGCAGTAACTGGAAAAACTGCAACTCCTGACTGGAAGCAGAAGGCTAAACAATATCGCCCCTGTATTAATAAATGAAATTCATGAATTCAACTCACTGACTCTTCTATAACCTCGTACATCTCAAACGTAGCATGGACAACAAATAATTCTCCACAATTTCTAGAATTTTTCAGAGTTTTACTCCTTTTTTCCTGTCTACATTGGCCCTAATGTGCCATTGAAAACATCTGTGCTCTATCGTTCTTGAACTGAAGTCAGGGGCCGCAAATGGCCCCCGGACCACACTTTGGACACCCCTGCCTTGAGCTTATTTAGGCATGTTATCATGATGCCCTCTGGGTCCTTTCTGGTCTTATTCACCTGGGTTAGACCCAGAATCCTCTGAAAGGGCCTCATGAATCTCTTCTGGTTTTGGTAGGACCCGCAGGATGTCCTTGGAACGACCTCCAAGTTCTTCTAGGCTCAATAAACCAGTGAACCTTGAATAAGTGGAGTTATGATGAGTGGAGTGAGCAGAGGACCAAACTCTTTGTGTTCATATCGGCGGCTCTTCTGTCTCTGATGTCTGAGATGTTTTCTCAGACTTGATCCGTCTGCTCGGTCAGATCAGCTTCATTTCTGCAGCCGAGGCCAGAAAACACTTTGTCTTTTGTCTCTGACATACTTTGTCCACTCAGCGGGTTTTCAGTGAAAGTTTCGACATTCCTCTGAGGCTCAGACCAAACCCGGCTGGTACAAACCACTAAACACCTCTGGGATCATTACCTGCCCCGAAACAAGTGGACCTTTCTCTGCTTTCCACACGTCCTGCAGCTCTGCAGCCGCTGAGCTTATTTACAACCAAAGCAAAGCTCTGTAATCACGTTTTTTGGTTACAAGGGAAACTTTGTTGACCAGCGCTCTCTTTAAACCACAAAATCACTCAATCTGCAGACTAAAAAGGTGCAGCGAGGGAAACCAAACACCCTCAGACCTTTTGGAGTAGAAACTCCTGAAGGAAAAGGTCAGCGGTTATTACAGCTCCTGGTCTTAATTGTGTTTTGGCAGCACTTCCTGTCTGTTATGATAAAGTTTGACGTAACGACTTAAACGAAACAATATCTTGGAGCAGTTGGGTGGAGACCACTCCAGCAGGCCTTTGTTTGGACTTTTGGAGCACTAAGCAGCCTGAAGAGCCAACTCCCTCACTACAGCTCAGATTGAATCAGGTCAGAGGTCAACACTTAGACAGTCACACAATGGCAGACCTCTGAAGTGCAGCTCTGCATCGCAGCGAGCGCAGAAATACCTGCAGAACCAACAGCACATCTTACAGCTGCTATCAGTCGCCTTGCTGAACTTCTTAAATAATTTTTGGCTTTTGCAAAACAATTCATACCAAATGTAATATCTGTATCAACGAACATGTCAGAGCCTCAGAACGACAAGTTCTTGTTTCCTTGTGTTCTGATAAGATTTTGTTCATGTTCTCAGAAAAACACTGGATGTTCTGTTGTTAAAGTTAAAGTTTTCATGTCATCCATCCATCCTTCCATCCATTTTCTTGCACCCTTATTCCCTCAGTGGGGTCGGGAGGGGTGCTGGCGCCCATCTCCAGCCAACGTTTCGGGCGAGAGGCGGGGTACACCCTGGACAGGTCGCCAGTCTGGCGACCTGTCCAGGTCGCCAGACTGGCGACAGAGACACAGAGACACACAGGACACACAACCATGCACACACACACTCATACCTAGGGGCAATTTGGAGAGGCCAATTAACCTGACAGTCATGTTTTTGGACTGTGGGAGGAAACCGGAGTACCCGGAGAAAACCCACGCATACACAGGGAGAACATGCAAACTCCATGCAGAAAGACCGGGCTGGGAATCGAACCCAGAACCTTCTTGCTGCAAGGCAACAGCTCTACCAACTGCGCCACTGTGCAGCCCAAGTTTTCATGTCAAGTATTGAAATTATAGATCAGTAAAGGCGTAAGTGTAGATAAGATTCACATTTACGCCTTTAATGTAACTTGTTGATAGATTATGTGACGCAGAAAGCAAGAAAAAAAACTAAAGTATCAATAGGAACAAAGACAATCTCCTAAAGGAAAACTGAACCTGCAGTTATGTAGAAAATACATTTCTTCCTAACAGCTTCCCTCCTCTTCCTCTTCCTCTTGTTCTCTCTGGCTGTTGACCTCATCCAAATGTCCTTCCACTGTCAGAAATGTAACATCGTGTTTGTTTAACTGTAAAAAATTTTTAAAAAAAGCTACAGGCGTCTCTTTAGGTTTCAGTCAGGTGAGGGACGATGTCCACCTGTAATAAAACACACATTCACGCTCTCCGGTGAAATAAGTGTGTTTTCAGTTGGTTTGACCTCCTCCAGGCCGTGTTGATCCTGCGGTCGGACTGTATTTACACAAACTTGGAGCTAACCACAGAATCCTGCTACATTCTCAGTGTTTACATGTGTTTTATGGATGTGTTTGGGTTCCTGCTGCTCTGCAGTCTAGTCTGACATAATAAAATGAACTGAGCAGCTTCAGCTCCTTAAGTTTGCAGATAAGCTGCAGCTTTTTGAGGGAGAGTAAATCAAACTGTCACGGTTTTTATGTTTGGAGCGCTCAGGGAAAAGAAAACCCTCTGCAGCGGCGGTTGTTTTAGTTTGGACTCATTTAGCAGCAGAACACCACAAGCAGCATCAAACTCTGCAATTTGAGCTGCGATGACTCATTTATTTCACTAAATGTAGCCGCTTGAAAATCAAAGGTTCAGTTTTAGAGCTACGCATGAAAACATGCAGCTCAGTCCTGAAAACTACACTCTGAGGTTTGTTAGCTATGCAAAACAAAATGTTTATGAAATTTGTCCAAAAAGAAAACATTTCCACACAGATTATAGAGAGATTTTTGGTAAATTAGTGGGAAATAGACAATTGTACATAAAAGTAGAATTAAACCCAAAATTATTCTGACGTCTGTTGAATTTGTGTTTAAAATAGTTTTTATTCAACCTAAACGTCTGGCAGGAAATGAGACAGTTTTGTTCTGCAGAGAGGATCATCAATCCAACTTTTTCTCCAGTTAGTGTCTCTGCAGACCCCACACATGCTTGACATAAACTGTTTAGACTTTTACTTTCAGGTTGGTGCTACATGGAGAGATCTCTGATGAACACTTAAAAGTTAAAATGTGACTGATGTGATGAACATTTCCCAGGTCTTCATCTTTTATAAAAACACAGGATACATTCATTATTAGCAATTTTTCTCTCAAAAATCTTGCAGAAAATTGTATATTGAAGTTTTCCAGTCTGGGTTAAAGAACCGTCACAGCACAGAGTCCAAAGGGTTTTTAATGATATATTCTCTGCAACAGATAGCGGTCACTGTGTTGTTTTGGTTTCCTTCAATGCAGTGGGCCCTCAGATTCTCTCCCAGAAGGCATCTGGGGCCTGAATAGACTGAATGACAGCAGACACTCGCCTCCTGTTTTGTGTGTCGATGTTCCTTCAGCACGCTCCGTCACTGAGGGAATCCTGCATCAGTTCTGCTGTCAGAGACCCATTGATGCTTTTTCTGGTCATTTACCCTGAGCTGAGGCCTCCAGCGGTCCCTGAGGGGCCTCTAGGGGCCCTATAACTCAGTCTGAGAGCTGTGTGTCTGCATCAGCAGGGGTTCATTTATTTAGTCGTTTTTGTGGTAGAAGTGAAGATAAATCTGTTTCATGTTTTATGCAAGCTGTCCATGCTTATTAAAATGTACATAATCATAAGATGTGGTCTTTGTGGCAGATCTTTCATGCATTATGATCTTTAAACATACAACCAGAGATGTGGCTTCATCCTGCCTGTAGATGGACTAGACAGATAAATAATATGGCAACTTAATTAAACTGACTTTCTCTCCTTCTAACAGGGAAGGATTTGAAGCAGAAGCCAAAATCCTGGAGTGAGGTTCAGACTCTCTGATCAGCAGAGCTTCACGTAGGTTTGTTTTCCTTTTTCGTTTAGTTTTCCTGTTAATTGTTTCATTTGGAGCAAATGTTCAGTGATCTGCTCCATCTAGTTTGGGTTACATATGATATTTTATGACGTTATGGTTATGGAAGTGGAGCAAAACTTATTTATGCCACTGTTGAATTCAGATTTTAAATTATTTTAATCAATGCAAGAGTTTAATTCTGACAGGAAATTAGATATTTATTTCTCAAAAGATCAAGAAACAAAAGTAAAAATAGTGCCAGTTCAAAGAAATATTTGGTCTGTTTTTATAGGGAATCAAATGTCATGTTAATTATTGTCTATATTTATCTCAGTAATGAAACATTTCTTTGGTGGCGACCCAAGTTTGAGATTGGAATGTCTCCTTTCCATCACCCTAATCTTGAGCCCCCTTCAACAGATGCTCCTTCAGATTCTCTACTAGGTTTGTATAAATGATTAGTATTTTAATACTAAAATAAAATATATTTAAAAATGCTAACTTGGTCCAAAATCAGAGCTGTTAGCACTCCCAAATGTATATTACTACAATGTAGGTCATTACTTTTGTGGAGTTTTTATATAATTAATCCAGTTATAAACATTTATAACCATTCATAAACATTTTATGAAACAATGATTCACTTTTAAGCATTCGTCTAAGCTAATCGCTCCCACAGGGAGTAAGGGCTAAAATTAGTTAAAACAAGTTTAACTGGTTGCCTGGTTTTGTCTTAAAACTAAATTGCTTTGTGAATTAATCTAAGAGAAATCTCAAATTGCATGTCAAAACATAAACAGTTTTTAAATATATCTTACTGCACTATATATAAGACAAAACTAACTTACAAGTAATTTCTTAGTGAAATATAAGAGTTTATTTGAAGTAAATAATTTTACAATTCTGACAGTTTAATTAAAAAGACAGTTTTTCCATTACAAGTGAAATAATCTGACAGTCAGCTGATCTGACTGTAACTCAGCTTTGATTAATATTCAAGAATTATTGACTTAAAACAAGTTCCTACATGTTACTTTTAAGTTAATAAAACAAAGTTATGAAATTTTCACCCAAAACAAGACAGAAATTCTTGTTAAGATTTTCTGTTTTTGTAAAACATGTTGAATGTAACAACTGACAATTTTTCAATGGAAATCTTGGCTTTGTCTAAAATATTCAATAGATCTTTGTCTTGTTTTTGAGTAGCTGTTTGACTTCTTTGTTGGTTTTTCCATATTTTTTTTCATGTGTTTTTCTAAAATTTGCAGGATAGACAAGTAATTATTGGTGTTGGGAAGCTGTTTTATATTAAATACATTAGATCTGTTTGGTTTTAGTGTTCATTCAGTGAAACCGACATGGTGTTTTTACTTGTTTTTATCATACTGGTCCAGTCCTCGTTTCATTAACAAGATAATATCTTCAGGTTTTCTCTCATTATTTGATCATCCTGTTTATAAGCGGATTTAAGCAAACCATTGGGGATCAGAGGGTGTTAAAGTTTCCTGCACATGTGTGAACAGATGAAGCTGATCTGACTGTAACTCAGATTTATTGGTGACCTGTAGATAACCTCAGCTGGTTAAGGTAAACCGTGTTTAATCCAGGACCAGATCTGATTATTCCCCCGGCCAGCAGACTGTTTGATAGGATTACAGACGATCGATTCAATGGAGCAGCCAAGCTTTCTTTTTTATTAGTTTATTTTTGATCATTTGATAATTTTTGGTGTCTTGCTGGTGGGTTTTAGGACAAGAAAATGTGGAGATTTTCTCAACCAAATCTGACCAAATGTCTGATTCACAGAAACGTTTGGCAGTTTGTTGACCTGAGAGTTTTTGGACCTGAAGCTTTGTGCAGTCCATCTTGTGTTGAAGAACTTGGTGGAGTTTTTGTTGTGTTGTTTTGTTTTGTTTTTACTCAAAGTTATGGAAGAATTTATGTGAGTCATTTGTTCATTTGATGCCAAAATTCAATTTCAAGAATTCTATTTTTAGAGTTCTTGGTTGGTTATTGAAAGTTAAAGTATAAATGGAAAAGTAGTGGTTGTTAGTATTTAAATATTTAATCTACAAATGAATGGACAGAAAGACGGACGGGAAGAGTCCATATGAGTCCATATGTATTTCCAACCTCATCCAGGCCATGACTTCTTCTTTGTCGTCCATTGTCATCCAGACTGAGAAGCTCCTCTATCTCCTCCTCCTGTTCCTCCTCCATCAGCAGCTCCTCCTCTCTAATAGCTTCCTCAGTGTTCTGCAGAACCTTCCACCATACAGGAAGCAGCGACCGCGATCCCACCCATCTCCTCCCACCCCTTCCCCAGCCCCACCTGGAGAGTGGCACTCCACCCGTCTGCCCAGCAGTGGCACAAGGAGTCCAGTCATCCCAACAGGAAGCTGACTTCCTCTTCCCTCCTCCATCCAGGCTCACTTCCTCTGCTGAGAGAAACGCTGCTCCTCCTTCTCCTCCTCCACCTTATCCAAATCTCTGTGTACTCTCCCATGAAGAGGAGGAGGAGGAGCAGGAGCACAGGTCCAGTTCTGTATAGAATATTCAATCCCAGATAAAGAAAACTCACCAGCGCATCAATGTTCATCTGGTTCACGTTCTTCCCGCTGTTAGCAGATGACCGGGACTTCCTGTTTCCTGTTTCTCTCAGCTCTAACTCAGCTGCTGATGTTTAATGTTGGATAACTTCACCAGATATTCAGAGCTGTTCTGATTTTGTGATTTATTTAATAATGGAAGGATTTTCAGTTTTTGGTTTTCCTCTAGGGTTGATTGATTATCACTCAGTTCCAGAGCTCAGATTATCTTCCTCTGCTCAGATTATTTCCATTCTGCCGTCATTTATGGAAACATTTTATCAACTTAGTATCATTTCCTCACAGCCACTTTCTGGAGAGCTGAAGCTGGAAAACAATAATATGCTGATAGGAAAAGCTGGAAAAATCTGGAGAGTATGGAGTTTCTCTCTTTTTCTTCCTTTCTTTTTTTCTCTTATTTTTCTTCCTTTCCTTCCAGGCTTTTTTCATATGTTTATTTTTTTAGTCCCAGGTTCAATTATGAATATCTGATATACATATAGATTAGTTTTTGTTTCATTGTATTTTTTGAAAGTCATAAAGACGTCATCCTTTTTAATTTTTGTTTTATTCAGTGTTTGCCCAGGTTTTTATTTGACTAGTCTGAATCCAGAGATATAAACAAAATGAAAAAACTGTTGGATTTATTATTGCAATGAATGTTGAAGAAAAGCCTAAGCGTTTATATTTCAGTTTTTTTTTCTTTTTGTTTCTCAAGTTTCTCAAGTTTTTGAAGTGTTTTTTGAAGTGTTGTTGGGATTAACCATCATCATACCTTCTGTGTCGCCATAAACTGAAGCCAAGTCACAGATGTTGGTGACTTTAACTAGGTCGTGTTGAAGTTAGTCTGAAGTCAGAGCATAAGAGGATCAGCTGGTCGTTTGTCTCTGGGAGAACAGGTGGCAATCTCCTCAGCTGCATTAATATTTTCGATTCAGATCCGATGAATTCTTTCATTCTGCTGCTGGTCCGAACCGGGGGAGGTGATGAGGAGGAGAAGGGTTTTTGTCTGTGAAGAATGGAGAGGGGGTCGGCCATGGCGGGGCGTCCTGAGAGCCGGCAGATGGTCGATGGGTTGAGCAGACAAAAGTGAGCTGCAGAGTTTTTCCTTTTAAAGCTGAAGAGACAAACACAAAGCGTCAGACTGAGTGGGGGTCAGTCTGAGGCATCAGCATCCAAGAAATGATAAGTATTCTGCAGCTCTATTTCTAAAACATTATAAAATAATCTTTAAAAACAATAAACTCCAGATTTTACTATCATAAGCAGAAGCGGGAATAGCCAAAAAATGTACACAAGTAAGAGTTTTAATACTTCAACATGTTTTTAGGAGTCCAAGAAATTACTCAAGTAAGATTTAGAATATTTGGTAAAAAGTACTGAGTAACTAATCAAATTGTTCATCATTTAATGTTTAAAAATATTTTGGTCAGTTAGACTGACCAAAATATGAAGTTTTGAAAGAACGATTCCTGAAAATATATTCAAAACAATGAAAAGTTTTTCCTTATAAGCAAACATGTAGTTTTGCTTCATCAGGCCTGTTGTGGTGTTCAAAGTTTCAGCCTCCTCAAAGATCGATATCGATTAAAAAGTTGAGACTCTCAGACCTCGCAGTCAAACCCAAACTGAAGCCATGTTTTCTTTTCATGGAAATAGATCTAATCCTCAATATTTGGACATTTATTTACATCATGTCAACGCCATTTCCGGAGTCCTAAAAAACAAAAATAGGACAAAATTCTCAAACTGTTGAATACCTTGACATGTGTTTGTAGAGAGAATAAAGCACAATAAACAGATACTATTCCATATAGCTTCATGCTTTTAATGCCAGAACAGCATTAAATGTTGGGAGGAGGGAAAAACTTCACTGAAGCGAGGAATGCGGGAAAACCTCTGTCAGATTGCTGATGGACATTAGAAGCTGAAACTGTGTGAGACAAACTCCTCCTCTAATTAAACCTCCTCCTTGGAGTCACAGCTGTCCAGGGTTCAGCCCGCTTCTTTCAGGAGAGGTCAGAGGTCGGCGATGCGTTCGGGGGTCAGTGGCTCATCCTCCTCCCTTCGTCTTCCTACCTCTTCCTCCTGTGGGACAGGATGGGCGCTGCCTGGCTCTTACGCACTGAACCTTGAGTTTGTCGGAACCTCTGACCCGTTAGCGGAAATGAATGTTTAGAGTTTTTATTGCTCTGCAGAAGACGTGTAATTGAGTAATGATTTCTGATCATGTCAAAGATTGTTGGTTTAAGCACAGCAGGAAATCCTGTTCTGTTTGCTCAGAGTAGAAAAATGGATACGACTTTACAACAAGGCTCCCCTCATAGTTAGCTAATATAAAGTTTATATATTATTAATTCATCTCTAAGCACTTTATAAATCATTAATAACTGTTTATTAAAAAGATCTACCATTCTTGTCAAATATATTCAGCTCTATAGATATATTAAACATTTCAGACTATTTAGATAAGCATTAGTAAATGTATTTTTTTAGCATAGTCTCTTTCTCATCCTTACTTGATAGTGATTTATAAAGTGTTTATAAATTAATTGATAACATATTTATAAACTATTAGCCATCTGTAATGGGATCCTTATTGTAAAATGGGACCAAACAATGTTGAATTACTCAAAATTCTTTATGCAGTTTTATTTGAACATTATAAACTTAACTGACTCCTTGAATTCACACAGGTTAGGAACTTCAGCTGGCTGAACTTGCTTGTCCCTCTAAAAATTATTATAAAGCATTATAAGCTTTGAGTGTCCTTTATGAGTAATCAAAGGCAACAGAAGCCTATGCTAACAGGCCAGCGTTTCAAACCTTGAAAAAGAGATGTTTCAAACATCTAAAAATGCTTATAAATATGTATTTTAATAGTTCAAACACCAAATATACCCTAATATACATTGATTTGTAAACTTGAAACTGTTTTGGCACTACCAAAAAATCTACAGTTTTCCTCATCTGCACTCTTGGGGTTTCATCCAATCAGCATAAAGGAAAATAAATGGCACTCTTTGATTGGCTGCTTTGTAAATGTCAGCCAATAGTTTGTCAAATGGCATTGCAACGTAATATTTCAGATTCCAGAGTTGCATTTTCTTTATGGAACTATTTAGATATGCTCTATCAAAAAATCTGCAAATTTTTCATGAATAATTTTGAGTCACTTTCCACAGAAAAATCTGTGAATGCAGAACTCAGAATAGGCAGACAGCCACATACGGTTATATTTCTGCAAAAGTGTTCATTCAAAAATGATTGAGAGAGTTTGGAGTGATGCTTTGAGGGTTGCAAGTTCAAATCCAACTGGATAATGCCTTGCTGTGTCATATAGTTGTCAGTAAGACACTTTTAGTCTTTTGTTTTATCTTTGCAGTTTTCATTTTTCCTTTTTCCCTTTTTTCTTCCTTTTTTCTGGCTTTTTTTCTCTTTTTTCTTTTTTTTACCTTTTCTCTCTTTTCTTCCTTTTTTCTCTTCTCTTTTCCATTTTTGTCTTACAAAAGGGGAAATGTTTAAATTTTCAAGCTGAAAAATATCATTTACTGATTTGTTTTGTGTTAAAAACCAACTCCAACAGGAGACAAATTATTCTTACAGAGTTTTTTTACATTAATAGATAAAGCAATATGGCATAAAGACTTTGTTTAATTTAAGTGTGAATAAGTATTTGCTGGAGTTCAGTAAATGGACTTGGTTCTGTTCAGTTGTGTTTTTATCCTCCTCAGGTTGTCAGAGATCCCTTCTGCTTAATGCATCTTAATATTTTTCAGTAAACATTCAGAGGGAGCTGTAACATCTCAGCAACACCTTGTAGCTGATGATTAACTGGACTCCGTTGTTCTGAACGCTTGAGCAGCTGCAGCCAGATGAGCTCAGCCTGCAGATTTCATGTTTGACAGGAAAAAAGGAGCAGAAGGAAAGAAAACCAGGCGAAAATTGCTCAGCATTCCAGAAAACCAAAATAAACAGGAGGAGGACAAGGTCTGGTTTCAGAAACAGAAACGTCATGGAAGAGAAGGAGCGAGGGAAGGAGGAGGGGAAGGGGTTCGTACAAAAGGAAAGTCTGTGTGTTGGAGCTCACAAAGCCCCTCCCTCCCTCTGTTCTCCCAACAGATGAGCAGAAAGAGGGAGAGAGAGGAGCTGGAAGGACGCAGAAGAGGACGGAGCATGAAGAGGCAGCTGCAGATCTGAAAACCGGTAAAAATCCTGAATCTTCACCATCATTTTACACTGAAAGTTTTGGTTTCATTTTATCAACTGATGAGATCCTGATTCTGGATAAAACTGATTTCAGGTCATTTAGGTCATTTCTGCTCATTCCACAGAGAGAGAGAGCTGGATGTTAAATGGAGCAGGTGGAATTACTGCAGCAGAGTTAAAGACGTTTCATTGGTCGGTGAAATAATCAGTAAATGTTCAAAAGGACAACAGAAAAATCTTAATTTGATCAGGAATCTAATGTCAGCATTTCTGATTTGATCTCGAATAGTTGAGTTAAAATTAGTCAAAGTTTAAAGTTATTGCAGCTTTTTAATCCCTTGAATTTTCAGTTCTGTTGCTGTTGCTGTATTTTATAAATACGGTATTATCAGTCTGATTTGATCACCATGGGTTCCATCAATTTAACATTTAATAAAATGTCTAAGCCTTAACAAAAATCTGAAAAGTGTGGCGTGCATTTGAGGCAAAACATTTTAGAACCACTTTTCTATACAGTTGCAGCTGCAGGTTTTGGAGGGGAAATCTACAACAGGTACTGCAGCGTCCACCTTCCACTCTTAACAGAAGAAATGCATCTTCTCCATATTATAATGCTGCCACCATCATGCTTAACAATGGGGATGGGTGATGATTTACTTAATTTTTCTTTGGGATAAATAAAGTATTTTTGAATGTCAGTTTGAATTTTAACATTTAGTTTTGTTTTTGTTTTTTGCTTTTTCTGCCCATCTTAGCATTCTGCATGGAGGTCATTTCTCCTTCATGCTGTTTAGCTTTTTTCAACATTTTCTTTGGTTTTGCTGCTCTTCTGTTAAAACCAGAGCTGTTCAGTGCACAGGACTATTCGTCCTGTGAAATTCTGCATAATATGAAAAAAGATGTTGTTACGAGTAAAATAAACTGCCAGTGGAAACAATCATTTTTCACCAATATTATGGAATGATCCAGAGTCTGGTCCGCATTGCCGGCAGTAAGTCGGGCTCGTTTCCGGTGAGAGTTGGACTCCGCCAAGGCTGCCCTTTGTCACTGATTCTGTTCATTACTTTTATGGACAGAATTTCTAGGCGCAGCCGAGGTGTTGAGGGGATCCGTTTTGGTGGCCTTAGGATCGCATCTCTGCTTTTTGCGGATGATGTGGTCCTGTTGGCTTCATCAGATCGTGATCTGCAGCTCTCACTGGAGCGGTTCGCAGCCGAGTGTGAAGCGGCCGGGATGAGGCTCAGTGCCTCCAAATCCGAGGCCATGGTCTTGAGCCGGAAAAGGGTAGAGTGCCTTCTCCGGGTCAGGGGGGTCGTCCTGCCTCAAGTGGAGGAGTTTAAGTATCTGGGGATCTTGTTCACGAATGAGGGAAGAAGGGAGCGGGAGATCGACAGGCGGATTGGGGCAGCGTCTGCCGTGAAGCGGGCGCTGTACCGGTCCGTCATGGTGAAGAGAGAGCTGAGCCAAAAAGCGAAGCTCTCGATTTACCGGTCGATCTACGTTCCCACCCTCATCTATGGTCATGAGCTTTGGGTCATGACCGAAAGAACGAGATCACGGGTACAAGCGGCCGAAATGGGTTTCCTCCGCAGGGTGGCTGGGCTCTCCCTTAGAGAGAGAAGCTCGGTCATCCGGGAGGGACTCAGAGTAGAGCCGCTGCTCCTCCACGTCGAGAGGAGCCAGTTGAGGCTCAGGCATCTGGTCAGGATGCCTCCTGGACGCCTCCCTGGTGAGTAGTTCAGGTCCCACCGGGAGGAGGGGAGACCCAGGACACGCTGGAGGGATTATGTCTCTCGGCTGGCCTGGGAACGCCTTGGGGTTCCTGGAGGAGCTGGAAGAAGTGGCTGTGGAGAGGGAAGTCTGGGCCTCCCTTTTGAAGCTGCTGCCCCCGCGACCCGACCCCGGATAAGAGGAAGAAAATTGATAAATTAATTTATTATGGAATGATTGATCTAAAAGAATTTTAAATCGTGCTGAAACGTTACCTGTAGATTCGCTTTATCTTTTTTAAATGTGCTGAAATATTTGAACAAGAAAGATTTTGTATTTTTGCAGTGTAGGAAATGAAAGTGAAGACTTTATGAATCAGAAAGGCCTGGGAATGGGCCTTGTGTTGCATTATAGTTGCACTTTGAGATGGGAATGTTTGAAGTTCCAACTTCTCAATTGGAAGTCTGACGTCCATCCCAGCTCAGAGTTCCCACTTTCAATAATTTCTCACTCTCTCATGTTGATGATGTCATTTTCCAGGTTGCCATGGGAAACACAGACAGTCACAGCAGCTTCAGCTCTCCAGTCAAACCCTGCGGCTCCCTCAGGTTCTCCGCAAAGAAGGAAGAGGTAGCGTCGGCCCGCAGCTGGTGGCGGAGCAGCCAGAGCCGGGGCCAGGGCCACCGGGGCCAGCATGCCTCCTGGCAGTACGAGTCTGCGCCCAGAGGGGGCGCCAAACAGAGTGCAGGATCCCCTCAGAGGTTCAACCGAGGCGACCGAACACAGGACGGCCGCAGGAGTCCATTTGGATTCCAGGGGGCTAACGGTGATCAGGCGTCCCTGCAGTGTGGCGGCAGTCCCAAGGTTCTGCTCAGCAAAGATGGCAGCATGAGGGTGGAGTTTACAAACGCCAGGGTGGTTCCTGTTGAGCCGCAGGGCTCACCGCCCGCCAACCTCCTCCCGGAGTCATCCCACCGCACCAGCAAGGGCAGCTCACTGAGCTCAGAGGGGTCCTGGTACGACTCGCCCTGGGGCGCCGCCGGCGAGCTCACCGACAGCGTGTTCGTCTGCGGGCAGAGCGTCGACACCAGCAGCGGCTACAACACTTGCTCTTCCACTCAGGTGGAGGACGTCTCACCTGGGTTTAGCTCCGCCCTCCTGTTCCCTCCTGCAGAGGGCGCCAAAGGCCACAACAGCTGCTCCTCCGGCCGCACTGAGGACAGCGGCATTGGGGACTCCGTCATCCTTCAGCCTGACCTCCATGACCTCAACCTGGCTTCACCGTCAGACAGCAGACACAACGCGCTTCCAGCCTTTCCGACGTCAGCGGACTCTTTTCTGCAGCAGCAGCAGCAGCTGCCAACCATGGACAACGTCATCCAGGAGGAGGCGCCGTCCGCTGGCGGCTTCGAACCGCGGTACTTCTCACACACGCTGCCCAATCGTAAAGCCGAGCCAGTGAGCTCTGTCTTCTCTGGGAACAACCGGAAAGACTTCCTGAAGAGTCGGATCCGACAGCTGAGCGACTGGACGGGCAGTTTGAGCCGCAAGAAAAGGCGGATCCAGGTAAGAACCTGGAAATTCTGGAGAAAATGTGTACCCACACTGCAAAAACATAAAATATTACCAAGCATTTTTGGTGTAGTTTCTAATCCACATATCTTAGTATTTCTGAATCAAGACAAAAACTAACTTACACATAACTTTTTAGCCCATATTGATGAATGAATCAGTATTGCTAAAAATAGCCAATGCTATTGGCTATTTTAATTTTAACTGGAAATGGTATTTATTCATGAATATTAATGAATTAATGACTTAAAACAAATTTGTTTGCTTTCCTAAAACCTGTAACTTAGTTTTACATTAATCTACACTGTGCAATGTGATATTTTTGGAGTTAGATTTAGTTAAAAGTTTTTTCTAGACATTATATCTAACTGTGTCAGAAGGTTTAATGAACTAAAACTTTAGCAAACTTTTAGATCTCTTTTAAGTAATAAATTAACTTTATTTGTATTCAGAAAAAAAGCTGTTCAAAGTGCTTTACATCACAAAAACGTAAATTCATCACCAACTGAAACATGTGCTGTCATTACACATCAAAATGTTGATAAGTGTTTCATTTAGTATGGTCCAAAAGCACATTTAAAGCACTTTTTAAATACCTGTTTACAACTAATCCTTTATTTTTATTTTCCTTTTTTCTATATTTATATTTAGAATGTATTAATTGAGATCAAAGTGGAACCAAAGTCAAACTCCTCTGCGATTAAAGCTGATTCTACATTTTAAATGCTGAAAAGGAACCAAAACAATCCACATCATTGTTCATCAACATATTTTTATAATTTTTATCCCTGAATGTCATCCAAACGATGGGTGGAGTCGCTTCACTGTTTCCTAAAGATTGTTTTTTTACGTCGACTGGAGTGTTTTCACACCCATTAAGCTGTAATGAGGAGGAAAAGTTGGTCTGTAAAAGCAGCTCATAAACCCCAAACAGCTTCTGCAAATAAACCCACAGAAAGCAGAGAGAACGATGCTGACAGGTCGTTTTACTGGCCACCAGAACCATCAATAATTAACCATAATGACAGCGTATTAAAACGAGGGAGGCACGTTAATTCATACAAGAAATACATAACAAATTTACTCCAGAATAAGATCAAATTTAAATTTCTACTTGAAATTGAACCCAGGTGTGAGTGGGACTACTTCAAAATATTTGTATCCATCCAAGAAATTTCTCAAGTGAAAGTAAAAACGTATTTTATTAAAAAGCTACTTAAGTACCGATTTTAAAGTATTAAATCAGAATATCTGATTTAATACTTTAAAATACTGCAAACAAAAATACACAGTTGCGAATTCTGCTATTTTAAAGATTAAAAATAAATAGATAATTAATAAGAAAGCTTCAGATGAAACACCTTTACTTTTTTTAAATGTGCAAAACTAAATCTACAAGTACAGTAATATAAATGTACTGTATGTGTCATAAAGTACTTCTAGTACTTCTAGTACTTTACGTCGTATCAAAGTATTATTAGAATAACAAGAACTAGTGCATAAACAAGATGTTTCACTTTAAAATGTTTAAAGTGAAACGTCTGATGATTCTTTTTGTTTTTTCATTCAGTGAAGTTACTTTAAGTGGGTCTAGTTTTCAGAAATATTAGTCAAGAGTAAAAAGTACAGTGTAGTAAAACTACTCCTAAAAGTAAATATTTTTGCAAAAAGTAAATGTAACTAGTTACTGTCCACTTCCTGCATGAATTGTTATTTTGATGCCCCTAATAATGTATAAAGTAAAGTTCTTTGGGCTGCCCCAAAAACTTGATGCCCTGGGCTACTGCCCCAGAAAGCCCTTCTTGAAGTCCAGTTGAAAAGTCTAAATTTCTGTCTGGTTTCCCTGCAGGAGCCGCACAGCAGCGACTCCTCCGGCGTCTTCATCAGCAGCCTGAATGGCGGCGCTCCTTGGACTTCCAACCCTCTCCTCCAGTTGAACCAGAACCAGTTCCCTCCGGCCCACTGGGACTTCTCCAGGAGCCCGAATCAGAACCAGAGCAGCGACGCTCAGCGGCAGAACGTCTACAGGAGCTTCATGCAGGAGCTGGAGACGGGCTGCGGCGGCGCGGCCGACCGGACCGAGCCGTCGGAGGACGACGACGACGCAGAGGAGGAGATGGAAGAGGAGGCTGGAGGAGATCTGGACGGGTTTCTGGAGACGGATCAGGGCGCCGTGCGGCGCGCGGGGTGGCTCTACTTCAAAGCGCTCATCACTGTCAGCAAGGACAGGAAGCTGGAGCTCGTCGCCCGCCGGAAGTGGAGGCGCTACTGGGTCACACTGAAAGGTGATTCATTCATCCGTCTGAGACCGAGGCGCTGAAATTTACCTGAAGTAGATCAACTCTGGCATGTTTGAATGACACATGAGGAGGAGGAGGACGAGGAGGAGGAGGAGGAGGAGGAGGAGGAGGAGGAGGAGGAGGAGGAGGAGGAGGAGGATATTGCTAAGAATGAAGATGATGACTGGGGTGAAAATGGGTCAGGAAGAGGATTATAGGGGAATGAGAGGGATAAAAAACATCCTAAAAGGGAGAATGATGAAGAGATGTAAATATAGAGGGATGACAGGGTTTCTAAAGAGAGAATGAGGAAAGAAGGGTGAAGAGGGGATTGTAAAGAGGAACGAAGAGGATGAGTGGGATTCAAAAGGGTCAAGAAGGGCAATGTGAGAGGATGAGAGAGATAAAAAGTGATAGAAAGAGGGAGAATGATGATGAGGAGACTAAATATAAAGAGGATTAGAAGGAAGAAGAGAGGAATGGAGGAATGAAAGGACAAAAAAGGGATGGAGATCATAAAAAGTTAAACATATCAGATTTAGTTTCCTTTTTAAGGTAACAATCTGTGTGGAAAATTGAAGAACGAGTTGCATTAAATCAGTCTTTAATCGATGACTTCAGGCTGCAGTCTGCTGTTTTATGCGACGTTTGGGCGGATCAGCGGCGCCGAGCAGGACCTTTCTCCTCGCTACGCTCTGCTAGCGGACGACAGCATCGTCCAGGCCGTGCCAGAGCATCCGCGCAGGGAGCACGTCTTCTGTCTGAGCAACTCACATGGAGACGTCTACATGTTCCAGGTGAGAGAACGTCTGAAACGTCCCACACTCTGACTGTGTCCTTAAACGCCACACAGGAGCAGAAACCAGCCTGTAAATTTGGGGGAAAACACCATGAAAATGTATGTGTGTGTCTGTCAGATGACCTTCGTCTGCAGATCCACTGTTGACCTCTGATTTATTTAAAACCACTCGGGTCGCCCTAATTGTTCCCCTTTTAGCTTTACGAGCTCAGGGAGGATTTCTTTATTCCCAGAGTAACTGAGCAGCAGAGAGTTTACAGGAGGAGGAGGAGGCAGTGAAAGTGTCTAATGGGAGTCACAAACGCTGCTAATTACTGCAGCAGACTGAATCTTTATGACTTCAGTGAAAATCCTGGAATGAAGAACCGGCTTTACTCTGAAGTTACTGATCAGTAAAAGTCTCGTCTCATCTTACTGTCTTGTTTTATCTCAAACTTCCTCATCAAACCTCATGTTGCCACTTTTTATCTCGTCTCATCCTTTCTCTTTTCATGGGACTTTGCCTCATCTCTTCTCGTTCTCTCAGCTTCATGTCTCGTCTCACTTCGTTAGATCTTGTCTCATATTGCTTTATCTCATCCTCCGCCATCTTGTCGTGCTTCTTCTTCTGTTGACTTGCAACTGTTCGCCTCGTCTTTAAGTTTTTTTTTTAAATGAAGTTCTAAGTAGGTTCATATTCGCAGTGCTTGAAGTTAGATCTATACTAATGCTAATGCTAACTCTGTTTCCTGTCAGGCCACTAACCAGACGGACCTGGAGAACTGGGTGACTGCGATCCACTCGGCCAGCGCCGCCCTGCTGGCCAGGCGTCAGGGGAAGGAGGACACGCTGCGGCTGCTGCGCTGCCAGAGCCGCTCGCTGCTGCACAAGATCGACATGGACGGGAAGATGAAGAAGATGGCCGAGCTGCAGCTGTCCATCATCAAGGACCAGAAGAACCGGCGGGCGGTGGAGAGCCAGGTCAGGAACCGGGCCGCTCCGATCCAACAGAGCTGCAGAAGTGCAGCAGCAGGCATCCTGCTCTGAGTCAGAGGCGAAACTTCAGAACGGATTATGTAACGGCAGGAAAATGTCTCAGCGTGAGTCAACGCCTCGTCCAGATGTGTTGGACGGCTGCAGCAACCAGCAATGATGAAGCTTTTTATGTTTTAGCAACATTAGCTCTGAAAGAGCTGGAGCGGTGGCTTTATTTTGAAAATCCAACAGACACAAAAAGTAGCCAGTCGCTGGTTGCTACGGTGATTCCCTCCTTTTCCCAAAGGACTGGAGGGAAATCATTAAAATGTTTTCTGAGATGTGAAGGGGAGTTGGTTGGTTCAGTTCTTAGTTTTATATATAGTTTTTATATAATCCTTCTGTTAAAAAACTAACAGAAGGTTAGATTTTTGCATTAGGTGCATATGTTCATAATTTCTATTGCACCTCAGTGTGACAGTAGGCGCATATGTTCAATAAAAATTATGTATGCAATCAATAGAGCTGGGACTATTTGATTAGAGTCCCAGCTGTAGCGTTCACATATTTAATCTAGTTACAAATATGCAACATGTCCCTTGTGCATCAGATTTATGGGTGTACCAGAAACGCATGAATACAAAGTTCTGGCAGGAACTTTAGTACGTAAAAATTAAAGGTAATTATTTGTGTTAAAAGGTTTTTAACACAAATCAATTCATCAAATCAATTAATCACAATTAAGCTAAAGTCCTGGTTTCTTCGCATGTTTATTCCAGGTATAAACTCTTATAATGTCACTTGTGCGTCAGATTTATGGGCGTACCAGAAACATGTAAATATAAAGGTTCCAGATCAGCGCTTTTGTTTTGTAAAAAGAAAAGAAAAGGAAAACATTGTAAAAGATTTACGTGTTACAATCAATGTAATTAATTAATAGAAATTAACTCTTCAAATGATAATTTGGGTAATTATCATTTTCTGTACTTTTCAGCAACACAAACTGAAATATATGGTCACAAATTTCCTCCTTTCCACTTAAGAAAGTTGCAGGTTTAACATTATTGGTGTAAGAATGAAAGTGGAAAGTTTCACTGTGGGGTAAATCTGATCCCAGCGGATCTGAACCTGTCAGAACTTTAACTGGACCTGTGATGCTGCTCAGATCCAGCAGTGGGAGCAGAACCTGGAGAAGCTGAACCTGGACCTGTTCCGGCTCCGGTGTTACCAGTCCAGCCTGCAGGGCTCTGAGCTGCCCAACCCAAAGAGCCTCCTGGCCGTGGCCAGCCGCCCCTCCAAAGCCGCACTGGGAAGACTGGGAGTCTTTTCCGTCTCCTCCTTCCACGCTCTGGTAGGAAGCTGCTAACACATGACTTTTATTCTGAAAAGCTTGGAAGGAAATACTACTTCATTCCTCTCTTGTTGTCAAAAACTGACTTGTCCTTCCTTTGCTTCCTTGCTTCATTCCCTTTTTGTGTCCTTCCTGCCATCCTTCTGTCCTACCTCGTTTTCTTTCTCATGTCCTCCAGCCTTCTTTCCCTCCTCTTATTCCTTTCTTTCCTCTTCTTCACTTTCCTTTCTCAATTTTCCTTCCTTTCCTTTGTCTCCTTCCGTTTTCCTTTCTTTGCCTTCATTCCTTTTATTCCTGTCGTTCTTTCCTTTCTTTCCTTCCTTCTTTTTAATTTTTTCTTGTCCTCCCTTCTTTCCTTCTTTCCAGATGTTTCAATTCATATTTTGTAAAATCACATTAAGAAACGATAAATCCTTTATTTAGGAGTCTGGTACAGTTTGGGTTTAATCCTCCAGGTGTGTGAGCCTGTTCAGGTGTGTGTGAGCCTGTTCAGGTGTGAGCCTGTTCAGTTGTGTGTGAGCCTGTTCATGTGTGTGTGAGCCTGTTCAGGTGTGTGTGAGCCTGTTCAGGTGTGTGTGAACCTGTTCAGGTGTGTGTGAACCTGTTCAGGTGTGTGTGAACCTGTGAACCTGTTCAGTTGTGTGTGAACCTGTGAACCTGTTCAGGTGTGTGTGAACCTGTTCAGGTGTGTGTGAACCTGTTCAGGTGTGTGTGAACCTGTTCAGTTGTGTGTGAACCTGTGAGCCTGTTCAGTTGTGTGTGTGCGTGTTCAGGTGTGTGTGAACCTGTTCAGTTGTGTGTGAACCTGTGAACCTGTTCAGTTGTGTGTGAACCTGTTCGTGTGTGTGTGTGCGTGTTCAGTTGTGTGTGAACCTGTGAACCGGTTCATGTGTGTGTGAACCTGTTCATGTGTGTGTGAACCTGTTCAGTTGTGTGTGAACTGAACAGGTCCAAACACATTCGCTGTGTGTTTGGACCTGCAGGTGTGCAGTCGTGAGGACGGGACGCTGCGGCGGCGCTGCAGGTCTGTGTCTGGAGGCCGGAGGAGAGGCCTGCCGTCCTCCCTGAAGGCTCTATCCAAACCCATCCAGGACGGGAAACTCTCGGACCACCAGGTGAGCGCCGCAGACTCAGCGCCGCAGACTCAGCGCCGCAGACTCAGCGCCGCTCCGCTTCCCTAAAAAGGTCAAAACATCGTGAAAACCCGGCGCTCCTCCGTACGGCCGGGGCTCCCACCGCTCCTCGTAAACACTCGGCTATTTTTAGTTCTGGGAGTCTGGGATCCAGATTCCAGCGGATAAATCTTCTCCGGGTTTGTTCTGGCTCGCATCCAGGCGCTGCAACGCGTGCGCTGCGTTCACACTCCTCCTGATCCGAACAAACATTTTAACTAAAAATCCACCAGATAGACACAAACCTGCAGTTTCTGTTAAAGTTTAAGTTTTTTATTGAAAGAAAAAAACTGATTTGGAAACATTTTCTTTTGCCTGTTTTTGTTATTTTTGTTACTTTTACGAATTACTATCATTTTGGTACTTAAAATCCCAAAATTTGCACTTTATATTTTGGTTCATCTCTACATTATATTATGTAATTTTTAAATATTTAATGATTGATCATTTGATCCATTGTTGCCTTTTAACAAAAACCTTTTTACTGTTGAGTAATTTTTTTGGACAGCTACTTTTTACTTGAGTTAAAATATGTTAAAGAAGTGCTTCTGTCACCTTGTGGCTTCTGACCCACCTCTGTTTAAATAATCTGACTGGAATGGACCAATCAGAGAGCAGAAAATAAAAACATGGGAAATTATGTTTCCAGATTTCATTCGCTGAGCAGTTTAGAGTTTTTCTAAGTGAAAAAACATTAAGAGGTTTTTGAAAATCTTCTGTTGAGTATTCATTACCTAATCAATATATAGATAATCACAATACAATACAATATTAATGCTGCAACTAAAAACTAGTCAAACTATAAAAAACTACTACTATAACTAAATCTAAACTAAAACTCAACAATAACATACTAATAACTGAGAAAAACTAGCAAACACAATCTAAAAACTAACTAAAAATAACTGAATTAGACAAACAAAATGTGACAAAGAAATTAAACTATGATAAATTGCTGACACCCCAGTAGGAATCCAGTTGCTGCCTGGAGAAACAAGTAAAAGCTTCTAGAGGAAGTTCTGCAGCGACAGACGGACAAACAGCCGGTTTCTCAGGTCAGACTGAGCGGCTGGAGTTTCCCGGCTTACAGATCTGAGGAACATGTGGAGCCGATCGCAGCTGCAGGAGATAAACATCTGGTCTGAGTCACTTCCTGGAGCACAGCGCCCTCACCAGGCTGCTGGAGTACTGCAGCCTGGTGGGTTAGGAACAGGTCAGGAGCGAATAGGTCCCACAAACATTTACATATTTCAGTCTGGTCGTTTCAGAATGAGCTGTTTTAGGGCTTCTTGTCACTTTAAATCTAAATAAGCTGCTGCTGGAAAATGAATGCAAACAGATGCACAATTACGCAATTGTGCATCTTTGAAAAGCAGAAGTGGTGCCTCCTGCACAACCAACAAAAATGCAGCAAGTGGTTTCTGGGTGGTAAGTCGTCTTTTCCAGCAGCCATTGTCCAGAGCAGACAGCTGTAAAACCAGCTGACTAAACATGCTGGAGCTCAAGTTGGGTTGCTAGGTTACGGCGAAGTGTGACTCAACAATTGGGAGGTTTTTTAAATGGCTCAGTTACCAGATACCAAATAATTTTGTTTTGTTTTTAATCTCTTGGGCTGTTTTTAGAAGCAGTAGAGACCCAAATGAAGAACAAAAACATGCAAAAAGTGAATTTTGCAAATCAGGGCCCCTTTAACTCGTAGTCAGTCCACAGAATAAAAAAATTCTTAATGGATAAATGCTGGATGTTAGTTTTTATGTTTTCATAAATATCCCAGAGTGTTTTTACATGAGTAAAACTAAAATTTATGATGATGGTATGTTCTCTCTGTTGCCTGATTGATTCTGAAACCTGTAATTTCTGCTCAGACCCTCATGTTTCACCCTTAATTCAGCCATTTTAAATCCAGTTTAATTACAGACTCTGGAGGTCTGAGCTGAGTTTGTGCTGAGTTGGGCTTTCTGTGTGTTTCTGTTCCAGGTTCTCCATCGTCACGTCTCGGCGCCGTCTGCTCAGTCCGTTCCTGCTGTCTGCTTTTCAGAAGTAAGGTTTCCACCGTCTCAACCATGAAACATAATATCAGAAATGACCAACTGGAGCCAAACATTTCTAGTCTATAAATCTGTAACTCTTCATTGGGTTGAGCTTGGGAAAACCATTTCAGAACCAGTTTGGATTTGTGTTTTTCTTAATCCTAAGTAGCTGTAGGCCGTGTCCACACGTAGCCAGACCTTTATAAAACAAATATCTTCACTTTGTTGTTCAAAAAATAATATCATAAACACATGATTGTCTTCAGAAAAGTTTTTATCCACATGAATCGTCAGAAATACGTCATTGAGTGTTGTTTTAAACATGCCAGACCAACAGGGGGCAGTGTAGCGCACAGCTAAACCCGTCAGCCAATCAGATTGCTTCAAAATAACCAACTTCCTGTTAAGAATTAAACCTGGCATCAGGTTGAGCAGATTGAACTACTTTTTATTAGAACACAAAGTCAATAAAACATTAAACTTGTTGATTGGAAATCATTTCAAAGTAATTAATATTAGTCCATTATTTGTCACAGACTCTAAATCTGAACCATGAACAAACATAAACTCAAATATGGAGTTTTCTGAAATCTCCACTTTGGTCAAAGTTTTTATAATTAATTGTTTTTATTTATATTAAATGAAGCTAAATTCAGCCACTATGTGTCAGTAACAAATGAGATGTAGCTTTCGAACCCAACAAACTCCAGTCCGCTTGCCTGGAAAGTCCGGTTCGTTTGGGGAGGTGTGAACACGTAATGGACCAAAGAAGCAAACTCTGGTCCAGACCTCAGTCTGGCTTCGGTTGAAGTGAACTCTGGTGGGATTTATATGAGCACTTGGTGGAAGTAAAATAAAATAAAAAAAGACAGTCATGTTCAGTTTATTATTGTTAAATGTGTTTTCCAGCTGTTTGCATGTGCACAACGTTGCCCTAACGCCTCCTATCCTATTGTTTCCACTGTGACATCGATTTTTCAGCCTGTTTTGTTTTCTTACACGTCACATCACAGAGTACAACCGTTTTCTTTAACTCTTAATCACGTTGTGGTTCTTCTGAAGGTTTCTGAGTAGAACCAGATCAGCTGTCTTCAGTTTGTCCTTCGTGGATCCAGAGTTTAGTAAATAAAGATGGACAAAGGGAGGAGGGCTGGTCTGGAAAGCTAATGTTTGTGGAGCTGTGCAGCTGTCTGAGAGCAGCCTGCTGCTCTGTGGACACACAGGAGGCGTTGGAGGATTAAAAGCTTGCAGGGCCTTTTATTTTCCCAGAATTCCTTTGTCCCTACTCAGTGTTTGAGGTGACTCCCCCGCCTCCTCCTGTTTCTCCACATGACCTCCACCTCTCTCTCCTTGAGCCCCACCACCTCATTTTGGCTCCTCCATATTCCTTCTGCTGCTTTCTTTCTCTTCCTCCGCCATTTTGCCAAAAATGGTGGATTTTTTTCACATTTAATTTCTGTTCATTTAATTGATTAGATCATAATCTAAAATGGTTAATAAGCATTAACCATTTTGTTTCTGTTTTGGCCTTCAGACTGTGTCCTGCGTGTCCAAACACAGTGAGGTGCTGCCCTCTGTAGGACATGTGGCAGAACTGCAGGTGGGTTTGGAGTCCGGTTTGAAAATGTGCCTTTTTGCTTTTCTATTTCCTATTTAATCATTTTCCTAAAATAATGGCCAAAGGTCTTTGAAAATCTCTTTCGGGGAAAAAAATCACCACTTTTTTATATGATAATTTGAAGGATTTTTCAGTTAAAATAATAATTATGCTGAGATCATTAACCATCTACTGATTTGCACTTCAGCTGAGTGAGGAGCGTCTTCCTTCAGCTGCTGGAGTTTTCAGCCTGAACGTCTGCCGACCAAACGCAGACCAGGACTTTGGTGAGAAAAACACTCCAGACATTTCCTGAGTGTGTTTGTTAGTGAATGAAACTCTGAGATTCAAAATTTGAGAATTTGCTACAAAAAAGTTGAAATGCTTTGCTGCTGAAATGTGCTATACAAATACATTTTGATTTTGAAATTTAAAAAAACTCAGAAATTTTGAGATTCAGTTCAAATATTTTATTGAAAAAATCTTGTAAATGTCTGAGCTTGAAGTCAAAAATTTCCTAGAAAAAAATCTGAAATTTTCTACACTTTTGTTGACTTTCAAAACGCAAAAAAAACAGGACTTTTTAAACTAAAGAAATGCCATTTATCAATGTTTCCTAGCAAAGTTTTTTGTCAAAACGTTTCCTACTTTAATAGCTCAACATTTTTCATGTTTTGTTCTAGAAACTTTCTGATATTAATCTAAAATTTCTGAGTATTTGGCGGGAATTTGCTCCCTTTTCTTCTATCTATTTGCCCCAATTCGCCGTTGTACAAACTGCAGCTTGAGATGTTTAATTTTTTTAATTTATCCAAATGTCTTAATAAAGCTGTTGAATTTGGGTAAATATGTTGAAAAATAATCTAAATATTTATCTATTTTGTCTCTCATGTGGCGTAACGGCAGGTTTTGCGGTGACGGGTCACGTGGACGGAGCGGGTAAAAGTCACGTGTTCGTCAGTGAGGTCGATCCGCTGGGCCTGTCGGCCAGAGGAGGTAAAACAATGCTGAGGTCCTCCAGCAGAGGGCGCCCTTTACCCGGCTGCCACTCATATTCAGAGTTTAATCTGCTACATTTTTTAGCTTCTTAGTTGATTCAGAAAGTGATGAAACGGTGATTTAAATGTAAGAATAAAAAGAAACTAAGAAATATTTTACTTGCGACCCCAGTTTATTTTCAGTTTGAAAGTTATTTTTTAGGTTTGGATAAGTAAGGAAAAATTTAATATTTGTATGTCCAGACTTTATTTTTATTTTATGGCATTTTTAAATGATGACAAAAAAAAATCTCACACCTGACCACTGGATGCAGACGGTTTACACACAGAGCCAATCAATCAGTTTAAGAAAAACTTCTATCAGAGTATCATCTCTGATCTGGACAATCAGAAATTTTCAGATTATTTTTTAAAATTTTCAAGAAAAAACTAAATAAATTTTTAAAAATCTACTAAAAACTTTTTTTGAGATTAATCTAAAAAATTTCTAAATGTTTGGCTTTAGGAAATTTTCTCAGTTTCAAAAGTTGAAAATTTATGACTTGAAACTCAGAAAATTTCAATTTTTTTCTAGAAAATTTCTGAGATTAATCTGAAAATTTCAGAGTTTTTGTCATAAATCTGCTTCTTTTTAGTGACCCTGATATGCCGTCGTACTTTTCAAAACTTCATCGCTGCAAACAAACAGTTAGATGAATCCGTCAACACAATTAAATGTCATGATTATTTCTAATCTTTTTCTGGCTTCAGGCCTGCTGGCCGGAGACGAGGTGCTGGCCGTGAACGGGTCGGCCGTGTCCGGACTGGACCTGGATCACCTCCAGACTCTCTTCAGACACCAGAATCTCCGCCTGCTGCTGAGGAGAGACGAGCTGCCTGACCCGGAGGAGCCCAGCATCACATGGCCTGACCCCTCTGACCTCTGGGTCAAGCAGTCCGACCTGCACACCTGGACCTCAGGTAACGCAGCAGAACTCTGGCAGAGATTAGCAGTGACACAGTGTCAGAACCAGCAGTTCAGATGAATGTTAGAACCTTTTAAAACAACAAAACAAATTACCTGAATGCTGAATTTAATTAACAATTCATGTCACTGTAACAGAAAAGTGCGCTTGACTCGATATTCATCTTAATTAAGTAATTTTTACTTAATTTTACACCTGAGTTGTTTTTTGTTGTGCAATGTCAGATTTCAGAGCTGGATTGTTTATTTTGACATATTTTTGATGAGTTTTAGGTGAGAAATAAAGCCGTTTTTTTAACTTCCTGTTTGTTTTTCAGATGCTGCGCCCCCTGCTGGTAGTGACCCGTCTTTGGCGCTCACGCTGGAATCACCTGAACAGGTGAGCTTCGATCTGTAAACTATTTGAATCAGCTGCCAGCGATTATTCTGATGATTAATCGGATAAAAATTTGGCTCATTCTACGGGTTTTAACTGACTCAAAGGAAAAGAGAAATCCTACAATCACTCAAATCTGACGCCATTCATTTTTGTTTACATTTTATGAAGAAGGAAGTTGACCTCAGAGTCTTCTTCAGAGGTTTTTGGGTATATTCTTCCTTGTTGCAGCGCCACCCCAGGCCAGGAGGGGAACAGGTGTTTCAAAGTGTTTGGTTTGTTTGATACAAAACAGCTGGAAATGGAACAAATGTTGCAACAGGAAATTACCAGGTAGTTCAAAGAGTTCAGTTTCCAGTTAAATTTTGCTTTTCTTGTCCATAATTTCTGAATTTAAGCTCAGATCTCTGGGAAGAAAAGCAAATTTAGCCAATAATTTCCCACGATGAACTCTAGAGGTTTATAGATTCTGACTAAAACATTTGCTGATGCAGCATCTAAACTGCTTCACCCCAAACTTCATCTTCTCCCTGAGCGGAAACCGACTCTTCCCTATTTTACCCACAATCCCCCCTGCCTCCCAGTGTGAGTCACATGACCTGCAGCCGGCCCGGTAATCTGGGTTTACGCCGTCAGGAGTGTTTGTGAAGTTGCAGCAGACTAATCCTCCTGCAGGAGCTGCTGAGTGTTTGTGAGTAGCTGGGTTGATCCCAGAGGCGACCCCTGACCCCTCACCATGGGCGCCCTGTGCTGGGTGCTGCCGCTGGAGGAGGACGCAGACACCCTGGAGGACGGCGAGGGGGTCGGGCTGCTGGACGAGGCGACCTGCTGTCTGGGCCGGCGAGCTCCAAACGGCTTCGCTCTGCTGGTAAACGATCGATCTTTGATTGGTTGATCTCATTAGATCGGACTGAACTCTGGAAACTGCAGAAACCAAATCAGATTCAGGTGGAGCCAACTGGTTCACTGACTCTCAACCAGAAAACACCAGCCATATGGAAAACCTATTATCGGAAGATGTAGAGAAATTTGATGTGATTTGGTGCAGAAAAGGGCGACAGACATACGGGACCTTAAACATGTCAAACTTTATTGCATTTTGTTGTTTTACAACCAAAAGTTTCAATGTATTTTATTGAGATTTTATGACAAAACAACACAAAGTAGAGCAAAGATGTAAGGGGAAAATAAAAGTTATAGTTAGTTTAATAGTTTTGGCACGAAAATCTGGAAAGTGTGGCATGCATTTATATACAACATCCTTCTTTTGTAAAACCAAAATACAACTGATAAATAAATAGTCCTTCTGTGTGCAATTTAGTCTTGACTCCAAACACCTGGTCTTCATGAAAAAGAAGCAAGAAAAAATGCTACAGCAAAAATCTGGGAGGATGTCATGTATGGAGCTACATTAGGGCCGTAAAGATTTTTTTTTTTAACTGAAGACAAAAAAAGAATCTGAAACTGAAAAAGAAGTTAAAATATATTTTTCAGATTAAAAGGTTTTTTCACAATTCATGTTGGATATTGGGGGGCGGTGGGAGGGGGGGGGGTGGAATCATAATTGATAGTTAATCACTAGTCAAAATATATCAAAGAGAAATGAGAAAAAAGAAATGCCTTCAAAACATCATCAATATTTTATGCTTCTGTGATTTGTTTTCAAAATAAAATGCTTCACTGTTATAAGCTACTTGCGTCAACACATGACGAAAATCTCAATGGAAAAAATATGATGGCATCAAACTTGTGCAGCCCTTTCAGTCTGTTTTTTCCCTGACCGCATCCAATTCCAAAAACTCTTCAGGAAAAGTGGCTTTGGAGGTTTGTGGAGTTTTTCTTCACTTGCAAAATACTTTTTCAGTTTCATTTTATGGCACTAATTTAGCTCCATAGAAATGGAATACTGTGATTTCAGTGCTTTTCCTTGTTTGTTTACTGTAAATTATCTGTGGAAAAGAATACAAACAGCATCAGAGGACTGACGGATCTGATGATCTGAGCTGCTGGGCTGTTTAGCATCGTTTCTTTTCCAGCTTTCCTCCAGCCGTTAATGAGCGTTTATGTTCAAGGTTGGGTTTCATTTTGGTTCTTTTGTCCTGCAGATCAGATGTTTTCACACCAGATTTAGGAACTTTTCTGAGGAAGCTTCCTGAGTGGGATCACAGATTCCTGGAGAGAGGTCTCCTTCCTGGCAGTGAAAGCGCTCCGGCTCGTCCTTGGTTGTTATTAAAAGCTCGGCGGAGCGACCGGGCCGCCGGCCGTTTAATAGAAACTGACAGACCAGATTATGATGATGAACGAGGTGCAGAAGCTGCTTTCCGTCCAGCTCTGGTTCGAAGGTTTTACTTCCTTTCTTCTCTACTCAGTGTCTGAATCACTGAAATGTTCATCCAGGCTTGAGTGGAGGTTCCTGGTTTCTGGGGTTTATGGTAAAATGTGCCCTCTGCCCTAAAGGTGGCGCTGTGGAAAACACGTCCTCTAACTGCATTTATGTGAAAGCTGAATGTCAAAACTTAACAAAACGTGCAGTTTATTCTGAAAAAAATAATATAAATGTTGCCAGGAATATTTAATTTGCCCAAAACCTTTAATTGTTTATTCCAGATTTGTGGTGCATAGAAGCTGAATGCAGCTTCTCAGCACTTGGCTTGATGAAGCAAATGACTCAAAGAACCAGTTTCATGTTTTCTGGTCTTTTTAAAATGTAAATACTCATAAAGACTCTTTATGATTTTAACCTTCTTGAACCGGTGTCTACAGGCCGGAACATCTTTATCCGACATGCTGTAAGCCTGGAGTTGTGGCTTCATCCAGGATAATAACACATGTAAATTATTTGTGGATGAAATGTATCTAATTGGTCGTCATCGCTGGGTTCCTCTATTCTCTCCTTCCAGAACACGGACCGGGTTTTCTCCCTGTACCACACCTTCCCAGAAAGTAAAACGTCGGACTTTGACGTTCCCAGAAACCCGTACGTCAGAGAGGAGAGTCTGCATCCGCCAAGCCCCGCCCACCTGAGCGTCTGTCAGCGGCTACGGAAAGTCATCCAGGAGCTGGTCGACACGGAGAAGTCCTACGTCAAGGTGGGAATTTACAGGTTTTAAAAGACGCCCCATGTTGCTGTGAAGGATTTAATTTTCATTTTTATGTCTTTTCCTAATTTCATTCTAATTTTGTTCCCGTCAGGATCTGGTTTGTCTTTTTGAAATCTACCTGACGCCGCTCCAGACCGAGACGTTCCTCAGTAAAGATGAGGTGAAAACGGAGGACACGGAGGTTTTGTTGTTAGTTTTCAGGTTCTGGTTCTGAAGGTGTCGTCTCCCTCAGATGGAGGCGCTGTTCGGCAGTCTGCCGGAGATGTTGGACTTCCAGAGAGTTTTCCTCCAAACGCTGGAGGAGAGAATCGCTTCCTGTCCAGAGTTCAGCAGCTTGGAAACTCCTGAGCAGTTTAAGGTTGATTGTCACCTGATTTCCTCCTCAAATTTACTTTAAAAATGCATATTTTCATTTAAAATGTATGGAAGAATTAAAGGATTTTAAAGGATGTAATATGCAAAATTCACATTTTGCATGTTTTTCTGCTTCCATTTGGCTTCCTACTGCTTTCTGAGTGTTTAAAAAAAAAAAAAAGAATAAAATATCTATTTGTTTGGCAATAAGTTCATGTATTTTGGTATCTGGAAAATTGTCCATTTCAAACAAATTACAGGTACTGCTCCTCACCTCCATGCCTACAATCTCATGCTACGCTCCAGCACATTTGGTCAGCTGGTTTTACCGCTCTATGTGCTGCACAATGGCTGGTGCAAAAGATAACATACCATCCAGAAACCACTTTCTACTTTTTTGTTGGCTGTGCAGGAGGCTCCACTTCTGCTTTTCAAAGATTTACAGCTGTATATTTGCACATCTTTTTGCAGCCATTTTCACGTGAGTTTAAACGCTGAGTCGGAGGATGTGGCCAGCAGCAACAGCTTAGTTGGAGTTAAAGTAACAGAGACACTAAAACAGGTCAACCTGGAACTGAGCAGACTGAAACTGAAACCTCATTATCTAAGAATGATTTGGTGCTAAAAATGTAATATAGCATAGCATAGTTTTTATACTGATTTTCCTTCAGATGCTCCTCTTCTCGTTGGGTGGA
The DNA here is from genome assembly GCF_904066995.2 of Poecilia reticulata. Lineage (NCBI taxonomy): Eukaryota > Metazoa > Chordata > Actinopteri > Cyprinodontiformes > Poeciliidae > Poecilia > Poecilia reticulata. The sequence continues at coordinate 1,899,971 of NC_088850.1, read as the reverse complement.
TCCTTTCTTTATTACGCCGACCACTTCAAGCTCTACAGCGGCTTCTGTGCCAACCACATCAAAGTCCAGAAGGTTCTGGAGAGAGGTGACCATCCAACATTCACTGTTTCTGTCTGATCTGATCAAACACGAGAGCTGGACAAACCTAACAGCTGCTTCTGCGATGCAGCGAAAACAGACGCAGCCTTCAAGCACTTCCTGGAGACGAGGAATCCGACCAATCAGCACTCGTCTTCTCTGGAGTCGTACCTGATCAAACCTGTTCAGAGGGTCCTGAAGTATCCACTGCTGCTGAGGGAGCTGGTGTCTCTGACTGATGCTGAGAGCCCCGAACACACACACCTGACAGGTAACACACGCACCTGACGGGTAACACACACACCTGACGGGTAACACACTCACCTGACAGGTAACACACACACCTGACAGGTAACACACACACCTGACAGGTAACACACACACCTGACAGGTAACACACTCACCTGACAGGTAACACACACATCGGTCAGGTAACATATGCACCTGACAGGTAACACACTCACCTGACATGTAACACACACACCTGACAGGTAACACATGCACCTGACAGGTAACACACACCTGACAGGTAACACACTCACCTGACAGGTAACACACACCTGACAGGTAACACACACCTGACAGGTAACACACTCACCTGACAGGTAACACACTCACCTGACAGGTAACACACACCTGACAGGTAACACACTCACCTGACAGGTAACACACACATCGGTCAGGTAACATATGCACCTGACAGGTAACACACACCTGACAGGTAACACACTCACCTGACAGGTAACACACTCACCTGACAGGTAACACACACCTGACAGGTAACACACACACCTGACAGGTAACACACACACACCTGATAGGAAACACACACATCTGACAGGTAACACACACACCTGATAGGAAACACACACACCTGACAGGTAACACACACATTGGTCAGGTAACACACACCCGACAGGTAACACACACCTGACAGGTAACACACTCACCCGACAGGTAACACACTCACTTGACAGGTAACACACACACCCGACAGGTAACACACACACCTGACAGGTAACACACACACCCGACAGGTAACACACACACCCGACAGGTAACACACACACCCGACAGGTAACACACACACCTGACAGGTAACACACACACCTGACAGGTAACGCACACACCCAACAGGTAACACACACACCCGACAGGTAACACACACATCTGACAGGTAACACACTCACCCAACAGGTTACACACACACCCGACAGGTAACACACTCACCCAACAGGTTACACACACACCCGACAGGTAACACACACACCCGACAGGTAACACACTCACCCGACAGGTAACACACACATCTGTCAGGTAACACACACACCCGACAGGTAACGCACACACCTGACAGGTAACACACACACCTGACAGGTAACACACACATCTGTCAGATAACACACACATCGGTCAGATAACACACACACCCGACAGGTAACACACACACCCGACAGGTAACACACACACCTGACAGGTAACACACACATCGGTCAGATAACACACACGCCTGACAGGTAACACACTCACTCAACAGGTAACACACACACCCGACAGGTAACACACCCGACAGGTAACACACTCACCCGACAGGTAACACACACCTGACAGGTAAAGGCACATATTCTCAGTGCCTGCACTTCCTCTTCTGTCCACTCAGAGGCGCTGAGAGCGATGGAGAAGGTAGCGAGTCACATCAACGAGATGCAGAAGATCTATGAGGATTATGGCAGCGTGTTTGACCAGCTGGCAGCCGAGCAGAGCGGCGCTGACAAGCAGGTAAACAACCAACCAGGTGAACGTTCCGAGGAGCCATCGGACCTGCTGGACGGTGTGACATCATCCCGCCTCCCCACAGGTCACAGAGATCTCGATGGGGGAGTTCCTGGTCCACTCGCCGGTGGTCTGGCTGAACCCTCTGCCGTGTCTGCGGCGGCTGAGGAAGGAGCCTCAGCTCACGCTGTTCGGTTGGTTCAAACTCTTCTGCAGCTTAGTTTCTGTCTGGAGTCGGTAATTAACGTCACTGCTGCCTCCTCAGTGTTCAAGCGAGCCGTCATCCTGGTTCACCGTGAGAACAAGCTGAAGAAGAGAATGGTCGGTTCTGTTCCACTCTGGTTTAGATCTCAAAACCCAACGGAGTTAGAACTTGATGTTTTTTTTATTTGTGTCCTGCGTCAGACGAGCTCCCGTTCAGCCGATCTGGACCCCTTCAGGTTCCGCTGGTTGATCCCAGTTTCAGCGCTTCAGGTCCGACCGGCCAACATCCCAGGTCAGTGGGCCGACAGAGGCAGGAGTGTTGGTGGAAACCGGGCCGTTCGGTTGAATGACTCGGTGTGTCTGCAGGTTCAGAGGACCCGTGTGTGTGGGAGCTGGTTCACAGCAGGTCGGAGGTCGAGGGTCGACCAGAGACGGTCTTCCAGCTGTGCAGCAGGTACCAACTTTATAGGGAACAACTGGAGAATGGGTTAGTCCAGAACCAGGACTGGATCAGGGGTTTATTTCTGTTGAGGGAAGGTGATGGTAGCGGCTGGATTGATTTCCACACTAATGAATACCGAGACAGCAGATGAAGGTCTTCCAGGCCAGTCCATTCTCTAGGAACCCTGAACAGAACCTGTCCAGAACCTTTAGTCCAACGGAAAACTGAGCCTCTAGAGAAGAACCGGGATCGATGACTCTGCTGTTTGTGTTTCAGCGATCTGGAGGCGAAGGCCGCTTTGCTCCGCGCTCTCAGCTCCCTCCTCAAAGACCGAGCTGCTAGCGGCTCCCTGAGGAGAACCCGGCCGTCGGCCGCCCAGAAGAGCGCCACCTGGAGGAGGCGGCCCAGACCCGGTTGCTCCGACCGCCAGAGAACCGCCCCTCATCCGCCGGCGGAGCGCTGCGGCGCCCTGGAGGAAACCTGCTCCGAGCCGCCGCTGCCGAGCCACGCCGGCTCCTCCGGGACGAGGCCCAGACTCTGCTCCCTGACCGGAGAGCTGGAGGCGCAGCTGCAGCGCCTCAACGTCTCCGAGGAGGACCAAGGAGCGGCGCAGCGCCTGGACGAGGAGAAGAATCGGACCTCCAGTCTGCGGCGGGGAGCAGCCGGCGACAGACTGGACTTCAGCAGCTTTGTGGGGAGAGACTTCAGCGTCCAGAGCATGACGTCCATGATCAACGAAGACTGTTTCTACGACTCGGCGCAGGCGGTCCAAACGGACAGCATCAACCTGGGGACTTGAACCTTCGTCTCTGTCTTCTGATTGGACCTGAGGGACGTTGGAGCCTCCACCTTCTTCAAATTAAATGTTTGTGCTACAAAATCTCAGTCTTATAAAATATTTTTGGTCTAGTTTCTGGAGCAGGTAAATTAGTAAATTAGACCAAAGTTTGTTTGTAACATTTTGTATTCTTGTCGTGTTTTTGCAGCAAAAACTCTAATTTATCATTTTAAAGATGTGAATAAATGTTTCCAGGGGTCATCAAAGGTCAACCAGCCACCACATATTTACAAAATTAAGCAGGTTTGGTGTCAATATTTTACCAGCACAAATAGAACAATTAGTTTCTATCAGTTTTGTTTGATTTTGTTAATCAAACTAAATCAAGTTGATCTATGGAAACTTTTATTTTTAAAAATCTTAAAAATTACAACAACACAAACAAAACATTTTTATCGACATCGTATTTTGTAGTATTTTGTAAATGTGGACTGTCTGATTGACCTTTAATGACCTCTGGAAATATTTAGTCAGATGTTTAGAATCTTAAACTCACTCAGGTCCTGATTGGCTGCTTCAGAAACACCTGATTAAACCAGCAGATGTTTCCAGATGCTGAAGCTCAACGAGGAAGTTCATTTAAACCGGATCTGATTCTGGAGTTTCTTTCCTTCAATGTGGAAAAATAATGAGACAATTTTAAATAACAAAAAAGTTTTATAGGGAAAAAAACTCAGAGAAAACAGAAAATACAGATTTTAAGCTGAATTTCTTTAATCTTTTCATCAATGAAACAGAAACTGTCTAAAAACTGATGTCACTGGTTTCACCTCCAATTTACAAACATTAACATTTTTTCTCAGATGACAAAAGTATATTTAGTCAAAATTTGATTTATAGTTCGTAAAATATCACTATATTTTTCAGACGTTTTTGTAAGTTATTAACTTTAGTCAGTTTTTTCATGTAAAATAATTTATTCATGAAATATTTATGTTTAGTTTTGTCAAAAACTGACTTTAAAATTTTAATGTTTTATGGAAATATTTCCGGTATTTTTCTCTGATAATTTTTGTATTAATTTAAAGGGTGGAAATCACGATTTTTATACGTTTTCTGTACTTTATTTAAATAAATTTCATGAACTGTTGTCTGGGAGCAGAACCTTTGAGATCCAACAAACCGGCACCAGCAGAAAATCTAAAACCGAATAAATAATGATTTTTGATACGAAAACACATAAACCAGAAGGGATTTTCTTTTCCCTCAAAGACAAACTGGAAACCATGGAAACATTTCTGTCTTTTACTCAGATTTATTTATTTTTTTATTCTGGAAGGAGGAGATTTAATAAGAGACGAAGTTGATCTTCAGTTTGTCGAGTTTATAAAGATCCGAAGAGAAGCCTGGTCATTGGAAAACTTTGATTTTCCATTTTTATATCACGTAAATGTCTGAACAGAATCACCAAGTGAAACCAGCCGAATGTTGATGTTTGGATCCTGAATTTTTTATTTTATTTTATAAATTGTAAATATCTCTCTGTGTACAGCTTAAGCTCCAGTTGTAAATATTTTTATTTGACAAAAGCAGTTTCTGGATAAAAGTCCAGAGCCGCTGCTTCATATTAAAGCCTTTCGTGCGTCTGTTACCATCTCTATTTATATTGGTTTTTTATATTGTTTATTTTTATTGAAGGGCAACTGTTTCATTATGAAATGAAAAACTGTCGAAGTTTTTGGTAATTTATTTTCTTAAATATTTGTATTCTTCTGTAAATGATGAGGTGCTGTTAAACACTGATAAAATGCAGAATATTTCATAAAACTGATTTTTGATGCCAACATTTCTCAATGTCTCATTTATTGTTTTGAATGGCGGCGCTTTGTCTCCATGGCAACAGTTAGCATGAATGGCGGCGCTTTGTCTTCATGGCAACAGTTAGCATGAATGGCGGCGCTTTGTCTCCATGGCAACAGTTAGCATGAATGGCGGCGCTTTGTCTCCATGGCAACAGTTAGCATGAATGGCGGCGCTTTGTCTCCATGGCAACAGTTAGCATGAATGGCGGCGCTTTGACTCCATGGCAACAGTTAGCATGAATGGCGGCGCTTTGTCTCCATGGCAACAGTTAGCATGAATGGCGGCGCTTTGACTCCATGGCAACAGTTAGCATGAATGGCGGCGCTTTGTCTTCATGGCAACAGTTAGCATGAATGGCGGCGCTTTGTCTCCATGGCAACAGTTAGCATTAGATGATCAAAACATTCTTATGTCTAAAGCTATTCGTGGTCTCGTTACTTCATATTTAATATACATTTTTTGTAGAAATGCAAAATTGTGTTGCCCACAATGGACGCCATATTGACGTTTTGCACGTTACGTCAGCCCAGCCCACTCCGCCATGACTTAGAACAACCAGATGCCGTTGGCTCCTGTAAAGCTTGTCGAATAACAGACAGTTGGTTATCGGATATCGATTTATTTTATTGATTTCACCGCACAGCGTTGACGCCACAAACAAGACAAGGACGCAAACCTAACGTAATGTTGTCTTAAACCATTGACGAGGAAAGAAGATGGCGACCATAGCAGCTGTTTAGGTCTGTATTCGAAACCTTTTTACAAGGTAAGATGATTAACGTTCACTTTTTAAGTAAGTTTAGTAAGATGCAATCAAATATTTCATTATGAATCTGTCTAATCATTAGCGACCATGGACAGAATGTCGTTAATGAAACCATAAATCTACACTTTTAGTGTAGGAGAAACGCGGTTTATGACAAGTGGTTCATGTGACGTGAATTTAGGCAAATTCTGGGATTTGATCAAATTAAACACTTAAAAACGGTATTCTGTCGGCTTGGCCTACCCTGTCGAAATAGCATATCTGAAGTCTATTAGTCTATTTTATCAAAGCAGAATACCAGAGTTTGTGTGTTTTATGTAATTAACTCATAAGACATGTAGTCGGAGAGATGCTGAAGATGATTAAACTGCTTTAAAACCTTATGACGTACTAAACCGACGGAACTTCGACTTAACAGAACGTCGTAACGAGTGACGTAGTTGCAAATGTCAAACCTTTTAAATTGTTTTTAAATCGAGAATATTTGAGAGTAAAATATCCTATGATGTCCCAGCTGTACCTGAATGCAGCATAAGCAGCTGTTGGGAAAATCCCGTCTAACTGACTTGCATTTTATAGGATCTACAGAGTTCCGGGATTGAGCTAATTTTCCTCCAGTACCAGGATGTAAACACTCAACATGGCGTTAAGGTGAGTAGTTCGGTTAAATGCAGAGTGAATTACAAACCTTACTGCTGTTGAAAGGTGCCAACATGAAGTTTTGACATGAATATTTGTATTTATTAGTGGTGGGACTCATTAAAAAATTTTCACTGCATTAATTGTGGAGTTTGTGATTAATTAATCACAATTAATTGAATCAAAATCAATGTATTAACAAAATAACTCTTTTCAACTCAAAATCCCATTTTGCTGCTAAATTATTGATTAACCAGATATATGAGCAAAACAACAAATATATTTATTGATTTTTAAATTGTTATCCAGTTTATTCAACCATCAGCTTGGTGCAAAGGGTTTTTCTACCTATTAGCATTCAGGATGTCTGAGCTGCTACGTTTTTGGTATAGAGATGCCATTTTAGGTTCTAATAGCTTTACTGATAGGCTAACTACTTTTAGCACATCGTGAACACAACAATAGTCTTTTCCAGCATCAAATCAGATCATTTTTTGAAGGAAGAATTAACCCCAGAGAAGCAGCTTTGTTGTTAGAGGATGTTGCTTGTGCGTCAGGTTTATCTGCGTACTGGAAACGTATGAATACAAAGGTTCCAGCTTGAGATTTTTGTCGTTTTTATTTTATTTTATTTTATTATTTATGGGGTTACATTTTTTTATGCATTAAAATCTATGTAATAAATTAAAATTAAATTAAAGTCGATTTCTTACTTTGGCCTGAGATTATTATGCCTTAGAACAGGGGTGTCCTCCAAACCAATCCAATCCAATCCAACTTTATTTATAAAGCACTTTAAAACAACCACAGCTGATACAAAGTGCTGTACATTAAAACACAACATGACAATAATAAAAAATAAATAAGAACTCTTATAGTTTAAAAACAAGCAAACATACAATTTAAAACTAGATCCTGCTGCAGTTAAAAGCCAAGTAAAATAGATGGGTTTTAAGATAAACTTAGAAGCATTCCTCCTCCAACACACCTGGATCAAATAAATTGTCTCTTTAACAGAACTTTCCTAAACTTGATGGGGTAACGAAGAGCTAATCGAGTCGTTTAATTCACTTGCTCAGAGGTTGTTGTTTTCTAAAGGTGCTTTTAATTTGAAAAACGGGCTTCATCCGGATGTATTCTTTAATTTACTGAATAGACGATACAGAGAAATTACTTAAAACGTTGAAAAAATATATATATTCATTTAGAAACATTTTTTTTTATCTAAATCGTTTCCAGATTTATATCCCAAACATTCAGCGTAGGAAGCCCAGTGTGTGTGTGTGTGTGTGTGTGTGTGTGTGTGTGTGTGTGTGTGTGTGTGTGTGTGTGTGTGTGTGTGTGTGTGTGTGTGTGTGTGTGTGTGTGTGTGTGTGTGTGTGTGTGCGGCTCAGATAAGGCTTTTCATTTACATCCCTGTCTGGCTGTTAACTGATGTCTATTGAAGCCTCCGGGGGGTTTTTCTTTCTTCCAGATGGTTTGATTCTCCTCCAGACTATAATTACATGGGGTCAGAGGTCAAACTGTCGCCTTTAATCCGAAGCTAATTTCAGTCATAATGGATTTCAGACCCAGGAATCACGGCCACTGTCCTGTGTGAAGACGTCAGTTTAAGGAAAAAATCTGGCATATTTTAGGTTCTGATTGGTTTAATTTTAAAAATGTCAAAACTGATCACATTTTTTATTTTTTTATTAATTTATTTTTCCAGGTATTCATCAAATTAACAAATTTTCAGGTGATTCTGTGATAATTTCAAAGCAAAACAGATAAAAAAATCTTTAGATGTGAACAAAGTGGATATTTATTTATTTCACTAAAACAAATTTAAAATTTGAATAAAAACAAGTAAAACAAATAATGTGTAAAAAACAGAAATCTGAATTATTGTGAGCACTATATTTCTTTAACATATTACAAAAACTGCAAAAGCTTTTAGTAAAACTAATTCAAAATAAAATAAAAATGTCTGAAAACTAAAGACACAAAATATATTGAAAATATTTGTATTAAATTAAAAGGTAATAAACATTAGTGCAAGCATTAAAATCACACAAAGAAATTATTACAGAAGGAATTAAATATCAACACAAAATGTCTCTGCATAAAAAACAAGGTAAATATTTAAAAATACAGAATTTATTTTAATATGTAAAACAATCAGCAGTTATGATCAGATCTACCAAAAACAGAGCATGGAAAAAATCAATGCTTAAAATGAAAACTAAAACAATGAATAATTAAAACTAAATGCTAAATAACACCCTAAATCATAAACATACATGTATGTTATTAATTGTATTTATTCTTATTTAGGTCATATTTAAATTATTTCTAATTTTCGCAGATCTGTTTATATTCTTATAATTTTAATACTACTTACGGTTATATTTATATCTGCTATAAATGTAATACTTTGTGTCAACAAAAGATCAATTTTCCCTTGGTGATCAATAAAGTAATAAATTTACAGGAACAACTAAATATAGGTTGGAAAGAAATAAACCAATAATTCGCATTAATGTTACCATAAAAAACACAGAAAATTTAAATTATATGTAAGGAAACAAAGAAAAATGATGAAAACATTAAAAGTCCTTCATAATGGCTCCTGAGTTTCACCTGTAAAAAAAAAATCTGTTCTATTAAATGTTTTTTAATAGAACAGATTTAATAGATTTAATAAATGTTTTTTCCAAACAAACTGAAAAATGTAACCAAAAAAGTCGATGAGCTTCAAACTGCAGGCCGAAAACCAGCAGCTCTGAAATGAACTGAACGAGGGAGAAAACGGGAGTTTGTCCTCTGTGTGTTTTCTGCAGAGCGAAGGCCTGCAGGCGCCGCTCAAACCTCCAGAGAGCTGCTGTAATGGAGCGGCGCCTCGCGAGCGACACGAAGCAGGCGGAGGTTAAAACATTCTGTTCAGGATGTGGAACCAGCATCAAACCGCTGCGGCGCGGCGCGGCGCCGGGCGGCCCGCCCCGCGGCGCCGCATCACTCATTCTGACGGCTCAGGAATAAATTAACGACCATAAATATAAACTTAAAACTACAAATGCACTAAAATATTTAAAAAGCAAATAAATTAAAAAGATAAACATATAAAATACACAGTATGAGTTAATAAAAATAAGCAAAGCTTCTATAAGAATGAACAATTTTATAGGCTTAGTGAGATATGTCTGATTTATTAGAACAATTAAAACAAAAGCATTAGGTTTTTATCAGATTATTTAATAAAACATGAAAAATTAAATAATTTTATCAGAAAATGTTTGTATTTCTGATAAATGGACCTGAAATCTGTTTATATAAAACAGTAATAAAAAAAATAAATAAATTGTTCCTAGAATTAAAATAATGAAAATAAATTAAATGTATTTAATTCTTTTCCCCTGTTAATCGGTGGCTGCAGTAAAACCTTATTTTGGCGCAAATTGTAATAAAAGTCAATATTTTTGTTAAATTAATCAATTATCTGATCATTAAGCAGAACTTAAATTAGTATTTAGTTGTTTTCCGTTTTAATTTGTTGGATTATTTTACCAGAATGTTCTGCAGTTTCTCCGCCCCGTCGATCCCGATCAGGTGAAACGGATCCGTCGGGTCGCTGCTGCTGCAGATCCACGCGTCTTATTGTGAAAGGACAACGAACCCAAACTGCTGCAGCAGAACGTGAAACGCGGCCGCATTCAATCACAGACGTCAGCTCTGCCTCTGCGGTGGGAACCGAAACGTCCGGGTTCTGTTTCCTCTTTGTTGGGACTTTTCAACCCGAACGCAACAACATCAATTAGCCAGAACCGACGCCTGCGGACTCTTTAAACTTCTTCTCTCCCAGAGAAAATGTGTGTTTACAGTTTCCAGGCTGTGTGTGGAGGATTATGGTAATAACAGGCTGCCGGGCCGCGCTGGTGGGCGGGCGGGTCCGCGGACCCTTATCAGCGCGTTGCAGCGGTTCTTCACCTTGATTCTCTGCTTTATCACCAAAACCAGACGAAGACGCTTCTGGAAGCCCAAACGATCTGATGCTATCAGCGGCGGCTCTTATCTTCACCCAGGTTTGCAGGAAACGACCCAGAAGCGGCGAGAGGCGGCGCTGACCTTCAGGCTGGAGAGCAGGACCGGGTTCTTCTGCTGGTTCTTCTGCAGGATGGGCTGAAGCCGTCCGGTTTCCAAGGAGACGGCAGGCGGAGGGGTAGTGAGCCCACACACGCTGCGCTCTCGCTCACCGCTGGACGGAGCGTCTCTGCTCAACTTCCTCCAGATGTTTGGCTGCATCAGGATCGCTTCAGTCCGGCGGAGCGGCGAGGGACGCCGCCGCTTTAAGAGCACTTAATTAAGAGTCAATGATCACCAATTGAGCCATTGAGCCGGCGCATCCAGATTTCCAGCCTCAGCTGCGTCCGTCACGCTCCGCGCTCACGTCTCTCTCCTCCCGCTGGAGGAATTATCTCCTCGTGTCCGGGGGGGTAAAACATGCTGTCCGCCGCCGTTCAGATCCTGGCGTTCGCCCTGGCGCTGCTGGGCGTTCTGGGCGCCACCGTGGCGACGCTGCTGCCCAACTGGAAGGTGAGCGTGAACGCGTGGAGCAGCATCATGACCCCCATCTCTCAGATGCAGGGTCTGTGGGCGGACTGCGTGTGGTACAGCTCCGGCGTCTTCAGCTGCACCATGAAGGACTCGGTGCTGTCGCTGCCGCCGTCGCTGCAGATGATGCGGGCCGGCATGGTTCTGTGCTGCATGGTGGCGGCGTTCGGGCTCTGCCTCGGCTCTCTGGGGCTCAAATGCACCCGGTGGGGCGGCAGCCAGCGGGCGAAGGGCCACACGGCGATGGCGGCGGGCGGCTGCTTCGTCCTGGCCAGCCTGCTCTGCCTGGTTCCGGCGGCGCTCTTCACCAACGAGGTCATCACCGCCTTCCTGACCACCGACCTGCCGGACAGCAGCAAGTACCAGCCCGGCGGCGCGCTCTGCGTCACCTTCATCGCCGCCGGGTTCCTGCTGGCCGGGGGAGTCATCTTCTGTCTGTCCTGTCCGGGAAGCGGGTCCGCCGGACCGGACAGCGTCTCCAACTCCGACTCAATCAGGCTGGAAAGGAGGCAGGAGCTGAAAGTGGAACCCAAACAGAAGAAGAAGAAAAGCGTGCGGCTGCAGACGGATGAGGTGAAGCAGGAGAAAACGGTTCTGGACCGGCAGAAAGTCCCACAGAAAGACCTGAAGGACAACTACAGCCTGCAGGAGTACGTCTGACGCCGAGGCGGAGGGGAAATGTGGCGTTCAGGCGTCTGAACTGGGGGAGGTGTGTGTGTGTGTGTGTGTGTGTGTGCGTGTGTGTGCGTGTGTGTGTGTGTGTGTGTGTGTGTGTGTGTGTGTGTGTGTGTGTGTGTGCGTGTGTGTGTGTGTGGAGGGGATAATTACTAAATGTTGTAAATGACAGATTGTAGATTCAGCTGAATGCGTCAGAAGCAGAGCAGGACAGAAAGGGGAACAAAAAACGAACCTCAGAGACACAAAAGGCTGAAAACCTTTAAAACCCGACGGCTGCAGCTTCACTGAGACCAAAAACCTGAAGACAAAAAACGTTTCGGCTCAAACTGAAACCAAAAAGCCATTTTATTCCAGCCAGTTTTCTGCCTTCAGATAAAACTGGTGCTCCAACAGGGCTGCTACCAACATTTCTGGGGTCGGGGCCCCAATGCAACATTACACTCAGCGCTTTTTTATTTTTATGCTGTTTGTTTTTGCAGTGCATGAAAAAAAAAAGTTTGATTCTAGATCCAAACAACTGAATTACTTTGTTTCCTTTAGTACCTGCAGAGTGAATAACAAAAAATACTGTAACAGCTGCAGATGAAAACTGGAGAGTTAGGAAAGCAAACGTAAAGTTTATTTTTCCATTTTTATCTGCTGAGGGGAAAAATGAGAACAAAAGAAAAACTGCAGGAGCATCAAGCATGTTTCATCTCTGCACAAAAACTACGTCCAGTAAAATATTGTTTCCCTATTATCAGATTTTTTCAGGGTTCAATTTCCATCATGTTTATTTTTATTGCAGATTCAGTGGAAACAGAAAAACTGCAGGACGTTAAGGAAACGTACCGATAGTCTGATGTTCCCACAATTATTGTTTTATTACAATTAAAAATCACAATTAAATTTTAAAAATGTGTCCAGATTTGTCACATTTTCTGACGGCGTAACAAGGATCATCCAATAAGCAACTTAAAATAAAATAACAAGGGTAAAATAATTATAAGGATAAACTTGTACGAGAATAGAGTCAAAATATTAAGGAAATAATGTCAAAATAATGCAAGAATAAAGGTGTAATTTGAGAATAAAGTCAAAATTACCAGAATTACTTCATTCTGGTAATTTTTGTATCTTCGTATTGTAACAACAAAACTCTAAAACTTTATCCCAACTTGTTATTATCAGCTTTAAAGGACAGAAACTTGTTTCCCCCACAGCAACAATTAAAAAAAACATTATCGCCACCTACTGGCAGAGTATGGAGATGGTCAAAACTAAAGGGCAACTATAATTTAAAGCTAGCGCATTAGCATTAGCATCAGTATCTGCTAAACATCATGTTGGATTTAGCATAGTGTTTAGCGTAGCTAACTTAGCTAGCACTTTGCATGACAAACATCCTTGACAGGTTGCCAGAGAGAAAACATCTCAGTTTCTCCAGATTTTGAATAATTAATTTGTTACAGTTGATTATATTAAAGTGCAGATTATTTTGAAAACCCCACTAGGTGGCGATAATGGCATCAAAACACAAGCGGCTAACGCAGTGCTAGGCTAGCAACCTTTCAGATCCTTGTTAGCTCGTCTTTTCTTTGTTTAATTCTGCAGTCGATACTTGAAGTTGATTGGAAACGATGTGCCGTCTCACTGGAACCATCTGGTTTGGTTTTAAGTTTCTTGTTTTTTCGACTGGGTGAGAAAATCCACATGATTGTAAAAATGTTCACTAAGCAATTAGATGCAGATTTTTCTTAATTAATTTGTGAACAAGGTGAATTTAACAAACCAACACCTGCCTTGGACAGTCGGTCTGTGTTTGCAGATTTCTGAGGAACCTTCCAGGAGATTATCTGGGAAATTGCTTTGATTGCCTCTTTTCTCTTTTAACGACTGCTGAGAAAATCACAGCTTCTGAATGTGTGCTGACTTTTTATCGAACGCTGCTGCCTTCACCACGTCTGATCTCATCAATAATTTCTAGAAATCCTTCACTTTCTGCTTCAGCTCTTGTATGAGAAGCAATAAAATATGACGAGCTTCTTAGATTCTGCAGTGTTGTGAATTATTTTCCAGAACGTCAAACGGACGTCAACTTCATCTTTTCCTCTGGGTTAAATGGGGGAGGAGAGGGAGGTAATGATGCTCTTTGCTTTCCCATTATCTCCTCACCTCGGTTGGTTGCACATTTCCCCTCCACCTCCCAGCTGCAGCCGCACCAGGAGGACACAATGGAGCCTCCACAGCGTCACACACACTCAGTGGGCCTGGAGCCCCCACAGCGTCACACACACTCAGTGGACCTGGAGCCCCCACAGCGTCACACACACTCAGTGGACCTGGAGCCCCCACAGCGTCACACACACTCAGTGGACCTGGAGCCCCCACAGCGTCACACACACTCAGTGGACCTGGAGCCCCCACAGCGTCACACACACTCAGTGGACCTGGAGCCCCCACAGCGTCACACACACTCAGTGGACCTGGAGCCCCCACAGCGTCACACACACTCAGTGGACCTGGAGCCCCACAGCGTCACACACACTCAGTGGACCTGGAGCCCCCACAGCGTCACACACACTCAGTGGACCTGGAGCCCCCACAGCGTCACACACACTCAGTGGACCTGGAGCCCCCACAGCGTCACACACACTCGGTGGACCTGGAGCCCCCACAGCGTCACACACACTCAGTGGGCCTGGAGCCCCCACAGCGTCACACACACTCGTGGCCGGAGCCCCACCCACCACACTCGTGGACCTGGAGCCCCCACAGCGTCACACACACTCAGTGGACCTGGAGCCCCCACAGCGTCACACACACTCAGTGGACCTGGAGCCCCCACAGCGTCACACACACTCAGTGGACCTGGAGCCCCCACAGCGTCACACACACTCAGTGGACCTGGAGCCCCCACAGCGTCACACACACTCAGTGGACCTGGAGCCCCCACAACGTCACACACACTCAGTGGACCTGGAGCCCCCACAACGTCACACACACTCAGTGGACCTGGAGCCCCCACAGCGTCACACACACTCAGTGGACCTGGAGCCCCCACAACGTCACACACACTCAGTGGACCTGGAGCCCCCACAACGTCACACACACTCAGTGGACCTGGAGCCCCCACAGCGTCACACACACTCAGTGGACCTGGAGCCCCCACAACGTCACACACACTCAGTGGACCTGGAGCCCCCCGTCACCACACGTCACACACACTCAGTGGACCTGGAGCCCCCTCAGCGTCACACACACTCAGTGGACCTGGAGCCCCCACAGCGTCACACACACGTCACACACACTCAGTGGACCTGGAGCCCCCACAACGTCACACACACTCAGTGGACCTGGAGCCCCCACAGCGTCACACACACGTCACACACACTCAGTGGACCTGGAGCCCCCACAGCGTCACACACACTCAGTGGGCGCCGCGTCCTGCAGCCTGACTGAGCCGTCAGTCACTCTGAGCTGACCGCCCACTCTGCCGCCCAGGAAACGCTCAGATCTGCAGAGCAGAAATCGGCGTCAGCAGCACTGCGGAGCATTTCACGTTGCACCATCAGTAGATGTGGAAGAAATCCAACTCTGCATCAACAGAACGGGTTCTGAGCCTCTGCAGCTGCTGCAGGATTCACATTTCTCCTCTTTTCTCGCTTTGATGGACCAACAACTTTAATGAGTCGAGGTTTAAAACATTTAATTAGCTCAGCAGGCGCCGATTCTCCCAACCCCCCAAAGCCAAATTAAAAGCTGTTTGAAATCTGAGCGTTTCCTCTAATATTTAATTAGCTGCAGATTTGAGCTATGATCAAATGTCTCCACAGATTAAACATTTTTATCTTTTTTCCCCCAAAAGAGACTAATTGAGTTTGACGTTTTAAATAAACCAGCAGCAGAAACTCAATATTTCTGGAGATCAAGTTCCTTTAAAAGTTGGGTTTAAAATGATGTCCAAACACCTGATTTAGCATTTTCATGCACTCGGAGCCCAATGTGCTAAAATTTAAATAAATATTTTGTTCCATAGCTCATCTGTAAATATCTAAAGAACCCGTCAGGCGGCAGAAGTTTGAACGTTTATGTTCTGGTGTAGAAAAGTGTTTGAAAGGATTTAAATCTGTTCTGTTATAAATCTAAATATTAGAAACTCATTGTGTTTTACGACTCTTTGGTTTTTGTGTTGATCGATCAGTTATTGACGAGCCAATCAGTCAGACGAACCGGTCGACTGTTCAGCAGAGGTGGAAACTACATGCGTTTAGCTGGAAGCTGCACATTCACACACATAATCCTAATTCTGAATCACCCTCCAAATTAAAGTACATTAAATCAGATTATCAGCTGATTTCATGTAAATCATTTTGAAATGAAACCTGATTTGTGTGATTATAACTGAAAACAAAACAAGGTTGTTATTGGTTATTGCTATCAAAGGGATGCTTTTACATTAAGATCATTTTATTTTGTTACAATTTTTAAAAATACAAGCCAGAATTTTAAAACTTTAATAATTTATCCGTCTCATTCAGTTCATGTTTTTGTATGTAGCCAAACTTTCTGGTGTAAAATATTTAAAGTTTCTTTAAATTACATTTTGGTAAAAAAAAAAATCCTTATAATTCTGAAGTAAAAAAACCAAAACTGGCTGCACAGTGGTGCAGTAGGTAGAGCTGTTGCCTTGCAGCAAGAAGGTTCTGGGTTCGATTCCCGGTCTTTCTGCATGGAGTCTCCATGTTCTCCCTGTGCATGGTGGGTTTTCTCCAGGTACTCTGGTTTCCTCCCACAGTCCAGAAACATGACTGTCAGGTTAATTGGTCTCTCCAAATTGCCCCCAGGTGTGAGTGTGTGTGTGTATGGTTGTGTGTCTCTGTGTTGCCCTGCGACAGACTGGCGACCTGTCCAGGTGACCCTGCCTCTCGCCCGAAACGTTGGCTGGAGAGGCACCAGCACCTCCTGACCCCACTGAGGGACAAGGGTGCAAGAAAATGGATGGATGAAAAACCAAAACTGTTAAAAATGGATAAAAACTTTCCAGTACGAACTGAAATGATTCTCAAGAGCGAGTCGAACAATCAGATGGTATCTTTGATCTGAGACGGGAAAGTTACACTTTAATGTCATTTTGTTCCACAGTAGCTCAGGTTCTGCTGAGCTTTTACATTTCATGCATTAGTAGATGAGGTTATTAATTGATGAGGCGTTTGTGGAGCATGTGGGGAGAAAGAAGCTCCACAGACTCAGAAGATCCTCACTTTGTTACGTTGGTCTGGAAAATGAAAGGCGATGAGTTTCTGACGGGTAAGTTTGTTTCTGCAGCTGCTGCAGGTCAGAAACGTTGAGCTTTTAAAAACTTTCACAGGACTTAAAGAATGCAAACATAATAATCATTTTGAAAATCCATTTTAAGTAGTTTTGACGAGTTTTTCGGTTTCAAATTAATTTTAAACACAAAGTCGATTAAATTACCTGTAGATTCTAAGTTTGTTTCTGTCCTGGTTGCTTTAACCTCCGACTCGTTCAGAAGATATTTAGAAATCTGCTTTATGTTGAAGTTATGTGATCTTCACTTCCCAGACCAGGAAAAGCGAGCTTAACTCAACATTCATGTGAGTTTCCAGTAAAGCAAAGATTTACAATATATGGGAAATTATTAAGTCCTTTGTGATTCTTTTCCTGTGTAGATCCCTAAACCATGGCGGGAAATGAACTGAGAGTTTTTACCAACATCAGAACCTTGAAGCTTTTTTTGTTACAATTTTTGATGTTTTAATGGATTATTAAGGAGGTAAAACTAATTTCATTTCACTTTTTCACCAGCAGATGTCACTAAATCCCACATTGAGGCCAGTAAATACGGTTTTGTTTTTTCTGACCTGCAGTTTGTGAACAGCTACAAACTTCAGGCTGAAGATCAGCAGCTCAGGATTCGTCTTCATGGACCGGCTGCAGCTGGAAAGTCCAGATTCATTAACTCTGTCAGCAGCGTCCTGCAGGGCGGAGTGACCACCATCGCTCATGTTAAGACAGATTCACTAAACGGGTCAAAAGAAAGCAAAGTGTCATCATTTTTAATGAAAAGCTGAATTTTTTACCTTGCATTCATGCTCTTGTGGTTTACAGTACACGAGCTGCAGGATTCCTAAAGGAAATGAGGATCATTTTTATCGTTTTGTGTTAAATGACATGATGAGCCTGAGAACCGACAGCAGGAGAAGCAGAAGAGCTCAGGTGAAAGACGTGAAACAGGCGATGAAGGGAAACATCAGAGATGGTTACACTGCAACATTTCAATTTGACATCTTTTGTTATATTTTTCACACATGGAGGTCACCATTGTTGTTGCCTCACTGGTGAGATGTGCTACCGGCTCTCCATCTAATGGGTAAATTGAGTTTCCTAAATCTGCTGGGTATTTCCCCGTCCAGAACTGAGGTAAGCTCTGTTTAAGCTGACATCGAGAAAGATTCGCCTGGTTCCTAATGGCACTTCATCCAGATGTCCCACCCTTCTTCCCCCTGTGAATTAGCCAGACTGAGCAGCCTGGAGCTAACTAGCTTCACAGAGCACACCTGTTAACGGTCGCTCCTTGTCTTGTTACAACGTGCACTTGCTACCAAGCCAGATTGGTTTTAGTAACTTGGGCCACCACATGGTCTCTCATCAATTGGCTAAATCACAGTTGGTGCCAAATACTGATATCAAAACAGAGATACACATCAGAGGGATGGTTGGTATTTGAATGTCCACCAGATGTGTCATATCCAACTTTAAAGTTAAAGTTGAATTTTACATGGTGAAGTAAAACAAACGGTAAAATATAAAGCACCCAAAACTAAATTTGAGGGGAAAAAGCCAGTCAAAACCTAGTAAAACTGTTCAACAAAATGACAGTCTTCCCTGAGATTATCCTTTTCTACAGTCTTTCACGCACTTTGTTTCGATTTTAATCTTTGTTTGTTTTTCTTTTTTTTCCCTCCAGTTCGTTAACCCCCAGGCTAAAGTGCTCACAGAGTTGGAAACATAAATACCTTCATTCAGTTTATTGTTTGTTTCCCTCTGTGTCCTTGGCACTCTCGTATCCCACAAGTCACAGCCTGCCTCCTCACTTACCTGTCTGCGTGTTTCTACATGCTAGGCACGGTCTAGAGTGATCAGATTTTTTTCGACAGGTGTTATAGGCGATCTTGCCCTTTTCTTGAGGGCGTTGAGCTGTGACTTTATCATAAGTCCCTATATTTCACCACAAAATATTCAGCATATACCCAACATTCAGTGCCTATTGCAAAACAATGTCTGGCTTTTCAGTGATACCATACAAAAACAAGACCATTTCAAGCCATTTATTTAAAAACAGACTTGGATTGTAATGCCAAAACTCAATGGCGGGTAATAGAGAGGACATTTTGTCAGTATCAGATGGCTTCACAATAGGAACATGTGCCTGTTGTTGTGGGGGTAGATGAGCAAAGCATTAAAATTTGTGTCTTGACCAAGGTTCTGCAAATATTCTGAAAGGTCAGTAGTTCAACTGTTCCTTTTGCTTCTGCTCTGGGAGATGATCCTCATTGAAGACTGGGCTGCTTTTAAGACTCCTGATGCCCATTTATTCTGTCAGGGGCAAAATCTTCTGGGAGAAAAAGAGAAAGGGGAGAGGTGGATGAGTGGAACGTTAAGGAATGTTCCTTATATCCTCCAAGTGAGCTGTTCATCTGTTAGCCCTCTGTGTATCCTAAACCCTGTTGGTAGCACTAGGGCATCTCCCATGGGTTTCATTGCTCCAAGGTCCTTGGTGGCCTGGCATCGTTTTCCTCCAAGGTTTGCGAGTGCAGGCTCTTGGGAGATGATGGTTGGGGGTGACGGTGGTTTCTTTTCAGGCATCAAGGTATCTGAGATTATGTCCTGGGTGATGACTGTCTTTTCCTGGGATTTGTGTCTCCACAGTCCTGTAAGTAATTGTTCTGATGTCTTCTCTGATGGTTCTTGGAGGTCTGGTTTCTGTTTGTAGGAATTATAAGTGGGAATAGGGTTTTTTTTTTTTTTGGTTGTTTTTGTCTGTCTCTGTGGAAGCAGCATCTGCGTCACATACGTGTGCCAGGTGTTGGCAGGTGTGACTCCCTTTTATGTATTTAGGTGTACCCCCCATTTCCTAAAAATTCAATTTAAAAGGTTAAACATGTCTAAAACACAGACAATTGTAAAACCGTCCTTCTATTACCTGAAGAATATTTCCATTTAGAGGACTAATGCCCCAGCAAGTTCTAGTGAAACTCATCCATCCGTTTATCTTTAGTTGCATTTTATCACAGGTCCGCCTACAAAATCAATCAGCTGCAGCTGATCCAGACGCTGCTGCTGGCGTTCTGACTAAAACCAGGAAGACGGAGAACATCACCCAGTTCTACAGTCTCTACACTGAGAAAATAGACTTTAATATACTGTTACTAGTTTATAAATCCCTGAACAGCTTAGCACTACAATAAATGAAATATCTGCTGGTGTCATACCAACCTTACAGGTCTTCTGGTTCTGCTCTGCATCCAGAACCAAACGAGGAGAAGCAGCACTCAGCTTCTATGCATCACAAATCTGGAACAAACTTCCAGAAAACTGCAACACAGCTGAAACACTGAGTTCCTTTAAATCTAGACTAAAACCCAACTGTTTAGAGTAGCTTTTGAACCATAATAAATTTAACACTGAGCAATAATCTATTGTGCATTTACTTGCTTTTGCAAATTATTAATTATGGCACTGACAAAAGGTAATATTTGTTGCTTCTTTCACAGCTGGCCACTGTATATTTAGGGGTAACACTTTATTTGAAGGGTTGTGCATAAGACTGACATGACACTGTGATAAACATGACATCTGCCATGAACATGAAGAAGTCTTTATGAATGGTTATGACTGTTGTCATGAAGTGTAATTCGGTAAATAATGACACTTTTAATGCAAAGTTGCTCTGAAAGTTTCATTAAAAGTCCATTAAAAGTGCCAAGTTTGCATGATTTTGTAAATTATGATAATTTAATGCAAAGTTGGCATTTTTAATGGACTTCCAATGCAACTTTTAGAGCAACTTTGCATTAAAAGTGTCATTATTTACCGAATTACACTTCATGACAACAGTCATAGACATTCATAAAGACTTTTTCATGTTCATGGCAGATGTTATAAATAACACAGTGTCATGTCAGTCTTATGCACAACCCTTCAAATAAAGTGTTATCTTTTTAGGACAATTAAAACGACGTGATGTTTCTATTATGGTGTATAATTTGTTTTCACCTAATGACTAATAATACACTATCATATATTAATGTGAAAAATGTTGGTTAAAAAGGCATTTTACAGTCTAGACTAACTGGTTTAAAACCAAAAGTGAAACAGAATTAAGTAGGATGATTTGTGGAAAACCCTCTCACTATAATTTGGAGGTTGTCTGCTTTGGATCTCACATTTCTGTTCAGGTAACAAAAGTTTGGAATATGTGTTACATTTTTAATGTCAAATTTAAATTATTTTGTACCTGACTGAAACTGAAAATATAGTTGTGTTAAATAAGAGTTTTTTTTCTTTATTTGGTCAAAGTATTTTTTTCTCTTTCATGTTTATGTCAAGCATTTTGAATTATTAAAACGTTTTGTAGAAATTTGTTCAAAGCTATAAAGTAATTTTTCATTTACAAGTCATATTTAAAGAAATATCAAGTCATATTTTACTGTAAAATAAACTTTACTTTAGAGCTGGTATGCTTTATTTTCCAGGCATGGGGATATCTCATTCTAAATCCTCAGGTAAATCGTTACATATTGTATATTTTCTAACCTTTTTTTGCTCTGTTGACTGGGTGTGTACCATAATGCACTATTAAGAGTTTAATCCTTAATTATTGAATTATTTATACTTACAAACAGAAGGTGTAAAAAGTTAATTTTGGGGGGAGAAATTGGCTCAAATGGATATGGATATGGTTTGATTTAAGCAATATCCTGGAGGATCCCTCCCAGCAGATAAAACAAAGCACTTTTATATGACAACATAGTCAACAAGACAGCTATTTAACGTTTTAAAACGAGCTTCGGACAGGTTTATAAGCAATTTATAAAATCATGGCAACCTCAAGACTACCCTCATAATCAAGACAAAAACACTCAATTCCTGTTTCTTCAGACTGGAGGAACTTTGTCGACACACATTAACTTTTTTTAAGCTGCATGTTTGACCTGCTTGAATTGTCATTTGGTGATGAAATAAGATTTTAAAAATTATCTCTCCTTCTCGCTTGCTTTAAAGATATACATTTTTAAAAATCATTGTTAATTTACAAGTGCCATTTAAGGTCAACTGGGCACCTGTATGCCGTTACATGACAAACTAACTGATATCACCACCTAGTGGCAAATGAGGGATATTGAAGCTTATTAAATATGATATTTATTTTCCCACAGAAGCAGGTGATAAGCAAGGTAAGAAAAAGTATTTGTTTGTCACTAATTTAGATGCTGATTTACTTAAAATATTATGATTCTGAATAATCTTCAAGATATTTATGTTTATTTTGTTTACAGTAATATGATCAGTATCCCAAAAATGAAGGTGTTGTTGGATTTTGCTATTTTTGTAATGAGTATTGCCCCAAATAAAAAACTGGCAATAAAATTATTCTGAAGCTACAATAAAAAGAATAATAAGTTTGAGGCTCTGATCTTTTGTGATATTGTTAAATGCTTCATTTGGACATATTTGCTCAAATATTGTCAAATAAAAGGATTCTTCCATCTCACTGTACTTTATCTTACTTTTATATTTATTTGCAACATATGCTATTTTAAACTTTGCTGAAAGAGCAAGTTTTCATTTTTAAATATTTATGCAGTTTAACCTTTGTTTATCTTAACCTTTGTGATTAATTTCAGTTCACATTGAATCCTGGAGGACAATGTAAGTGTGATTTCTTAAAATACATTTTAAATAAAAATGTATCTAGCAGCCATGTAAAGGTAAGTTTCTGGTTTGATAGTGTCTTTTAATCATAATCACATTAGTCGCTAATTCTTGCCAAAGATGAGACTAACAAATTATTTTTGCTGTACATATGAATATGTCTGTTTTGTGGTACTTTACTACACATAAAAATCTTTCAAATAAAAGCATCTTTAAAGCAAATTGAATATTAAAGTCTGCATTTTGTCATTTACCCTCTGTGTTTACTTTTGTGATCTGTTAGCCACCAGTTCAGAGTGTACCCTAGTTTTTGTAGTTAAATGCACGCTCCCCTTCTTGACCCTGGAAGAACTAAATGGGTACAAAAGATGAATGACTCGGGATATTATTTCCCCATTTCTTGGAAATCTGTGTTCCAAAGATAAATTAACATTGAAAGCTATAAAGCTGTTTGTGTTTCATTCTATGATTAGTAACAGTGAGGATGACCTGAGGTTTCTCAATGAGTACAAACCCGGGCCTGAAGATCAGAAACTCAGGATTCTCCTTTATGGACCAACTGGAGCTGGAAAGTCCAGTTTCATCAACTCTGTCCAAACCGTCCTGCGTGGCAGACCTTACTCTCAGGCTTTGGTTGATCACACTGAGGGTGATTCTTTTACCAAAGAGGTAACTTTGCCTTTTATTTCAATATAAGTTTGATGTTAAACTTCTCCTTTCTGAGATGTAATTAAAACTAATTTAGGTATATGTGCAATGCCTATATATAACTATAAAGAACCTGCAGTGAAATTTGGACAGAACGTACACTTTAAAGATTTTTAGTTTGAAGTTTTATCCACGGAAGTCACATCTTTTATTTAAAAAATAATGGGTATGATGACCAAGTAATTGTGTACTATGGAAGAAGCAAAGATGACACGGGGCAAACATTTAAAAACATGTTGAGCAAAATAAGTTTAGTTGGAGTACTTGGTTAACAACGAATGTTCTTGATAAATCTGTTCCTGTTGTGTTTTGTTGAGTTGTAAACATAATCCTTGCCTGGCTCAGTTTTCATCCAAGTACAACAGTTTTTAGGACAAGGCAGTTATGTTTCTTTTCCTTTTTGAAGAACTAATTTATTTAATCTTTACATTTCTTTTTGTGCGATTCAGTACATAACCCATCAAATCGAAAAGGATGATGACTCGTTTTATCCTTTTATCTTAAATGACATGATGGGCCTGAGCAAACACAAAGGTGTCCTGGTAGAAGACGTAGAACTGGCATTAAAGGGTCATGTCAAGGAAGGGTACAAGGTAAACTAGATATCTGGATTATCTTTTTGAAAATGTGATTTTAGATCTGCATTTTTATTTACACATACAACTAATTTGAATGTGTCTTTTTTTCAGTTCAATCCTGAGACTCCGTTATCTGAAGATAATCAGTTCTACAACGCCCGTCCAACTCCCAATGACAAAGTGCACATCCTGGTGTGTGTCATTCCGGCTGACAATTTAAATTTAATCGATCCTGAAGTTGTTAACAAAATCCGGATGATCAGAATCAAAGCCAGTGCGCTGAGTAAGTGTAAAAATGTCTTAATTTATTGTTGGGTTAACTTTTGAAAGGTCCAGTAATTCGGACAATTCCTGCTACATAATGTTGGTAGTTTTCAGAGATCTCCTTCCCAAAATGATCTGCACAAACTGCAACCTTCTTTGGCAACACTGCATGGACATCCATCCATCCATCCATTTTCTTGCACCCTTTGTCCCTCAGTGGGGTCAGGAGGTGCTGGTGCCCATCTCCAGCCAACGTTTCGGGCGAGAGGCGGGGTACACCCTGGACAGGTCGCCAGTCTGTCGCAGGGCAACACAGAGACACACAGGACACACAACCATGCACACACACACACTCACACCTAGGGGCAATTTGGAGAGGCCAATTAACCTGACAGTCATGTTTTTGGACTGTGGGAGGAAACCGGAGTACCTGGAGAAAACCCATGCATGCACAGGGAGAGCATGCAAACTCCATGCAGAAAGACCCCAGGCTGGGAATCGAACCCAGAACCTTCTTGCTGCAAGGCAACAGCTCTACCAACTGCGCCACTGTGCAGCCCCACTGCATGGACATTGCAAGCATAAATTAAATGAAGCCACGTAGCTCTGTTCTATGTGACTGGGAGAAAATGCATTGACGCATGCTTTGCATTGCAGTCGACAGCAAAATATGTTCCTTTTCTAGCAGCCATTGTGCAGTGGTGGCTTATCGTCTTGAATGAAGGGGGTGGACCTCCACCTGGGTTGCCAGGTGAGGAGCTGGATTGGCTCAGGGTTACAAATTGTGACACAACAATTTAAAGGTTTTTGAAGTGGGCTGATTTGCAGACACCAGCAGAACAGTTTCCCAAAAAACCAAATGGGTTATGTTTTGTTTTTTTGCCTTTGTGCTCTTTCTAGAAGCAGGAAATTCCCGTGTGGTAGTACAGAAACATGCAAAATGAGAATTTTGCATAATAGTGGACCTTTAAACTGTTATTGACCGCCAGTCAGGATGAAAATAATTTTCCTTCCAGGTATCTTATAATTACTGTAACATAAATGACAACGTAATTTATAAACTTTTGCCCTTCATAGACATTTACCATGTTGATAGATTTCTCTGTAATTAATTTTTCATATCATGACTTTAAAGTAAGGTAGACTTTATAAAAACAATGTCGTTTTTGTACAGCACACTTTACTTTACTAAAGCAATGCAATAGTCAGTCCCATTCACTATCAGATGCTGCTGGAACAGTTGAAATAAAAGCATTTTGGTTTCACTGCTACTTAGCAACTAGGACTGCAATCCTGGTGAGAATTACAGGGGTTATGAGAGAGAGGCTCTGGTCTTCAAGTACTGGAGTGAAGGACCATTGATAGTTTATTGTTGTTCCCCTTCCTAATTATTTCCTTTTGATTTTGTCCTATCATGATTTACTTCAGAAATGCAACCATCATTAATGTATTTTTACTGTTATCCTGGCAGATATTCCACAGGTGACCATTCTCACCAAAATTGATGACCTTCCTCTTGAGATGCATCCGGAAATAAATGTCTATACGATTAAAGGAGTGAAAGAAAAGGTTTGTTCGCTTAGTAATTTCACAAGTATCTAGTAAACCATTGAATATCCATTAAGAATAGTTTACTACTGAATAAAAAAAACCTTTGTGAGAAGTGTGAAAATATATAACTGGAACTTGTTTGGTAAACTGCAACATTTAATGGATGAAATTCTCTGCATGTGGGAAAGATTTTCCATCTGTGAGTTTTTTTTGCAGATGAAGATATTTATAGTTTTGTTGACCAGATAAATAGAATCTAACATGGCAGAAAATATGTGCCTGTTCTTAAAAAAAAGTTTTAAGATGGTGCTTTTTTATAATAAATAAATAAAGAGAAGTATTGATGTAAAAATGTAACAAAAAGTATTCCAAATATAGTTATACATTTTAGTACAAATGAAGTGAAGGTTGCTTACTTAAAAAAAACTTTACTGTTTCTTTCAATGCATGCTGCTTGTCCTGACAATTATATCGTGTTTCAACACGAGACAAATTGGAGATAAATCAATTTATCTCCAATTTAAACAAAATAGATTGTTCAAATCTATTTTGAACAAATGGATAACGGTGACATCTCAGAATACTCTGAAATTGTTTGTTTTTTATCTAGACCTGGCATAAAACATCCTAGATATACAATAAAAGCTAAATAATGTAATTAGATTTATACTTTTATTAAAGATTTACAATTCAAGCACCACTTGTAGTAAATTAGGATTATTATATAATTAATCCATTTAGATTCTATTTGTAGATCATCTTTATCATATCTGCAAAAAGTCTTCCAACTGGTACTGATCACTATTTTTTTTATGGTATTTACCTTTATACCTCGGTTAAAAATGGCCTGTATTTCTTTTCATTGCCAGTAAAATGTCTTTTTAGTCATGTGAATGCTGCCACTGAACATCGTCCGGCCCTGCTCAAAAATAAAAAGCATACTAAACACAAATCACGTTTGACATTTTGCAGTTATGTTGAAACACTTTATGCTGATCCTGTGTGACTGCTGAGCAGTAAAGGTCCACCTGGTTGTTGAACTCTAAGCTGTGGTTTGATGAAACAATCGTTTCCGGTGAGAGTTGGACTCCGCCAAGGCTGCCCTTTGTCACCGATTCTGTTCATTACTTTTATGGACAGAATTTCTAGGCGCAGCCGAGGTGTTGAGGGGATCCGTTTTGGTGGCCTTAGGATCGCATCTCTGCTTTTTGCGGATGATGTGGTCCTGTTGGCTTCATCGGAACGTGATGAACGTGTGAAGCGGCCAGGATGAGGCTCAGTGCCTCCAAATCCGAGGCCATGGTCTTGAGCCGGAAAAGGGTAGAGTGCCTTCTCCGGGTCAGGGGGGTCGTCCTGCCTCAAGTGGAGGAGTTTAAGTATCTGGGGATCTTGTTCACGAATGAGGGAAGAAGGGAGCGGGAGATCGACAGGCGGATTGGGGCAGCGTCTGCCGTGAAGCGGGTGCTGTACCGGTCCGTCGTGGTGAACAGAGAGCTGAGCCAAAAAGCGAAGCTCTCGATTTACCGGTCGATCTACGTTCCCACCCTCATCTATGGTCATGAGCTTTGGGTCATGACCGAAAGAACGAGATCACGGGTACAAGCGGCCGAAATGGGCTTCCTCCGCAGGGTGGCTGGGCTCTCCCTTAGAGAGAGAAGCTCGGTCATGAGGGAGGGACTCAGAGTAGAGCCGCTGCTCCTCCACGTCGAGAGGAGCCAGTTGAGGCTCGGGCATCTGGTCAGGATGCCTCCTGGACGCCTCCCTGGTGAGGAGTTCAGGTCCCACCGGGAGGAGGCCTCGGGGAAGACCCAGGACACGCTGGAGGGATTACGTCTCTCGGCTGGCCTGGGAACGCCTTGGGATTCCCCCGGAGGAGCTGGAAGAAGTGGCTGGGGAGAGGGAAGTCTGGGCCTCCCCTCTGAAGCTGCTGCCCCCGCGACCCGACCCCGGATAAGCGGAAGAAAATGGATGGATGGATGGATGATGTGATTTTGTTTTCTTTCTCAGATGAAGGCAGCGCAGGCGAACATGGGCTTCCCACTGAACTGCATGTTCCCTGTGAAGAACTATCACGAAGAAATCAACATGAACAGAGATGTTGATGCTCTGATTCTGAGCGCCATGAGACACATCATCCAGTATGGGGACGATTTCATAAAATTCAATCAAAATCGTTCTGAACCTAAAATTGATTCGTTATGAAGATTTAAATCAATTATGTGTGACTGAATTCTGATGGATAACAGTCTTATTTTTGAAATGTTGCATTATGCTTATTTTAGGTCCTTTACAGATTAGAGTCGTTTGCTGTAAAAAAAAAAAAAACTTTTGAAAAAATATTAGATATAGTGGTATAGTGTTGGGGTTTTTTTAATAATCAATTATCAGTGTCTCACGCTGAAAAATAATCTGACATTTTATCACCATGTATCTCATGTAAAGTGTGAAATTAAGATAAATCTGTTGTAACCTTCTATTTATTGTGATTATTGCTTTTATCCATCAGGCTGAGTTTGTCGACACAAATATTGCATTTTGAGTAACATTTTTATGTAATCTGTACACAGAAAAAATAAAATCTGAGCCAGCTAAAGAACCAGCCTGCTGTCAGGAAACACACAGACCTACTGCTGTCTGCTACAGCAAAACGCAGAGAAATCTTATTGTGGGTTTTCCAATGAACTGCATCTTTCTGGTGAAGAACTGCCATGAGGAAATTTACTTGAAAGATAAGATAGAAAAAAATCCTATGATGAGTTACTGGACTGATGCTGATGAGGAACATTTTAAAAAATGACAGGTAATTTTGGGTTTATTGGGAAAATAAACAGCTTATCTACCTTTCTGCTCAGTATGACTTGTATGGCCTTCTCAGGTAAACCTTCCTTATTTATGTCTGTTATTTACCTTACGCTCTTTCCAAGTTCCTCTGCTTCCAGTTTTCTGCAACCAAGTATTTTATAAATACACAAAGCCTTGCATGACGTGTATAAATATATGCACAATCATAGAACTTGCAATCCTAGTCATGGATTATGCGGATGATACACAGCTCTACATCATGATGTCACCAGGTGACCTTTGACCCCATCCAATAGATGCTTAGAACAGATCAATGTGGGGATGTGCCAAAACTTTCTCCAGCTGAACAGAAACAAAACTGAAGTTATTATCTTTGGACCTAAAGAGGAGCGAACCAGAATCAATGCACAGCTTCAGTTATTACAACTAAAACCAGCGATCAGCCCGAAACCTGGGAGTAGTGATGACCTCTGACCTGAACCTTCAGAGCCACATTAAGACAGTCACAAAGTCGGCCTTCTATCACCTGAAGAACATCTCTAGGATTAGAGGACTGATGTCTCAGCGCAATCTAGACAAACTCATCCATGAGTTTATCTTTAGCCGCATTGATTAGTGCAACAGCGTCTTCACAGGTCTGACTAATAAATCAATCAAACAGCTGCAGCTGATCCAGAAGCTGCTGCTGCTGTTCTGACTAAAACCAGGAAGGTAGAGACATAACACCAGGTTTAAAGTCCCTCCTCTGGCTCCCTGTAGCTCAGAGAATAGACTTTAAAATACTGATGTTAGTTTATAAATCACTGAACGGTTTAGCACCACAATACATTAAAGATCTGTTGTTGCTGTACCAACCGTCTAGACCCCTCAGGTTCTGGTTCTGGTTCTGCTCTGCATCCCCAGAACCAGAACCAGACGAGGAGAAGCAGCATTCAGTTTCTATGCACCACAGATTTGGAACAAACTTCCAGAAAACTGTAAAACAGCTGAAACACTGAGAGCCTTTAAATCTCAACTTAAAACCCACCTGTTTAGAGTTGCTTATGGCTAAATTAGGGTTTTAATGTATAAAGTTTGAGAATCCTTGTATGATGTCGCTATTTTGATGTCTTTTTTACCTTTTCAATCTTTTTCTTTAGAGGTTTGAGAATCCTTGTTAAACAGAGTTTTAACTAAAACTCTTTTAAAGATCTCTAATGTTTTAAATTTCTTTTTATTTCTCTCTCACTGTTTCTTTTTTAAAATCTCTTTCTCTTTCTCAATGTTTATTCACTGTCACCTGCTGTTTTTATTTTAATTATGTGAAGCACTTTGAAATGCCTGGCTGCTGAAATGTGCAATACAAATAAAATTTGATTGATTGATGCTTTTATCTTGTTAATACTTGACCATTTATGTATTTATTGTGATTACCCAAAAATTGTGCTGAGTTATAGTTTAGTGTTTAGTCTTTCTTCCTCTG
The DNA here is from genome assembly GCF_904066995.2 of Poecilia reticulata. NCBI lineage: Eukaryota > Metazoa > Chordata > Actinopteri > Cyprinodontiformes > Poeciliidae > Poecilia > Poecilia reticulata. The sequence goes on along the minus strand of NC_088850.1, from coordinate 1,869,857 downwards.
ATCAGAGACATTTAGACAGATGTGCAGTTGGAGATGGACTACAAACTTGCTACACGGAAGGCCTTCAGGAAGATGTTTTTATTGCAAAACAATAAAGTTTACTGTTTACAGTCATCGTATAATTCAGCAATATTTTAATAAAGGTCAGCTGAACTGAAAGATGAAGGCATTGTGTGGGTAAATTATGCTTCAGGGAATCCAATCATAAAACTTCTTTAACCTCAGATAAAGGGGATGTTATAAAAGAGCCTTAATTTCAATAGGTACCACTACTATTACCACTTTAGAAAAGCAGCTGTAAATGTGCACTTTTCAAGTTTTATTTAATTTGCCAAAAAGTGATTTGATACCGTTTTGTAGGACAAGTTGTGGAAGACCATCTTCCAACCAGCTAGTTACTCAATTCTTATCCCAGCATGTACAGAACAGTGGCTCAGATGCCAAAATTTGCTAACTTTGGTCGAAAAGGTGGGGAGGGGTGGACCAACAAGGACTGAGTCTTCATTGGTTGAGCTCTTTGAACTTCAAGCTAATCAACCACTGGGCCAATGACATTAATTAAAATGATGTATAACATACTTTTTTGGTTTAATTATGACGGGGCCCCAAAATGTGCACTGGATCACCAGATGGCCAAATCTAAATAAATACCAGAATATGAACCCAGAAAAAAATTGGGATAAATTGAAGACATAATCAGAATAATGTTTGCTATAATGTATGCTCAACATCTTAAACAAGATTTAACTTGGGCTAAAAGCCAAAGTAAAATAAGACCAAAGTTTAGGAAGGTGAGATGTTGGAGGGGGAAATAAAACATTAAATAAAGTAGAACAAGTTCATAAACATCATAAACATAGTTAATTGTTTCCAGCAGTTGGACTGTTCAAATCTCAGTTGTTAGGAGACACCCAAAGTTTGCAGTAAACTGGATCATAAATAAGTGTTTCCTGGCAGAAAGTACCTGACTTCCTCAGATCCGAGAATTACAGTCAGTAAAACACAGAAAGCTCTGTCAAAGATGTTAAAGATTTACTAATAAAAAAAATCAGTCAGCTGATCATTTTTAATTCCGTACATTTTTCTACATGGATCTGTGACTCAGCTGGTATTCTATCCAACATTCCAATCCAATGTATATATGAAGCACGTTTAAAAACAGCTGTTGTTCTACTTCAAGTTGGGCTATTCGGAATCTCTTGTGTTCAACCTCCAACAACAGTAGCTCTATGTTGCTCATGCGTCAAACCAGGTGGTAAAATAGGCTTACATGCACTAAGTTCATTAATTGGTCACTGCAAAACCTCCTTTTCAGACAAGTATGCGACCAAAATAACCCTTCACATCCTCTTTAAAATGACAGCAATCAATTTCTATACCATAGTGCTGATCTATTTCAAATATCCAAAAACACCTCAGACAATCAAAAAAATTCAGAAAGAAAATTAATTTCTTCTCCTGACAAAACACCCCAAAAATAATCAGTTATGATAAAGCGTACCCTGCTAGCATACCTTCACATCCAAATTTACCTAACAAGCAGCTGATCCCTATTCTTCACGCCTCTTGGTGGCAAAGACAGGGAGACACAGACTTCAACAACAATTTATTGAGCACAAACAGATAATAAAAACAAAACAAAAAACCCCCGAAGCAAATAAGGAGACGGCCCTGTGGCCGATGGCATTGCCGAAAGCAGGTGGACTGAGCATGTGCTCCTGCAAAGAAACGAAAAAAACAAATTTAAGTCAGGTTGAGCAGGCAAATCAGGCAAGAGTCAGCCTGAGAAGCAGATTAAATTATTTCAACAAAATGAAACTTTCATACTGGATCATTTGTTATTCGCCTAGTCTGTCTCAGCGTATTTGCTTGGTTTCAGTTTTGCTTGTTTTATAGATGTTGTTTTCTCCAGTTTGGTAACCCCCCAGGTTAAAGTCCTTGAGTTAGTCCCATAATTTTATTCTTGCCTATCAGCTTTTAGATTACTATATTGCATGTACTTTAGCTCAGGGCGTTGCATTGTTGTTCAGTTACAATTCCAGGAGATCTCAAGTAAGAAGGTAAGGTTCAGATTTTATTTGAAATATAATAGATATTATAATACAAGCTAATAATTACTGCAGTTGTTCATATCTAAATTTGCTTTTCATCAGCATAATATTAATAATTGGTACATTTGTCAAGTTGTAATGTTTTTTTGTACCAAATGGTATACATATCAGCAATGAGTCAAGGTCCATTTGTTAATTTGTCAAGCCGTATGCCATAGTGCATTTACATTACATAACTACCATTGCCGGAATAACAAAAGATAGCATGCATGATAAAATATTCTTTTCAGTTTAACAAAGTGTGGGGATTTGAGTTTTCTGTGTTTTATTGAGAAACAAAACATCTGTTACTCGTAATCTCGTCTCCCCAGGTCAGTTGATGTGTGTAAAAGTGAAACCACAAAGACAACAGTCAATGTTCAATTTCACAATCAACCAGAATTTAATTCGACACAATCAAGTGCATAAAATTACACCAACAGCTCAACATAATCATCAGAAACAAAAGCCACAAAGAAGAAATTAACTACCTGAGAACAAATGCAAAATATGAATTTGAGCCTTCGGAGACCACTGAGTGGCAGTTAAGACAGTTCCACCTCAATGACCTGACTGGCTGTTTTAGCTCAATTACAGTACTTGTATATCAAGGCGTGTTTTTTGTGTTCTAACAGTTTAGAGGTGGTTTCAAACAGCTGCCAACAGGCTGTATGCAGCTAGAGACATGAAGGTGTCACCAAGGCCACGGGATGAATCTATCCACTGTCTAGTCAGGGGTCCAAGGTGGGTCCTCAAAGGCCGGCATCCTGCATGTTTTAGTTCTCTCCCTGGTGGTAGTAACAACCTTTTCAGCTCGTCAGTGTTCCTCTTAGCCCTTCTAACGAGTCATCATTTGATCGAGGTGTCCTAAACCAGGGAGAGAACTAAAACATGCAGGATGCCGGGCCTTGAGGACCCACCTTGGACCCCTGACTCAGGGCATCAAACAGCAGATTTTGATTATAAAAATTAGCACACATTTCATATAATATCTTCAATCTCTTATACAACAGACATGAGCAGTTTCAATACCAAAACATCTGTTGCACTCAATATTTTCTAATTAGTGTTCTACTTCTTTGGTTATAATGAACTAAAACATTCAGGTGAATATATGACATACACTTTTTAAGACTTTGATCTAATATAAAAGAAACTACTGATTAGACTAATTTTAATCAAATCACACTCATTATATCTAAGAAAAATGTTCTAGTGATTAAGTTATATATTGATTAAACTAAGTCTAAATCTAACCTAAATTGAGGCCTACTCAAAACAATCATGATCAATCTAATATTTCAACATGTGCTAAAGTTTAAACATCATTGAAACTAGCATAATTAAACTAATATTTCCAACTGTTCATTTTGGTTTCTGTGTCAGTTGAGTCTCAGTGTTGTCCTGTCTACCCCTTGATTGATCCCAGCTGTGTCTCATTCCCCTGATTACTCTGTGTATTTAAATCCACATGTGTCAGCTTTGTAAGTTAACTTTGGAGGTAAAAATCATTCAATGATTATCTTAACAAATCTGTACCCTTTAAAGTAATCAACTGCATTGAAGTTTCATTCATACACCCAGATAGAATTGCTTCTGCCATAATTCTGTGCAAACATAGGGCCACCATGGAAACCACAGACAAAACCTTGTGGGATCCATATTGTTTGCCCTCAGTTATCCCTTATGAGACCCTACCAGGTATACCAGCTGGGAAGTGGACTCTGTTTAGTCTGAGTGAAACAGAGTCCACTTCTGAAGGCGATTAGTTGTACTCAAAGAAGAGGGATCTGAATACTTTTGCAAACCGTACTTTTTATTTTCTTTTTATTCATGAATTGTTTTTTTTTTACTTTTTATTTAAATATTGTTTGCACTTCACAATTTTATATCACTTTGTGTTGGTCTTGATGATAAAATTCCAATGAAATATATTTATACTTTTTTGGTTATAATATGAGAATATGGAAAAGTTTAAGAGTCATGAATAATTTTGCAATCTGTCATTACAGTAAAAAACTGTTTTGATGCTTACCGTTTTATTTTTTTAGACATGGGTGGAGAAAACTCAAAACATGTCCCACGTGAGTCTTACTACAATTTAATGCATTCAAAAGCCTCTTCTCATTATTGATTGGGAATACTTTTAATATGCCGCAGGTCTTTTTAACTCCCATTTGCCATGGAGGACAATAAACTGGAAGTAAGTATGTTTCTGCATAATTCAGTTTCAACTCATTTAAAAATAAATGATTTGATAATTTCCTTTTAATACTTGTTTGATAATTTTTGTTTTGATTAAATTATAGTTTTGTGTTTACTCCTCCTTTCTCTGATCAGAGACAAACGGGCTGATTTGAAGTTTGTAAAGGACTACAAACCTCAGTTTGATGGTGACCGCCTTAGGATTCTTCTTTACGGGCCTGTTGGAGCTGGGAAGTCCAGTTTCATCAACTCTGTCCAAACTGTTGTACATGGAAGGTTGTACAGACAGGCTTTGGCAAGTAATACTTCTCGGAGCTGTTTCACTAAAGAGGTAGGAAGATATACAGTATATTCATATCACTATGTGGTAAATGTTTTTTGCTTGACTTCTGCAATAGAATTATAATGTTGCTGAATACAAGTGATGCTTTACTGACATCTTCTCAATGCCTTCAGGACCTTTATTATTTTCTCTACTATTTTTTAACCAATGTTTATCTGTGTCCAGTATTCTGAAATGCATCATAAATCAAGACAATGAAGATTACAATTGTGAACATAAATAATCCCAACATGATCAGATAAAAAAAGATGTTTTTCCCATAAACATTTCCAGATAGAAGCAAACATTATATTCAAGTATTTCCTTTAAGCAGACCCAGAGTCTACTGCAAGATTTTGGCATACAGCTCATGAAAACCCAAAATCCCCGTCTCAAAAAAATTTGCATATCATGAAAAGGTTCTCAGTTAACCTAATCATCTGAATCAACGAAGTAACTCTGCAAAAGACGGTGCTTGAATGTGGTGGCGCATGTCACCAAGGTGTTGGATCTGCTCTTTGGGTTGTGGAACGTTGTAAAGTGTGTCATTTGAAGAACGCCGTACTTGGCGTTCTTGGTACAACGGTCAGTATTTGCTCTGGATTCTAAAGGTAGGCAATGCTGACCGCCAGCTCCTCAATGTAGCCAAATGTTACTTTTAATGTTCAAGTAGTTAGTTTTGTATTAATTTGTCTTTTTCTTTTCTTTTCTTTTTTTTTTACATATGCTGTATCTGTAAATCAAAAATAACTGCGTTAATGAAACATGTTGACACGCAGTATTTGCTCTGAATTCTAAAGGCGAAGCCGCTGCGCTGTCCGAATAAACGGTCCCAACCACGATTTCAACCGCCGTGTGTGTCAGATTCCTGTCTCGTTTCCTTCCGACAGAAACCCTTAAGACACAACGCAGAGTCCAGGAGACAGCAAGGACTCATCTCACACGGACAGGGTTACATATATACATAAAATGTTAATAAATATTAACAGATAAGTGTTAATTGGATGTAAACAGCAACTGCACCACAGTCTTCTATGAAGATCTCTGTTTTGGTACAAATTACAAAAATTTAATTGCTTGGCATCACAGTGGATTATCACCTAACTCAAGGTCCTCTTCATGGGTTCCTCTGGCTGCACGGTCATCTCCCTAAACGCTCTCTCCCCCCACCCCCTGTCACCCTCCTGAACGCTAATTTTTGTTTTCATTTTATTGTATCCCCATCTGCCTGCCCAGTTTAGGTTGTTTTTGTTTTCTGCTTATTGTAACACATCCTGCACCATCTCTATCAATCCAGTTTGGGTTGTTTTGGTTTGGTTTTTGTTTCCCTTTTTTGATGGTTTGATGGTGTATGAAAACTGCTTTGGGAGGGAAGAGGAGTCCTACTATGATTGAGTCAAAATATACAGTAACTCCTCTTGTTTATTTTAAGAGGTTTTGGGTTTGTAGATTGGTACTGAAATAAAGAAAGGTTTTGTCTTTGTTGGCCTGTTATGTTTTCTTTGAAGCATTAGTATTATTCTGTATATTTTTGTCTGTGACCATCATAGTGAAACTTGATTCTCTTCGGGCTTTGCAGTATACAACCTTCAAAATCCAAAAGAATCCAGAGAATCCAGAGAGTTCAGAATCATTCTGCTCTTTTGTCTTCAGCGACATCATGGGATTGAGCAGTGAAGGAGGTGTGATGGTGAAAGACATCGCACTGGCCTTAAAAGGACATGTAAAGGAGGGTTACCGGGTGATTTCCTTCAAATGTTGTTTATAGAAATTGCATTAATGTGATTTTAGTAACCCACCATTACTTATAGATGTGTTTCATTCTAGTTCAATCCTGAGTCTGAGTTATCAAAAGGTAATTCCATGTACATTCAGAGCCCAAAACCAAATGATGAAGTCCATGTTTTGGTTTGTGTCCTTCCTGCCAACACACTGAGTTTAATAAGTGATGGAGTTGTGCAAAAGATCTGGAGCGTCAGACAAGAAGCCAGTAAACTCAGTGAGTTCAGTTTTTTTTCTCTTCCTGGTGATGGGTCCTTTATTACCTGAAACTCTCTTGCTGTAAATAATCCACCTTCTGCTTTGTTATATTAGTTGCGAAACACTTTGAAGAGCTCCTGTGACAACTCAGTAGTTTTCTGTCTTTCTCAGTGATTCCTCAAGTGGCCATTTTAACCAACATTGACCAAGCCTATCCTGCTATAAAGAAAGATATTAAGAACATCTACAAGATTCCCTATGTAAAAGAACAGGTTTGTTATTTCATTACAACACAGTGTAACAGTTACTCTTTATTCAGTAATTAGCTAAGAATTTATTGGGGTCTCCTGTGCTGGTGAAACATGATGCATTCGTTACTATATGACCATATGAGAATTGTATCATATTACTCAGCCAAAAGATGTGAAGTTAGCCTAAACCAGCAAGAGTTATTATTTTGTAATTTTAGAGTTTTACACTTGTGACTTTTTGAAACATTTTTACCACTAAGCACCAGAATTATGGGATTGGAAAAAATGTTAGTACCCTCAAATGTAAAGTGATTGTGCTACCCACTCCACAGTGCTCCAATCAGAGATTATTTCATTTTAAAGCACATCAAAACCTTAATGATCTCATTTTTTATGAACAGCATAAAACAATTTGCAATGCCATAAGAATCTTATTTTGAGGCACTAGATTAATTTATTGAGAACAATCCTCTGTTTGGGCTGAAGCACTGGTTTATCTAATCTATATAAGCACCTTTTGTTTCAAGTTCAAGGTTTTAATGCTACAGTCACAGAGAGCTAAACTTGTAGGACCTAAAAATGCCCTCTTATTTCTCAGGCTGAATGAAATATAAATGAAATGTCAGGAATGTCTCTTTTCTTCATAAATTAAGTTCAACCACAAAACTTTCAGTTCAAAAATAAAGATATGGGTGCTGTGGTGGCGCAGGGGCAAAGCACAACCCGTGTACTGAGGCCTTAGTCCTCATGCCGGTGGTCACAGGTTTGATTCCCAGCCTGGCGACATTTGCCGCATGTCTTCCCTCTCTCATAACCCTCTTTCCTGTCAAACTACTTTAAAATAAAGGCTGCTAGAGCCAACAAAATCTTAAAAATTAAAGATAAAACAATACTGTCAGAACCCTATGCAAACTTTAGAGCAACATATTCCCTGGAAACTGACACAAGATGAGAAGTTTTTATTAAGACATAATAAAAGCATAATGGCATGAAATTAGCACACGAAACCAATGCAACTTCACAATATACTGCAACTAAACATAATTAATTATAGCTTTATTACTGAAATATATGAAAATACTATTTGTACAAGGTTGCCTTCTGTGTGCATTTACCCTATAATCCTAGCTTCATTATGACGGTTGTTTATGCATTACAGCTTTCTTTTACCTTAGTAACTTAATTTACTTCTACTTGAGATAAAAATAAAAATAAAAAAATTGGGGGAAAATCCCTGACCACTGCATTTAAAGAAAATATTAACATTTAAATACATCTACGTTGTTCTTAAGATCAAGTAGCAGTCTCTACAACAAAGGGTAAAGTTGAAAACAGCAATAAGTATCAGGCAGCACTGCTTTAAAAACAACTACCGTATGCTACTGAAATTATACAAAAATATAGAAAATATTTAAAAAGAAAAAAACAGTGAAGCAAGCATCTAAAAAATTATCAAACACAAACCGTATCTAAAATGTGTTTTAAAATTATCCTCAGCTTTTAACAGGACTTTATGAAGCCATTGTGTAATTTCAAATTTTCTCCTCTAGATGGAGAAATTCAGTGCTCTGACAGGGTTTCCAATGAACTGCATCTTCCCTGTGAAGAACTATCATGATGAAATCGACATAAGTGACGAGATTGACTCACTGATTTTGAACACCATGAGACACATCATCACCTGTGGAGATGACTTTCTCACCTTCACCCGGAACCGTTTTGAATGTTCATAAAACAGATGGCTTTAAACCTATCTGACACACATTGTTTGTAGACACTCATACTAAAGTTTTGTTATTTTGCCTTTATTTTGCCAAAACAACTTTCAGTTTAAAAACATTGTCCAACAAATACAACACAGAAAAAAAATATGAATCTGTAAAAAAGTAATGTGCTATCAAAAAGATTTTCTGGAGATCTGAAGCTGTTGAAAAATTTGAAAACTTTCTGTTCTGCTGTAGATAAGATTTTTTTTACTGCAAAAAGTATAACATTGAATTAAAAAAACTGAATTACTTCCATATATTGTTTTGTCCCTATGATCAGTGGTACAACAACATAAGATGTTATTCTTATATGTATTTCTATAAAATACTGATTTTGTGTTCTCCTTTTTTCGCACTGATTACTGCAACAGTGTCTTCACTGTTGCAGACACTGAAGACATGGGAAAAAAAAATCCTCCAGCTGCAACTGATTCAGAAGCTGCTGCTTGTGTTCTCACTAAAACCAGGAAGTTAGAGCACATAGCACCAGTTCTACAGTCTCTACACTGGCTCCCTGTACTTCACAGAATAGACTTTAAGACACTGTTGTTAGTTGATAAATCACTGAACGGCTTAAACATCTGCTGCTGGATCAACCTTCCAGACCTCTCAGATCTTCTGGTTCTGATTCTGCTCTGCATCCCCAGAACCAGAACCAAACGAGGAGAAGCAGCATTCAGCTTCTATGCACCACAAATCTGGTGGTGCATAGATTTGTGCAACTGTGTGACAGTTGATGGTTTATCCTTAATTCAGTTTATCAAAATGCATCAACCTTGTTGCTTCCTAGCTAAAAGCAATAATTTGTCACAAAGTTTGAGTTCCTTTGAATCTAGACCTCCGATACCCTTCAGTCCAATTTTAATTGGAGTTTGAAGGATTAATTGATATTAAACCCCTCCCCCTTTCCTGTGACCGGAAATTCCCCCACGAACAAAGACTTTAATCATACGGGAACTATGTAACCTTCTGACCTCCCTCTGACCATCTGCTCACCGTTAACTCCTCCCGAACTCTTTGAATTAACCAATAAGAATCATTTACTTGTAAGTGAATAAATAAATATACTATATTCTAAACCATGTTGAAATAGATTAGGAATAATGTAACTATTTTAAACAGATTGTCATGCTGCGTGTGCGTGCGTGTGTATCTGTCATTAAAGAATGGGGCCGGGGAGTCTTGCTGCATGCTGTGTCCTCAAGCATGAGAAACCCACAGGATACGTCAGACATTCCTTCTGACAATAGCTTACAGTGCATTATTTGATGTTAGACTACCTCTGAAGGAAAACAACAGTTTAACTGTTTTACTACAATATTTAGCTTACGGTGCGTTATTTGTTTTTGAACAACAGACTTTTAGCTAGGTATGAGGGATACCCTCAGAAAGAAAACAACAATTTAACTGTTGACTGGCCCCTCAACATTACATAGCAGGACAATACCTGTCCGGATCTACAAGAACAGTTACAAAAAACAGAAATACAAGAAACAGTGGTCTTAATTCAAACCTCAGACTGATCCCCTGTCTAAAGGAACCTCAGACTGAAGAACTTTCAGCCTCCAAGTCACTTAAACTGGCTCTTTTAAACACCAGATCTCTCTGTGAGCTCCATTAATTAATGCGTTCATCACTGAGCATAATATTGGATGTTTTATTTCTGACAGAAAAATGGCTGAATGACAATAATGAAGCAATCGTACTAATTGAATCAACACCTCCTACGTACAATTTTTTAAGTGAGAATAGAAAACACAAAAAAGGCGGAGGCGTGGCTTCAATATTTAAGAATACCATAAACTGTAGTAAAATCTCTTTGGGTGATTTTATGTCTTTTGAGTATCTTGGAATCGAGGTAAAAGGCCACAAACGAACTTTGACACTAACTCTATACAAAACACCAACATATGTGGAAAATTTCTTTGAGGACTTGAATGAGCTTCTACCTCTCATATGCATTGATTATGATTGTTTGATAATTGTCGGCGATTTCAACATTCATGTTGACAACCCCCAAGACCGAGGGGCTAAAAAGCTGTTTAATATATTAGAGAGTTTTGGTTTAACACAACATGTCAAACAAGCAACACACACTCAGGGACACACACTGGACCTGGTTATCAGTAAGGGTGTGAATATTTCCAATGTCTCTGTAACTGATGTCGCCTGTCGGATCATTTTGCTGTTTTCTTTGACAGTTCTTTATCCGTTAACCCACTTGGACAAAAAGTTACTATCACAAAACTTACTTTCACAGAAAACACAGCAGAAACATTTAATCAAATCTACTCTTCTTCCTCACCTTTAAGTTATAATGACGTAGATAAGTTGGTGGGTGATTTTCAGTGCAAACTTTCAGATATCATTGATTACATTGCCCCCACTAAAGTGAAGGTTGTGACTGGTAGGAAGAAATCTCCATGGAGAAATGCACAAACAGTTCAATCTGCAAGACAACTCTGCCGCAGGGCGTAAAGGTCAACTGCACGTTTATTATGACATCTACAAGGAAAGACTACGTAACTATCACACAACACTAAAACATGCAAGAGAGGCTTTCTTTGCAGATGTCATAAAAAAAACATTAACAGTGCTCGAGCTTTATTTGCCACTGTTGACAGGCTCACAAATCCTCCTATGACGTTGCCACCTGAACTTCAATCTGTTGCTGCCTGCAACAAGTTTTCAAGTTTCTTTTCAGATAAAATTCAAAAGATCAGAGGATTAATCTGCACATCCACTCCAAAGACAGTACCAATGCTGGGCCCAAACAAAAAAATGCAGGAAAAATGACCCAATTTCAACTACTAAATTATAAAACCCTAGAAGAAATTATAAGTCAATAAAGCTCCAGTTCCTGCTGTCTGGATGTCCTACACACACATTTCTTTAAGAAAGTCCTGCCTGTCGTTGCTAATGATCTGATCCAAATAGTAACTCACCGCTCTCTTCAGGTGTTTTTCCCCCAGGCTATGAAAACAGCAGTTATCAAACCACTGTTAAAAAAGAACAATCTGGACAAATCACTACTGCAGAATTACAGGTCGACCTCTGACCTCTGACCTCCCATTCATCAGCAAAATTATTGAAAAAGCAGCTTTTAAACAATTAAATAACTTCCTAACAATAATGAATCGCTTTGACTCCTTCCAGTCTGGTTTTTGTGCTCACCACAGCACGGAGACGGCCTAGTCAAAGTGTTCAATGATATCCATATAAATACAGACTGTGGGAGAACCACAGTGCTGGTTCTGTTGGACCTCAGTGTTAGAGAGACTATATATACCACCTTCTGTCAAATTTTAATCCGAGTTTGATGGATTAAACGTTATCAAAGCCCGCCCCCTTTAAATACCCCCTCCCCCTTCCCCCATAGGACGTTTGTGACCTCCTGACCTTCCCCCATGGAAAGTTTGTGACCTCCCCCTCCCCCCATAGGACGTTTGTGACCCTGTGACCTCCGATACCCTTAAGTCAAATTTTAATCGGAGTTTGAAGGATTAATTGATATTAAACCCCTCCCCCTTTCCTGTGACCGGAAATTCCCCCACGAACAAAGACTTTAATCATACGGGAACTATGTAACCTTCTGACCTCCCTCTGACCATCTGCTCACCGTTAACTCCTCCCGAACTCTTTGAATTAACCAATAAGAATCATTTACTTGTAAGTGAATAAATAAATATACTATATTCTAAACCATGTTGAAATAGATTAGGAATAATGTAACTATCTCAGGTTTTAAACAGATTGTCATGCTGTGTCCTCAAGCATGAGAAACCCACAGGATACGTCAGACATTCCTTCTGACAATAGCTTACAGTGCATTATTTGATGTTAGACAACCTCTGAAGGAAAACAACAGTTTAACTGTTTTACTACAATATTTAGCTTACGGTGCGTTATTTGGTGTTGGACAACAGACTTATAGTCTGGTAAGAGGGACTGACCTCTGTCCAGCACACCAAAGTATTTGTGTGTCCCTGCATAAGAGCGGGTAGAAAACTCTGAAGGACAACAACAGTTTAACTGTTTTACTGCAATATTTAGCTTACGGTGCGTTATTTGTTTTTGGACAACAGACGTTTAGCTAGGTATGAGGGATACCCTCAGAAGGAAAACAACAATTTAACTGTTTGACTGTAAATATTCAGCTTACGGTGCATTATTTGGTGTTGTTGTGACCAATGTTGTGATAAATGAGGGTGGAAAATGACTAAGGAAAAAAGTCTGTCAGGTTCTATATTTAGAACCTTGTAAATACACAATGCGGCATTTACCCCCATTTTCCACCCTCATTTGTTTATTTTACATCAATGGGATATTAAAAGTCTTGTTCTTTAAAACTGTTTAAGGAGTCTTGATTTCATGTCTTCCAGACTCTGTCTCAGTCTGACATACGTGGGTTTTTGGCTGACTTTTTTCTTTGTGATCTGAGACACATAATAGGAAAGATACAGTTACAAGATTTAATAATGAAGCAACTTTTGGTCCTATGCAGTATAATTGACCGTGGAATATTTACCAGGTAGTAGATGAAACGTTGATTTTTTTTTTTTCAAATTGTAATTTTCCTGAGCCAGATTCAGGAGCAAGAATGTTTTCACAAGCCTTTTTTCTCATGACTTTATGTTGATTCTTATACGGTCCAGTCCGTTGGGCAAATTGTAACCTTTCTTAAAACAATTCAGTTGATTTAAATTACACTAATTTATAATAGGTAATCTCGAGACAATTTACAAAAAAGTCATTTCCATTCTACTTAACAGTGCAGCAATTAAAATGTATTAAGTCAGTAAAAAAAAAAAAAGTTAAGTTATCTGAGTTAAAAATGCAGATTGTATCGTGTCATTGACTTGTTATTGACTTGACTTGTTTATATGCTTCCCCCTGTTCAAATTACTTTTACCCTGTAATGTCTGATTTGATCTATATTTTCAGGGGGACCCTGTGGAACCAACATGTACATTTGCTGCCTTCTTTTTTTTGTATCTTTATTACTGGACACAACTGGAGTTCCATAAAGTCTCGTAGTAAAAGTCACATTAAGAAGCAACCAGAACGCCTCATGCTGAACCGATCCTCAACACAACCATCCTCCAACGTTTGTTTAACATGTCAGAGTTTTAACAAGAAAGAAAAACACAGAGAACTACCGGTGAAATTGTTACTTTATAAGTCACAAGTGTACATTTTATCTTTAGGTGTTATTTTTATCTTTAGGTTTTATGTAACACCATGCTAATAACCTACATGATAGTTGGTAAATAATATAACACTGAACACAAATTCTAATCATTAATCTCTACTGTATCTGCTCCTTTCTTCTTCTTCTGCAGCCCCTGAATTAACAGGAACAACTGATATTTGTCCGTTCTGTAAGAAAAAAAAAAAGTTTTGTTTCTTTTACATTGTTGTTTTTAGAGCACACAAATGATACAGTACTTAATAAATTAAAATAAAAGTTGTTCATTATATTCATTTAGCCACCAAAGGAAAGTTATTAGTTATACTCTACAATTCAGAGGGGAAAAGGTTTTAGACATGTTAATGAGATCCACATTTTTTCAAAGTTTTGACAAACCTTGAAGTGTCTTCAGCTCGTGGAGTCGTTTCAGTAAAGTTAGCGTTCGTGGAGGGAAACTTGCTGTCGCTGTTCTGCTCAGTGAGAAAGTTACTAATGTCAGAAAAATCTGCTGTCGTGTCATGAGCTGGAAAAAAAAATCAACAAGCATGTTAGCAAAAATAGAAGTCGCATCGTATTTTCACTTAAGACTTATAAAATAGTTTCATGATTTTGGTTATGGTTGTAGAATTTAAACTGAGGTAACACTAAACAATAAATCGTTGGGTAGATAGTGTGAAAAAGAGGAGATATTAAAGACATAAATGGCTGAAAATGCATCCATTGTTGAAAATAAATCAAACTCATGTAACAGTGTAATGATTCACCTCTGAAACACTTTGAGTCACCAAGCTTTATGCTTTTCAAACCGTTGCTATTTGGTCAGTTTGATTTCAGAAGAGCCGATGATATTTTTTATTACAGAAACATAAAATTTACTCTTAAAATTTACTCATCCTTAAAAGATGACTAGAACAAGACTCACTGCGTACACTGATGGCGATGAGTTTGGCCAAAAGTTTAACATTCAGGATTCCCAAAGCCACGCAGAGGCAGAGCCTCTCTTTGGAGCTGCTCGAACCTTAACAAAAACCTGAACCTTAGCAAAATGTAATGCAGTACATGCTAGATTTATCTGTAACGTTTTTCTTACCTGTGTGATTAGATGCAGTTTGTCTAACAGGCTCCATGTTGACGTAAATTTCCTCCATCGCTTCAGACTCAGTGCTGCTTTAAACACTGACTATAAAATCCACTGCAGTCGTGGAACTAAGTGAAAAACTGTGGGAAAGAGGTGAGATGTGTCTGGAGTTCAACATAAAAAAGTAAAATATTTTGGAGATAACAGTCAAATAAAGAAATTCATGAGTGCGGTTTCAGTATTATTTTCTTAAATATCTTACACAACATAAGATTCTTGAAGGTTTCAGTAGTTTCATAAGTTCATATTTGCTGATTCGGTTCTGTATCAATGAATATTTATTTCTCCTTTGTTTTCCTTCAGCTCAGTTAATCCTACTCATAATAAACACATTACACTTTTTTATCTATGAAGAAAATAATTGACTTTTACATTCATGCACAACTTTGCTTTCTGTCGTATGGTATCAAAAATTAAAAATAGTTTTAAATCACTGATATACGGATGAAAAATACATCTGATGTGATGTTCCTGCTCCTTGTGTCCAAACATTTCCTAAAGGGTAATAAATTGTTGGAGCAGATGACTGCAGATGACTGTATGAACCCAACAGTTTTATGGGTCTCATTCTGTCCTGATAACTAGTCATAGTCTTTCTCCCAGTAAATACAGCTATCATCTTTGTATTTTTATTTCTAAATCCTCGTTTAACCCTAATCCTTGTCTTCTCACTGTCTCACTCCAGTAGCAGAAACACTAACATTAAGAAACAACAATCCACAAATTGCATTATTATCAAACTTCTATAACCACTGGATCGAATAATTATAAAATTGTATGTATTTATTCATAGTTTAAAGATATATACTTTTAGGACTGTCGTTTAGTAAAAAGCTGCATGAGCTGTCTACTAGTGTCTAAAACTCAGTCACCATGTCTTCTCATCTTCTGAGGGAGATCAACAGTTTGACAAACAGCTTGCTTTGTGAAGCACCGCCTCACTGGGAGGGAATCGAAAGGCTAACATGCCAATCAGGTGCAAGTTGGGTGGGTTAAAGTAAGAAAAACCATGTAGTGCATTCATAGCATGAAGACCAGCAAGCAAAGCTTTCACAGAATGAATTCTGTAGAATATCAGAGTACAGGAGATACAAGATAGAAGATTTGATTGAATCAAGACATTGTCCAGAAGTTCAGACTGGGAAGCTAACTGGAACATTGCTAGCCAAGTATGTGGAGCAGGAAAATAGGTTGTAGTTACTTAAATTTATCCAAACCAGTTGCCTCAAAAGATTCAATTACTGCAACATGTAAAAGACAAGTGTAGTTACATGGTGTGATTTTGGCAAACAATATTCTTAAACTCATCCAAAATATTATTCAATGCAAAATTTATTTTACTTTCTGCTTACAGCAGCAATATATTTACTACATATCATTACATGACATAGTTGTACTGTTCAAAACCTCTCGGTTTGCTTGAGTAGAAATGGAGTAATGTCTGTATATGTTAAAATGTTAAACATTTACCACCCAAAATCCTTACTACTTTCAAATAGTTAACTTTTTATTTTATTCTAGTTGTTGCAGACTCAACTGAAATAGATTAACTTGTAAAGCATCTTTTTTTTCTTTTTTAAATCCAAAAGTTCCTGCCGCTTATTTAAGATGAGTACAAACAACAAGTTGTTGAGAATTTAGTGATGTTCACTTGAATTCTTTAATTAAGCAGAATGCTTTATTTTACAGTGAGGAAGGCCGGGGTCTAGCTTTAGCAGACGGTTGGAGGCATCTGACCCGCGCTTCAAACTCAGTACCTGCTTGCTCTCAGGTAACAATTTGGTAAGATTAAATTTAGTTGGCTAAAGAAAGTCAGACGGTTCATTACGAGTGAAATCCCTTGAGGTAGTCAAGTTTCTTGTTTGTTCAGATCTTGCTAGTCATTTCCATAGTATGATTACTAATTAACAGTTGATTCTTTTGTGTCTAATTGCAATCTAATTATTCAGTTCACAATTGAAGTTTTATTATCAGGATTCTGCAAATACAATATTTTCATAGTATATTTCAATCATTCCTTTCATACATTCGAAGCTCCCTAAAAAGGATACATTATCTTTCTGTGAACTATAATTTTGATTCCTTTGAGTATCATGATATTTTACGAAGTCTGACTGATATGATCTTCTTGAACACATACTGATGCTTCACATTGATCATTTATAAGCTTATCAGTTACAGCTACTCATTAGTTACTGTCTGTTAGTGAACATTAGTGAACAGACAGCATCAAAAGCTGTAGATTCTTTTAAAGGTAACAAAACAATTTACCACATTGTGACCAACTCTCTGAGCCTGGTTGTGTAGTGAGCATGTTTTATTATAGGTAAAGTGTAGCAATAGCAAGTCAATGTTATTATAAGTAGGACCAGGTGTCAGAAGATGCAAGTAAGTCTCTGTGAGAGGGGCTACTTGAGAAAAAAAACTAAGATTCACTGATTGAATTGTTAGTTGATAGCCAGCATATATTTGAATTTGTGCAACAAACATTGAAAGGAAAGCAAAAACTATATAAAACCTGAATGATCATTCAGTTTGATAAATATTTACATAGAGCATCATTCAATAAATTGATAGAAATCTAAGTGCTCACATCAAAACATCAAATCTAAATAAATAGAAATTGTACTAAATACAGACTGATGGTTAACATTGATCATTTATAAGTTTTTAGTAGTGAAACCTTAACAACTACATGTGTACTGTATTTTGTTAGTGAACACACTTAAGCATGTAAGTTAACAAATGGAAGGAAAGAATCATTAGTATCAAAAAACAAACAACGTATAAGTCAGAGACAAAAGCTGTACGTAATTTTAAAGGTAACAAAATGTTGGAGCAACTCTTGGAGCGTGGTGGTGCAGTGTAAAAACTTTAAACTTTGGGGAGAACTGAAAGATAAATATGAGCAGTAGCCTCACCTGGGCCTGTTTAGTCCCTGTCACATATAAATTTACAGATGAGGAACTTTTACTGAAATGTATCACACTAGCAAGTGTTGAAGAAAACAAATCTATAAGTTTCAACCAACCATTACTATTTTGGAGAAAGCATGAAGCACTGAAAAGATCAGTGTTGATTCAACAGCAGGAAAAAGACTGAAGCAAAGTAGAATTCACAATGATGTGAGGACAAATCCTGGAAAGGCAGCGATGTTAGAGTTTGTCTTTCACTTTCACTGCAGAAAACTAAAATTTACATTTGAGTAGCCGCATGTAGGCCTGTTTACTACTTGCTACATATCTTTAAGAAATACAATTACAGATGAAGAACTTTTACTGAAATGTATCACACTAGCAGGTGTTACAGAAAAGTATCTATAGAGTTTAAAATTTAAGTGACTGTTTTCGGAACGGATGAAGGAAATTACAAACTCAGTCAGTACTGACTAGTCGTGCTACCTTAAATATTGCTGTCTGACATATCCTGTGGGTTTCTCATGCTTGAGCACACACACACACACACACACACACATACTGGTTTTGGTGTATTAGCAGGACACTTTTTTCAAATTAGTTTTTTGCAACACTAAACGGACACTCTTTTCCACTTATGCTAGAAAGACGTAGTAAGTTGTCAAAAATCTTGTTAGAGCTACACAACATAGATCTCACTTAAAAATTTAGATACACACATCGGAACTCAAAATACAAGAACCTGACCCAATGCTGTATTAAAAGAACAAACAATAATGAGGTGCTTGGCTCCGCCCATGACACCAACAGTAATTGTCAAGGCCAATTTTATTTATCAGGACCATGGCATACACATACAAAAAAACATAAAATTTATGTGCATTAAGAAGTCCAAAAATGGAAATATGGACTATAACTAGTCCATATTTCTGTGGAGTGCATCTGTCATCCCATGAGATGTCTGAATCATCTATGGAATCAGGAACATACTCCTCTTCTGATGAAGTCACCTCACTTGAACTTTGTTCTGGACAGATCTGTTGATTAAAAACATATTTTGTATACATTGAAAGCATTTCAGCAAGAATATTTCTACTAAAAGCTTACCACTAGAAGTTCAGTGATGTCCTTTTATTTACAATAACACATTTTGTACCAGGACTGGTTGTAAACTAGACAGAGAAAAATAAGAATTGACAAAGGGAGGTAGCATACGTATTTAAAAAGTCAGTGCTGCACTATGACTCAATTTCAACATACAGCACAACTACACATGGAACATTTTTTTAGAAGTGTTCCTGTGGGATCATATTCAAACGATGAACTAACATGAAGGGATGAACACTGAATGATTGTTTCTAAAAAATAAAAATAAACCATGTCCACCTAATGTATGAACCTATCCAGTTTATTACAGAGGATCCATGTGTCTGTGTTCATCTAAATTTAACTTTCATTCTTTTCTACATGTAATTTCAAAACTCAGTCCTCCAAATTTCTGCACCTTACATAAGTAAGTAAACACACAACACCAGTGTGTTTGAATAGTACTTAATATTATTTTAATGACTTTATATAAGAAACAAAGTTGGTTGTCGGAGACCAAAATTACCTCTGGAGGGTTGGTTGAACAGGATCCGCATACATCCACGTCACCAGCCTGACACAGTTCATCTTTGGAAATCTGAAATGTAAAGAACACTCACTAAATGTGAGTTTGTTGCCAATGTAGAAAACAGTCCTCCCTATTCCTGCACCTTACATTTTGAGTATTACACAGGACCTGTGTGTATGTGCACTCCTAAATGTGACTTTCATTCTTCTGTACTTGTAATTTCAATACTCAGTCCTCCCTATTCCTGTACCTTACATTTTGAGTATTACACAGGACCCATGTGTATTTGCGTTTCTAAATGTAATTTTCATTCTTTTCTACCTGTAATTTCAAAATTCAGGTTTCCAAATTTCTGCAACTTACATGATAAGTATTACACAAGACCAGTGTGTATGTGCACTCCTAAATGTGACTTTCATTTTTTTGTACTTGTAATTTCAATACTCAGTCCTCCCTATTCCTGCACCTTACATTTTGAGTATTACACAGGACCTGGGTGTATATGTGCTTCTAAATGAAACTTTCATTCTTTTCTACTTGTAATTTCAAACCTCAGTTCTCCCCTTTTATGCAGCTTACATAGCAAGTGTTATGCAAGACTTGTGTGTTTGAACAGTACTTAACATCATATCAAAAACTGTATTTTAGAAAATAAGTTGGTTGTTGGAAACCAAAATTACCTCTGGATGGTTGATTGAACAGGACCCGCATGAATCCATGTCACCAGCCTGACACGGTTCATCTTTGGAAATCTGAAATATAAAGAACACTCACTGAATATGAGTTTGTTCCCAATTTAGAAAACAGTCCTCCCTATTCCTGCCCCTTACATTTTGAGTATTACACAGGACCTTTGTGTATGTGCACTTCTAAATGCAACTTTCATTCTTCTGTACTTGTAATTTCAAAACTTAGACCTCCTTATTCCGGAACCTTACATTTTGAGTATTACGCAGGACCTGTGTGTATGTGTGCTTCTAATGTAACTTTCATTCTTTTGTACATGTAATTTGAAAACTCAGTCCTCCCTTTTTATGCAGCTTACATATCATGTATTACACAAGACCTGTGTGTTTGAACCGTACTTAACAGTCATCCCCAACCACAGGGCTGCGGATCAGTACCAGTCCGTGAACCAATTGGTACCAGGCCGCACAAGAAAAATATTTTTGTGTTGCATATTGTCTGAGTCTGGAGGATCGTTTATTTTGAAAACCCTTTAACCGGATTCTCTCGGTTACGTCTTGTGCACCAACATTGAGCCCACAATGAGTAAGAAAGCAATGTCTTTGGAAAGTTTCTTTGGAAAAGGGGAAAAGGACCAGAGACAGGAGAGTGGATTTATCCTGGACCTGTAGGTGACTCCCATGTTCCAAGCCTGCTCTGCGTAATATGTACCGGCTTACAAATGAGACAATGAAGCTTCAAACTGCTTTGCCATTACAGACCAAGCACCCTCTGCATTGTGTGTCATCGTTTCTGAGGTGGGATCATCTCATTGCAGAGAAACAAGCTCAGGACTCCCATTAATTAGTCATTGTCGTAAATTAAAATTTTCATGAAAATAAATATTCATTTTTGTGGCATTTTCAAATCTTATTTTGAAGGGATGTGTGAACCTTAGCATAGCGACCAGAGTCTGAGAGTGTTATGGCAGTGATCGAGACGAGAAAAGAGGAGTATAGCTTGTAAGTTTCAAGTCTGGTTCACACAGCAAGATTTTAGTCAGATTGTCAGACGATTTTCCAAATTCTGTGACCACAGAGGTGATAAATGTACAACAGGTTTGTGTGTCCAGCCACATAACAAGAGCAAATCTTGCCATGTGAGCAGGCTTTAGTACAAAATGATGTCACAACTACAATCTACCTGCAATGCATATAGCTAGTGTAAGCATCAAGCCTTGACTGAATGAATAGCCTTGTGTCACGTTAATTTAATGATGGATAGCTGAAAAGTTACCGGGTTTATAAACTGTGGTAGCAGTTTTGCTCCAACTCCACTTCTCATCATTTCTGTGGATATTCTTTGTACGAAATGCTGAATAAACATTCATGCCGTTTCCACATATCTCCGATATCCACCGGACTCATTTGGGCATGTCAGCTTAGCTGTTTGGGATTCCCCTCCATGAGCTACGTCATCGCGCTTTCTGATTGGCTGCCTGTCAAATTGAACAGGTTGAGTTCTAGCTTCCAATAAAGAAAAACCTTACAAGCTGTGAGAATATGCCCGATTTTAGATCGGAGCAGTCCCAATGTTCCAACGACTGGATGCGATCAGTGTTAGCATGCCACAGATGGCAGGATGAACGGTTACGATTATCGCAAGCAACGTTCTAAGATTGTTGTAAGGGGAAATTCAGGGTAAAAAAAAGAAGAACCCGAGCCGCAGAAAAATTGCAAAGTCTTCACCGGTCCGCAGTGATAAAAAGGATGGGGACCACTGGTACTTAATATCATTTCAAAGACTTTATTTTAGAAAATAAGTTGGTCGATGGAGACCAAAATTACCTGTGCAAGGTTGGTTGAACAGAATCCGCATGCATTCATGTCACCAGCCTGACACAGTTCATGACTGTTAAGTACGGTTCAAACACACAGGTCTTGTGTAATACATGATATGTAAGCTGCATAAAAAGGGAGGACTGAGTTTTCAAATTACATGTACAAAAGAATGAAAGTTACATTAGAAGCACACATACACACAGGTCCTGCGTAATACTCAAAATGTAAGGTTCCGGAATAAGGAGGTCTAAGTTTTGAAATTACAATCTGAAATGTAAAGAACACTTACTAAATGTGTGTGTTCCCAATGTAGAAAACAGTCCTCCCTATTCCTGCACCTTAAATTTTGAGTATTACACAGGACCTGTGAGTACGTGTCCTTCTCAATGTAACTTTCATTCTTCTGTACTTGTAATTTCGAAACTCAGTCCTCCTTTTTATGCAGCTAACATATCTAGTATTACACAACACATGTGTGTTTGAACAATACTTAATATCATTTCAATTACTTTATTTTAGAGAATAAGTTGGTCGTTGGAGACCAAAATGACCTCTGGAGGGTTGGTTGAACAGGATCCGCATGTGTCTACATCACCAGCCTGACGGTTCATCTTTGGAAATCTGAAATGAAGGGATATACACTGAATGAGTCCATAAATAAAGTCCACCAACTGTATGAGCCTGTCCACTTCTT
This sequence comes from Poecilia reticulata, assembly GCF_904066995.2. Taxonomy (NCBI): domain Eukaryota; kingdom Metazoa; phylum Chordata; class Actinopteri; order Cyprinodontiformes; family Poeciliidae; genus Poecilia; species Poecilia reticulata. The sequence continues at coordinate 1,847,183 of NC_088850.1, read as the reverse complement.
GTTTTCAACTATAATGAAACCCTGTACTACAACTTGACATATCCTTCAAATATGTCTTCAGTGCTATTTGAATGATTTGTGATAGCATTTTCACACTTATAAGCACCTTTCTTCTCCATGGCCAGTCAGAATCACCATAATTATAAGTGATTTCTTCCCCTGAACCAATATCTTTGAGTGCAAATAAACAGATGAGGTCTTCCATCCACTCTTAACTTTCATTTTGCCGTTTGGGTTCATCTGATCATCATTTACCAGCCTCCCCAATCATCTGTCATGGGGTGTGGTTGATAACGGTGAGGAGATGACGCTAGGCCCAGGTATGATGGAAAACGATGAATTTAATGACAAAGATCTTACAACAAGGAACAACGGGGAAACAGCACGAGGAAAACTGGCAGCACGGAGACAGGTGACATCAATAGACAAGGACCCGACGAAGAACACAGACAACAGGTGAGACTAAATACAAACGGGGCAATCACGGGAACGAGACACAATCAACGGGGAAAGACGCAGAGACAGGACTAACAGGGAACAGGATCACACAGAAACTCAAAAATAAACACATAGAAACACGGATCATGACAGTACCCCCTCCTGTTGGGCGGACTTTTTCCGCCCAACAGAAAAAGTCCAACGATCAAAAAACAACCCAACAGGGTGGGCGGAGGGGCGACGGCAGGAGGGCAAGAGTCCAGAAAACAAAAACTAGATCCAAAACGAAACTCCAACACCGCAAAACCCTCCGGGGGCCGACCACGGCACAGGAGGTAGACCTCTCGTGGGAGGTCCGGCGGGCGGCGACGCAGGAGGCGGAGCTTGAGCCGCGGCGGGCGGCGACGCAGGAGGCGGAGCTTGAGCCGCGGCGGGCTGGTCGGAGCGCCGGCTGCTGCAGGCGCTGGAGACTGGGGCTCGGGCGGAGCAGAGGCCGGGGGACCGGCAGGACGGCCGGGCGGAGCAGAGGCCGGGGGACCGGCAGGACGGCCGGGCGGAGCAGAGGCCGGGGGACCGGCAGGACGGCCGGGCGGAGTCTCGGGCGGAGCGCCGGCTGCTGCGGGGGCTGGGAGCTCGGGCGGAGCGCCGGCTGCTGCGGGGGCTGGGAGCTCTGGAGGGACACTAGGGGGCTCTGGAGGGACACTAGGGGACTCTGGAGGGACACTAGGGGACTCTGGAGGGACACTAGGGGACTCTGGAGGGACACTAGGGGACTCTGGAGGGACACTAGGGGACTCTGGACGCTGCACACCGGCAGCGGGCGCAGGAAGCTCGGGGAGCTGCACGCCGGCAGCGGGCGCAGGAAGCTCGGGGAGCTGCACGCCGGCAGCGGGCGCGGGAAACACCGGAGGCTGCACGCCGGCAGCGGGCGCGGGAAACTCCGGAGGCCAGGCTGCGGCGGCTGGAGACGGGCAGGCTGTGGCAGTTGCTGGAGCTGGGTGGGCTGGCTTAGATCTTGCAGCCAGCACCGCCTTTACTGTCTGCAGTTCCAGTTCTACCTGCCTGAAGAACTCCACCAAGCCCAGCTGAGGGAGAAATGGGACCCACCGGTCCAACTGGATCGCCATACGGGTGGCGGCATTGAGCCGGCTGAAAGGCGCATAGGGCTTGTCCATTTCATCGCCGTATCTCCTGATCTCCCTCATCAGGTAACGACGGTCCGCTGGGTCCATGATGAAGGTGGCGTTCCTCACCGTTTAGTGGTCGGGTCCTTCTGTCATGGGGTGTGGTTGATAACGGTGAGGAGATGACGCTAGGCCCTGGTATGATGGAAAACGATGAATTTAATGACAAAGATCTTACAACAAGGAACAGCGGGGAAACAGCACGAGGAAAACTGGCAGCACGGAGACAGGTGACATCAATAGACAAGGACCCGACGAAGAACACAGACAACAGGTGAGACTAAATACAAACGGGGCAATCACGGGAACGAGACACACCTGGGAGACAATCAACGGGGAAAGACGCAGAGACAGGACTAACAGGGAACAGGATCACACAGAAACTCAAAAATAAACACATAGAAGCACGGATCATGACATCATCCATCCTCTCTGGCAACATCAACACTAAAATATTAGGTATGCAAATAAGAACAATTATACCATGCAATGGAAAGGATTTTGCATATTTGGTGTTTGCACGTCAGAAGAATATTCCTCCACTAACTAAAACTACTTTTACTGATGAAGCTGAAAATGTTTACATCACTGTGTTTAGATGTAAAATAAAAACACAACAACCTTAAAACAGTCGCATACCAAATCTTTTGTCCATTGTACTTGAAATCAAGCATAAGAACCTTGAAATCAACATTTTTCAAAGTCAGTTAATTGGTCTAATTTGATGTCTTTCTGTGATTACTTAAACATTTTTTGTCAACTGAATGCAACTCATTATTTTGTACTTGTAATTTCAAAACTTAGTCCTCATGCATATATACACACATTATATATATATATATATATATATATATATATATATATATATATATATATATAAGCTTTTGTATTTTGAGCAGTTGCTTGTCTCTTTTGGAAAAAGAAAGATGTTCTGATTATAATGATCATCAAACGTGATCTATGCTAATAATGTGTAATATAAAAATTGTTTAAAAGTGAAAGGAAAAAAACAATCCTTTAATAAACACTGGAATCCTGTGCATAATAAAGTCACAACTCACCTTTAAATGAATTGAGGTATTTTACATCAAATCCTTCTTTATCTTCACCTAAGGAGCAATAACAACTGGAATCATGTTTGCTCTCTGACACCTCTTTGCCGACATCATCTGCAAAGATCAGAGAATGTGTTGCCGAGTAACAACATTATACTGTACACCAGGGGTGTCAAACTCCAGGCCTCCAGGGCCAGTGTACTGCAACTTTTACATGTCTGTCTGGTCTAAAACACCTGAAGTATATTACTGAAAAAGCTTCTCAGTGCAGTCAAGTTGATCCAGCCATGTGGCATCAGAAACACATCTAAATGTTGCTGGACACCAGCCCTCAAGACCTTGAGTTTGACACCCCTGCTGTAAATAATATGATTTGATGTTATTTTATGCGAAAATGATGTACTGAAGTACACAGTACTACATAATTGACTTTCTATTGACAGGTTCTCAAAATCTTCAAATATTAAAACATAATTTTAATACTAATGATTATTATCTAGGATAATTTGTGCCTGTGAAATAATATCACTCACTGATGTACAGAAAATGACAAAATACAATTTTATCTAATTCTGGAGTGAGCCACCTTCCCTTTAAACTCTGGTACACTGGCTAACATGGTTGGTAATTACTAGCTAAACTGCTGCAAATCAGATGCTTTGGTGTATCCAAGCATCAAGTAACCTACAACATTCTGCAAAATTACGAAACTATATGTTCTTAAATGTCTTAAGAGATTCTGTATGACTCTTACCTCTTTCTCCACGCAAAACAAATGAAACAAGTTCAATTAATACTAATGGCTTGCACCTGGACTTGTCGGATTGTACCAAGTTGATAGAGGAGGAGGGGTAAAACAAAAGGAGAATTCCATTTTGTTTCTGGAGCACATGAGGTCTGATTTTTTTTCCAGGAACAAGAAAAAATTATTTGAGTAATATTTTGTAACTTCTCCTTGGGCTGCCACCTTATCGTGGTGGAGGGGTTTGAGTGTCCCAATGATCCTAGGAGCTATGCTGTCTGGGGCTTTATGCCCCTGGTAGGGTCACCCAAGGCAGACAGGTCCTAGGTGAGGAACCAGACAAAGCACAGTCCGAAGACCCCTTATGATGAACACAAACTTTAGACTTCGTTTTCCCTCGCCCGGACGCGGGTCACCGGGGCCCCACTCTGGAGCCAGGCCTGGAGGTGGGGCACAATGGCGAGCGCCTGGTGGCCGGGCTTTTACCCACGGAGCCCAGCCGGGCTCAGCCCGAAGAGGAGACGTGGGTGATAGAGATTTTTTGGTATTATCATTTTGTTGTTACTTTAGTTCATATTCAGTCTAATGTTAGTCAGTTTAAAGTGTTCTCTTCCTTAGTGTGTGTGGACTGACCTGGAGGTCACAACTGTTTGTTCATCTTCATGTGAAACAGTTTGACCGAGATTTGAACCGGGCTCAGACCGTAGATCAGATATCGCATCTGGAACTGGGTTGCTAGTTGTTTAGGTAAATTGTTTTACGACCTTTGCTGTGTTTGGGTACGATGTTTTACGTCCTCTGCTGTTTTTCCTCTGCTGTCTATCTTGCCTATCCTCCCTCTTTGAAGTTTGATAATAAAAGACAAGGTGTACCCAAAGATCTTCAGAATGCTCTGTGAACAGCTCGGAGGAGCAGTTGACAGAGTTTTTCTCCTTTTGCAAAAGCTTGGTCATAAAATTCATATACGTTGTCTGTGGTTCTTTTATGTAGGTTCTATGAAAGTACCCATCAGTGGGTCCCCCTTCCGATGGGCTCACCACCTGTCCGAGGGGCCAAAGGGGTCGGGTGCATTGTGCTATGGGCGGCAGCCGAGGGAGAGGACCCTGGCAGTCTGATCCTCGGCTGCAGAAGCTGGCTCTTGGGACATGGAACGTCACCTCTCTGGTGGGGAAGGAACCAGAGCTAGTGTGCGAGGCTGAGAGGTTCTGGCTAGAAATAGTCGGCCTCACCTCGACACATGGCTCTGGTTCTGGAACCAGTCTCCTTGAGAGGGGCTGGACGTACTTCCACTCTGGAGTTTCCCACAGTGAGAGGCGCCGGGCTGGAGTGGGCATACTTGTTGCCCCCCATTTGGGCGCCTGTACGTTGGGGTTCACCCCGTTGAACGAGAGGGTAGCCTCCCTCCGCCTACGGGTGGGGGGACGGGTTCTGACTGTTTGTGCACATGGGCCAAACTGCAGTTCAGATTACCCACCCTTCTTGGAGTCCTTAGAGGTGGTACTGGAGTGTGCCCCTCCTGGGGACTCCCTTGTTCTACTGGGGGACTTCAACGCTCACATGGGCAATGACAGTGAGACCTGGGGAAGCGTGGTTGGGAGGAACGGCCCCCCCGATCTGAACCCAAGTGGTGTTCTGTTGTTGGACTTCTGTGCTCGTCACGGATTGTCCATCACGAACACCATGTTCAGGCATAAGGGCGTCCATATGTGCACTTGGCACCAGGACGCCCTAAGCCGCAGTTCGATGATTGACTTTGTCATCGTCTCATCGGATTTGCGGCTGTATGTCTTGGACACTTGGGTGAAGAGAGGTGCGGAGCTGTCCACTGACTACTACCTGGTGACGAGTTGGTGGGGGAGGAAGCCGGTCAGACCTGGCAGGCCCAAATGTGTAGTGAGGGTCTGCTGGGAATGTCTGGCGGAGTCCCCTGTGAAACGGAGCTTCAACTCTCATCTCCGGCAGAACTTCGAACACGTTCCGGGGGAGGTGGGGGACATTGAGTCTGAGTGGACCATGTTCTATACCTCCATTGCCGAAGCGGCCTATCGGAGCTGCAGACGCAAGGTTGTTGGTGCCTGTCGCGGCAGCAACCCTCGAACCCGTTGGTGGACACCTTCGGTGAGGGATGCTGTCAAGCTGAAGAAGGAGTCCTACCGGGCCTTTTTGGCCTGTGGGACTCCAGAAGCAGCTGATGGGTACCGGCGGGCGAAACGGCATGCAGCTCGGGTTGTCACTGAGGCAAAAACTCGGGCGTGGGAGGAGTTTGGAGAGGCCATGGAGACAGACTTCCGTACGGCTTCGCGGCGATTCTGGTCCACCATCCGGCATCTCAGGAGGGGGAAGCAGTGCAGCACCAACACTGTTTATAGTGGGGATGGAGCGCTGCTGACCTCAACTCGGGACGTTGTGGGCTGGTGGGCAGAATACTTCGAAGACCTCCTCAATCCCACAAACATGCCTTCTGTTGAGGAAGCAGAGCATGGGGACTCTGGGTTGGGCTCTCCAATCTCTGGGGACGAGGTCGCCGAGGTGGTCAAAAAGCTCCTTGGTGGCAGGGCCCCGGGGGTGGATGAGATCCGCCCGGAGTTCCTTAAGGCTCTGGATGTTGCAGGGTTGTGTTGGCTTACACGACTCTGCAATATTGCATGGACATCGGGGGCAGTTCCCCTGGATTGGCAGACTGGGGTGGTGGTCCCCCTGTTTAAAAAGGGGGACCGGAGGGTGTGCTCCAATTACAGGGGGGTCACACTCTTAAGCCTCCCTGGTAAGGTCTATTCAGGGGTCCTGGAGAGGAGGGTCCGTCGGATAGTCGAACCTCGGATTCAGGAAGAGCAGTGTGGTTTTCGTCCTGGTCGTGGAACACTGGACCAGCTCTACACCCTCAGCAGGGTCCTGGAGAGTGCATGGGAGTTCGCCCAACCAGTCTACATGTGTTTTGTGGACTTGGAGAAGGCATTCGACCCTCGGGAGGCCCTGTGGGGGGTACTCCGGGAGTATGGGGTACCGGGCCCTTTGATACGGGCTGTAAGGTCCCTGTATGACTGGTGTCAGAGTCTGGTCCGCTTTGCCGGCAGTAAGTCGGGCTCGTTTCCGGTGAGAGTGGGACTCCGCCAAGGCTGCCCTTTGTCACCGATTCTGTTCATTACTTTTATGGGCAGAATTTCTAGGCGCAGCCGAGGTGTTGAGGGGATCCGTTTTGGTGGCCTTAGGATCACATCTCTACTTTTTGCAGATGATGTGGTCCTGTTGGCTTCATCGGAACGTGATCTGCAGCTCTCACTGGAGCGGTTTGCAGCCGAGTGTGAAGCGGCAGGGATGAGGCTCAGTGCCTCCAAATCCGAGGCCATGGTCTTGAGCCGGAAAAGGGTAGAGTGCCTTCTCCGGGTCAGGGGGGTCATCCTGCCTCAAGTGGAGGAGTTTAAGTATCTGGCAATCTTGTTCACAAATGAGGGAAGAAGGGAGCGGGAGATCGACAGGCGGATTGGTGCAGCGTCTACTGTGAAGCGGGCGCTGTACCGGTCCGTTGTGGTGAAGAGAGAGCTGAGCCAAAAAGCGAAGCTCTCGATTTACGTTCCCACCCTCATCTATGGTCATGAGCTTTGGGTCATGACCGAAAGAACGAGATTATGGGTACAAGCGGCTGAAATGGGCTTCCTCCGCAGGGTGGCTAGGCTCTCCCTTAGAGATAGGGTGAGAAGCTCGGTCATCCGGGAGGGACTCAGAGTAGAGCCGCTGCTCCTCCACGTCGAGAGGAGCCAGTTGAGGTGGCTCGGGCATCTGGTAAGGATGCCTCCTGGACGCCTCCCTGGTGAGGTGTTCCGGGCACGTCCCACCAGGAGGTGGCCTCGGGGAAGACCCAGGACACGCTGGAGGGATTACGTCTCTCGGCTGGCCTGAGAACGCCTTGGGATTCCCCCGGAGGATCTGGAAGAAGTGGCTGGGGAGAGGGAAGTCTGGGCCTCCCTTCTGAAGCTGCTGCCCCCGCGACCTGACCCCGGATAAGCGGAAGAAAATGGATGGATGGATTTTGTAACTTTCATTCAATATTTCAAAGTTAAATAGTTTATCATACATTTTTCTTTAATTAAGAGGCAACAGATAGATGGTATCTCCCACCAGCAAGGTTGTCACTTCCTTTAATAATTTCTATTCAATCAATTAATCATGTTTATCCCTCCCCTCAGGTAAAGAGTCTGGGTGTCATCCTTGACAGTACCCTGTCTTTCCAGTCTCACATTAATAACATTACCCGCTCGGCTTATTTTCACCTACGCAACATCAATCGCCTCCGCCCCTCCCTTACTCCCCATTCCACTGGCATTCTTGTTCACTGTCTTGTGACATCACGCCTTGACTATTGCAACTCCCTTCTGTTTGGTCTCACCCAGAAATCTCTTCATAAGCTCCAATTGGTCCAGAATTCAGCAGCCCGTATCATTACCAAAACCCGATCCATGCACCATATCACTCCTGTCCTGCAAAGACTCCATTGGCTGCCCACCAAGTTCCGCATAGAATACAAAATTCTTCTGTACACTTTCAAGGCCCTTTACAATCTCTCCCCACCATATCTTTCAAATCTTATTCATATTGCCATTCCCTCTCGCTCCCTCAGATCATCCTCCTCTATCCATTTCACTGTCCCCTCTGCCCGTCTCACCACCATGGGGAGCAGAGCTTTCAGTCGCTCTGCTCCCCAACTATGGAACTCATTACCACCATACCTTAGAAACATAAAGTCATTATCAAATTTTAAAACCGAATTCAAAGCACACCTTTTTAGATCTGTCTTTTCCACATGACACAATTGATTTGCCTGATTTTACATAGATTTTATATACATACATTGTTTTGTTTTATTTATTTCTATCTATTTTTAATTGTTATATTTTATTTGTTTCTGTCACTATTTTTTACTCTTGTACGGTGTCCTTGAGTGCCAGAAAGGCGCCTTTGAAATAAAATGTATTATTATTATTATTATACATTTTTCTTTAATTAAGAGGCAACAGTTAGATGGTATCTCCCACCAGCAAGGTTGTCACTTCCTTTAATAATTTCTGTTCAATCAATTAATCATGTTTATTTGTATAGCACCTTTCAGCAGCAGGACAGTTCCCAACACTTTATCATAAAAACAAAAATTGTTGTCTAATGGCAGACACAACACCTGCAGAAAAAGGTTGGCTGATGTACCTGCCAATAGACAATTTAGACTACCTACAGTGGGGCAAAAAAGTATTTAGTCAGCCACCAATTGTGCAAGTTCTCCCACTTAAAAAGATGAGAGGCCTGTAATTTTCATCATAGATGTACCTCAACTATGAGAGACAAAAGGAGAAAAAAAAATCCAGAAAATCACATTTTCTGATTTTTAAAGAATTTATTTGCAAAATATGGTGGAAAATAAGTATTTGGTCAATAACAAAAGTTCATCTCAATACTTTGCTATATACCCCTTGTTGGCAATGACAGAGATCAAACGTTTTCTGTAAGTCTTCACAAGGTTCTCACACACTGTTGGTGGTATTTTGGCCCATTCCTCCATGCAGATCTTCTCTAGAGCTGTGATGTTCTGGGGCTGTCGCTGGACAACACGGACTTTCAACTCCCTCCACAGATTTTCTATGGGGTTGACATCTGGAGACTGGCTAGGCCACTCCAGGACCTTGAAATGCTTCTTACGAAGCCACTCCTTCGTTACCGGGGTGGTGTGTTTGGGATCATCGTCCTGCTGAAAGACGCAGCCACGTTTCACCTTCAATGCCCTTGTTGATGGAAGGAGGTTTTCACTCAAAATGTGACGATACATGGCCCCATTCATTCTTTCCTTTACACGGATCAGTCGTCCTGGTCCCTTAGCAGAAAAACAGCCCTAAAGCATGATGTTTCCACCCCCATGCTTCACAGTAGGCATGGTGTTCTTTGGATGCAACTCAGCATTCATTCTCCTCCAAACACGACGAGTAGAGTTTTGACCAAAAAGTTCTACTTTGGTTTCATCTGACCATATGATATTCTCCCAGTCATCTTCTGGATCATCCAAATGCTCTCTAGCAAACTTGAGACGGGCCTTGACATGTACTGGCTTAAGCAGGGGGACACATCTGGCACTGCAGGTTTGACTCCCTGGTGGCGTAGTGTGTTACTGATGGTAGTCTTTGTTACTTTGGTCCCAGGTCTCTGCAGGTCATTCACTAGGTTCCCCCGTGTGGTTCTGGATTTTTGCTCACCGTTCTTGTGATCATTTTGATCCCACGGCGTGTGATCTTGCGTGGAGCCCCAGATCGAGGGAGATTATCAGTGGTCTTGTAAGTGTTCCATTTTCTAATAATTGATCCCACAGTTGATTTCTTTACACCAAGCTGTTTACCTATTGTAGATTCAGTATTCCCAGCTAGGTGCAGGTTTATACTTTTGTTTCGGGTGTCCTTTGACAGCTCTCTAGTTTTGACCATGGTGGAGTTTAGAGTGTGACTGTTTGAGGTTGTGGACAGGTGTGTTTTATACTGATAACGAGTTCAAATAGGTGCCATTAATACAGGTAACAAGTGGAGGACAGAGGAGCCTCTTACAGAAGAAGTTACACGGCTGTGAGAGCCTGAAATCTTGCTTGTTTGTAGCTGACCAAATACTTATTTTCCACCATATATTGCCAATAAATTCTTTAAAAATCAGAAAATGTGATTTTCTGGATTTTCTTTCTCCTTTTGTCTCTCATAGTTGAGGTACATCTATGATGAAAATTACAGGCCTCTCTCATCTTTTTAAGTGGGAGAACTTGCACAATTGGTGGCTGACTAAATACTTTTTTGCCCCACTGTACATGGACCTGTTGGTTCTGGAAAGTCCAGTTTCATCAACTCAGCCACATACAAGAAAATGAGTCTATATTTTATTAGTTTATATGTGCAATCTTTGTCTTTTATGTATGCGTGTGAGAAAAAAAATTGTTTGGGTGTGTGATATTTTAGTAGTGTATGTGAGCAATTTTTGTATTTTGTGTGTGTGTGAGAGAAAAATTGCATAAATGTGACTTTTTTAAAATTGTATATGTGCAATCTTAATTTGTGTGTGTGTGTGTGTGTGTGTGTGTGTGTGCGTGCGTGCGTGCGTGTGTGTGTGTGTGTGTGTGTGTGTTAACACCCAAGAATAGGACTAAAATAAAAACTAAAGAGAGTTAAGTGCAATTTAATTAAATGACCAAAGTAAAAACAAGCCAGTCTAAAATAACAAAACAACCCAAAATACAAAAGCAATGCTAAGGAAGTACAGAGTCTCCCAAACACAAGCTTCTTGATTGCTTTAGATCCAATCAAGATCAGTCAAAACTACTAAACCAAGCAAAGTGGGTAAACAGAACAAATATTTTATATTTCACAGCTGCACAAAAAAGTCAACAGTTATAAGCAAAAGAAAAACGACAACAAAGGTGGGGGACTGCAGACCAAAGCCTCTTCCTACAAGCTTCCCCACTGAGGCTAGCTTCTCTATAAAATGGCCCACTTACACCTTTTATAAGGTACAGATGGGTCTCATCAGTGTCCAATTGGCTGGATCATCATCTCCTGGTCCAATGGTGTTGCTGCTCTTCTGCAGCCTTTGGCAGGCAATCAGCAAGGCCTGCTCTTACAGCTGAACCTGCATTTAAAAAAATGACGGAGCAGCCTCTAGAGCAGTGGTTCTTAACCTGGGTTCAATCGAACCCCAGGGGTTCGGTGAGTCGGTCTCAGGGGTTCGGCGGAGCCTATGCCGCGGAGGTAAAGACACACTTGTGTAAAGTCGTGATGACGTCCCGCTTTGCCATCACTTGCTGCACAGGATCACGTTACATTGCTTAGCCAATCAGAGGATCACGTTACATTGCTTAGCCAATCAGAGCTGCGGAGGAGCCCTGATTGAAGGAGCTCCACTCTCAGCAGCGATTTGAACTTGTGTCTTTAATTACTTCAGCAAAACTCAGTTTTTACCAAATTCTATAGTCTAAATCTGCTCCTTAGTCGCATCTTTTCGGGGTTGCTACTGCCTCTAGTGGCGTGGGGTGGTAGCATAATTACATTACTAAATCAGAATACTGCCAAGTATTTTGTGTATCGGCAGGGGGTTAGGGGGGATAAGAAGGGTTCGGTGAACGCGCATATGAAACTGAGGGGTTCGGTACCTCAAAAAAGGTTAAGAACCACTGCTCTAGAGGCCAGGGGCCATAACACTCACCATATGACAAAAAAGTTCTTCACCAATCAAAACTTTGCCTCTGTTGCCCATCCACACAGCCAAGCAGGATGCACTTTCAGAGTAAAATGCTGCTGCTCCAAATTTGCCCCTAAAAGTTTTTGTTGAATTTTTCAGTGACTGCCATCTTTTTGTGTTCTTGAACTTTTTCATAACCATTTTCTCTCTTAATGACTAGTTATTGATATGGTCCTCAATGCAAAGAAGTAAACCTAAATCAGTCCTAATATTATAAACTGCATTTTACAGATACTGATGTACGATTTTTTTCCCCCCACTAGTAGTGGGTGTTCCAATGAACTGCAACTTTGCTGTGAAGAACCACCATTAGGAAATTGACTTGCAAGATCAATTTCCTCCTGAGTGCCATGAGAAACATCATCCACTATAGCAACGGCTTTCTTGTCTTCTGCCGCAACCAACCTAAATATGTAAACTTATTTTTAAGTCCTCATTCTGTGGTTTTGTCCAAGATGGAAACTCAGTAACATATAGCCCTAATTGGTTTGGATAATTTTTTTGGAAAGATATTTTATTTGTGTATAAGGATCCTATCAGAAAATACACATTACAAATACAAATACACACCTTCAGTCACATTCTAGATGTTAACTGTTGAGTTTTTATGCACACTGAACAAAAATATAAACTACCCATGTCAAATATAAGAGTTTTATTAACATTTGGGGTATGCAGTAAATAGAGAAACTCAAAATATATTTTCAGTTATAACTGATCTTTATATCAGCACAAATCAAGATAAATATTACTTTTGTACAATATGTCAGCAAATTCTCACTTATAGTTAACATAACTCTTCAACACGCTGTCAGCTCCTGGTCAGAAAGACGCATTTAGTTCAGTGTCCATGAGATGATATTCAGAAAGGATTTTTTTATTGATTGATTTTAGTTTCCTTTGCGATTAACTCTTTGCGTAAAGTCTGTCATGACTCCATGTGCACCAGTCAAAAGGTGTTAATTATAACATGTCAAATGACAGAGGGGCTTAAAAAAATAACCAAATATTCAGTTTGGTTATTTAAAAATTTTTTTATATATGTATATATATAAAAAGGCCATGGAGACAGACTTCCGTACGGCTTCGAGGCGATTCTGGTCCACCATCCGGCGTCTCAGGAGGGGGAAGCAGTGCAGCACCAACACTGTTTATAGTGGGGATGGTGCGCTGCTGACCTCAACTCGGGACGTTGTGGGCCGGTGGGCAGAATACTTCGAAGACCTCCTCAATCCCACCAACATGCCTTCTGTTGAGTAAGCTGAGCATGGGGACTCTGGTTTGGGCTCTCCAATCTCTGGGGACGAGGTCGCCGAGGTGGTCAAAAAGCTCCTCGGTGGCAGGGCCCCGGGGGTGGATGAGATCCGCCCGGAGTTCCTTAAGGCTCTGGATGTTGCGGGGTTGTGTTGGCTAACGCGACTCTGCAATATCGCATGGACATCGGGGGCAGTTCCCCTGGACTGGCAGACTGGGGTGGTGGTCCCCCTGTTTAAAAAGGGGGACCGGAGGGTGTGCTCCAATTACAGGGGGATCACACTCTTAAGCCTCCCTGGTAAGGTCTATTCAGGGGTCCTGGAGAGGAGGGTCCGTCGGATAGTCGAACCTCGGATTCAGGAAGAGCAGTGTGGTTTTCGTCCTGGTCGTGGAACACTGGACCAGCTCTACACCCTCAGCAGGGTCCTGGAGGGTGCATGGGAGTTCGCCCAACCAGTCTACATGTGTTTTGTGGACTTGGAGAAGGCGTTCGACCGTGTCCCTCGGGGAGCCCTGTGGGGGGTACTCCGGGAGTATGGGGTACCGGGCCCTTTGATATGGGCTGTCAGGTCCCTGTATGACCGGTGTCAGAGTCTGGTCCGCATTGCCGGCAGTAAGTCGGGCTCGTTTCCGGTGAGAGTTGGACTCCACCAAGGCTGCCCTTTGTCACCAATTCTGTTCATTAACTTTCATGGACAGAATTTCTAGGCGCAGCCGAGGTGTTGAGGGGATCCGTTTTGGTGGCCTTAGGATCGCATCTCTGCTTTTTGCGGATGATGTGGTCCTGTTGGCTTCATCGGAACGTGATCTGCAGCTCTCACTGGAGCGGTTCGCAGCCGAGTGTGAAGCGGCCGGGATGAGGCTCAGTACCTCCAAATCCGAGGCCATGGTCTTGAGCCGGAAAAGGGTAGAGTGCCTTCTCCGGGTCAGGGGGGTCGTCCTGCCTCAAGTGGAGGAGTTTAAGTATCTGGGGATCTTGTTCACGAATGAGGGAAGAAGGGAACGGGAGATCGACAGGCGGATTGGGGCAGCGTCTACTGTGAAGAGGGCGCTGTACCGGTCCGTCGTGGTGAAGAGAGAGCTGAGCCAAAAAGCGAAGCTCTCGATTTACCGGTCGATCTACGTTCCCACCCTCATCTATGGTCATGAGCTTTGGGTCATGACCGAAAGAACGAGATCACGGATACAAGCTGCCGAAATGGGTTTCCTCCGCAGGGTGGCTGGGCTCTCCCTTAGAGAGAGAAGCTCGGTCATCCGGGAGGGACTCAGAGTAGAGCCGCTGCTCCTATACGTCGAGAGGAGCCAGTTGAGGCTCGGGCATCTGGTCAGGATGCCTCCTGGACGCCTCCCTGGTGAGGTGTTCCGGGCACGTCCCACCGGGAGGAGGGGAGACCCAGCACACGCTGGAGGGATTACGTCTCTCGGCTGGCCTGGGAACGCCTTGGGATTCCCCCGGAGGATCTGGAAGAAGTGGCTGGGGAGGGAAGTCTGGGCCTCCCTTCTGAAGCTGTTGCCCCCACGACCCGACCCCGGATAAGCGGAAGATAATGGATGGATGGATATGTATATATGTGTGTGTGTGAGCACACACATTTAAAATTTTGCCCCCCCAGAGGTAGTCCTGGCCCCCCCTTGTGCCTCCCAACTTCTTGTGCCCCTTGTGCCCCCCAGTGGCGGAGTCTGGCTCCGCCACTGGATACATCTATGTAATTTATATTGGGCCCGACCAAACCATGAAGAATAATCAATTATCATTTGCTTGGTTGACTGTAAATCTCAGTTTTGTAATCATTTTCTGTTTTTGGTCCCCAGACTGAAACTAGAATTGAAAAGAACAAATGTGGTTTTGAGTTTCCATGATACCAGCACTTGCATTTCTGCTTTTGTGTCCATAAAATCCATTTTCATGCAAAATTTGGCAGTAATAGTTTACATTTTAAACTTCTTTCTATTTGCATCTTTCTGTTCACACTCAGAAAAAGCAAAAAAAAAGTGGTTTCTAAACATCTACTGAAAATACTTATTTTTAACCTTTTTAATGAACTCTGATTAAATTCAATTGAGTATTTCTATAGCGCAAATTCATGACGTGTCTTGAGGCACTTTAGACAAAAGATTATTTCAATTCAGTCACACACAATTGTGGCACAGTTGGTAGAGCTGTTGCCTTGCAGCAAGAAGGTTCAGGGTTCTATTCCCGGCCCCGGTCTTTCTGCATGGAGTTTGCATGTTCTCCCTGTGCATGGTGGGTTTTCTCCAGGTACTGTACTGTCAGGTTAATTGGTCTCTCCAAATTGCCCCTAGGTGTGAGTGTGTGTGTGTGGTTGTTTGTCTCTGTGTTGCCCTGCGACAGACTGGGAATAATTGAGAAAGCAAAAAACCAACAGTTGAAATAATGCAAATTGAAGAGGAGTTGGAGAAGAAAGTAGCAGAGTGAGAGGTTAACCTAACCCATAATCATGTGATTTAGTGTAAATAATCTCATTTTCTAAAGACCAGGGGTTTTACACTTTAGTAGGTGTCATTTACCCAGAATGCATTGCAGCATGAACAACATGGTGACATTCCTGGGACAAGATTTTAAAATTTATAAAAACTAAACAGCCAACAGTATTATTACTGTATTGTTTTTACATCTAAAAGAAATTTCTCAAATAAAGTCTACTGTTAGAACTAATCATGGATCCTTTTAAAACACCAAAGTTATCATGAAATCATCCAAAATATAGACATTGTCCTAATTAGTCCTTACTGATTTCTTTGATTTCTTACATATCTAATCTGGCTTTATTCCTTATAATTGTGTCCCAGTCTAGACTAGCAGCATCTAGACAAGTTACATTGTCTAATTTCTTCATGATTATTCTGGAAAGAATAGATGCACTGAATGGATAATCAGTGCATCAAAATGCACTGATTATCCATTTTAATTAAAAAAAAATAATATGATGTGATTTTTTTCCCTCTTAAAGCAAAACAGCACTGCTGCTTAGCCTTTGACTTCCCCATGAGATCCCCATGAGATCCTGTTACCATGAAGCTCTGACTGGTATAAAATGCAGCCCTGTGGAAACTTGACTTGCTTCTCCATTTTGCCACATTTGGAGTTCCTCTTTTGTGATTCTGCAATTTTGGCCTGTTGGCAGGTCTGCATAGCACTAACTAGTCTGCTGTTGTTTTTAATTATGATGGAAATATGATTGGATCAAACCTCACTTTGTATATGTGCACCACACCTAAATATATATTCCCTAGAATATACCACATTATCTTTTTTCAGAAAGCTTAAAGTTTTGAAAAACAAAATCTCTTCAGTATATTAATTGAACATAGTTTATAATTAATGGTGAACCATTTAAATGTTCAAATTACCTGAAAAACAGCTGTAAATTGTTCTCTTTAAAGTCTACCCTTGTAGGTTGTCCATTTTATAAAAAGTGAAACTCATAGGAAAACTTAAAAAAAAAGGCTTACTTCTGCATTTACACTCAGACTTTCACATTTGACTTGTCAGTATTTCAAACATCTGCTTGTCAATCAAAAGGTGGGAATAATTTGCCAATTTAGTTTCCAGTTTATGAATGTTTTTGTCTGTAATTGTGAATGTGTTTGTTGAATGTTAGTAAGGCTTTTTGTGACTGTCTCCTGTTGATGGTGTATCAGTACAGATATATGTATCTGTACGTATATACCTATTTTTTGTGACTGTATACACGTTTATTTTTTCAGATATGGGAAAACCACAGTCTAAGCCTGAACCTGAACCGCAAGGTAAGTTTCTTAATTTATGAACAGTTACTTTTCAATTTATATTCAGATCTTGACATTGTTTCAGTACATGCTGATTGGTTTGATTTAAGCTCTGATAGAAGAGTTTTTACATTGTTTATGTATGTATAGGTAGGTATATGTGATAGTTTGAGTGTTTGCTGGTTTTTCATTCTATATCTGTGCGTAATGTGTAATACTCTTTCAATTGTGATATGTAACAATAAAATATGTAATATTTTATTGTTTATCTACTACATCAAACAGATGTAGTAGACTTTTTTCAGTTTAACTGTATCATATACAAGTGAAAACTTAAGTTATTCCAACAGCATTACAAGCCCATGGACACAAATTGCATCAAATTGTCCATGGTCCTAAAATTAACTAGACGGGTCACAATCCAATAGGATGGCAGCACCTGAACTACTGTCAGATCAAAACACCATAAATGAAGACTGATCTAAAAAAAACTTAAGTTGTTTCCAAACTCGCGCAGTTTGGTGAAACTGTTAGTAATTTTTTTTTTTTTTTTCAGTAGGAACCTCTAATGATCGACATTCACTGAGTTTTTTAAAGTTACTTTTCAAATAGGAGTCACTAAAGTTTTTTTTCCTCTAGAACTTAACTTCTGGAATGCATTTCCTCTGTACTGGTTGATTATGTCGGTTATGCCCCCTCACTCGGAGGGTTGTTCCCTTTTGGAGGATTGCTGCTAAAATCTGGAGCAACAATAGATCTCCACACTTTCTCCAGAGTGCAATTAAAAGCAGTAAAACCAAACAAAAATAAGATTTAGCTCAGATTATTTCATGGTGGTTATGGTGTAAAACCTATGTAGTGCAACTCCAACTTGTGTGGAATTATATAATTTTAGTGGATTAGCGATGAAGTGCACTGAAGCTGACCCCAGACTTTGGTACAACGTAAAAAGAAAATCTCTATTTGGGGTTACGATGTACAATCTAGAGAGAAAATTCATTCTCTGCAATATAATTTAAACTATTCTAAATCAGAGGTTTACAATAACCCCCAGTTCTTTAATATTTAAAGCCTGTGACTAATGTTGTAGTCAAGACCACCTATGACCCAAGACCAAGATAAGACGGCCCGCGCTACATGACACAATAAATGTAAATATTTGTCTCTGTACAGCTAGCTTTGCTAACATCACATCCACAGAGCTTACCTTTCTTTATGCTTTGTTTCTAAGTGACTATAAGTTAGACAATGTCCCCACAGTCTTTGAAAGTGAAGCGCTGCTGAATTTACATGTTGCCATATCTTATGATTTATGCAGCAGAATTCTATGACTAACTATTAGACCGACATCTTCTCCCGCTCTGAGACTTTAGGTGATTTAAGCATTTGATTCAGGCGTGTTGAACCATGAACATATCTAAAAGTTGTTCCATTGTTTCACACTGACTATTGCAAAACTGTAGCTTATACAGTATGCTGGCCAGAGCTCCACTGTTTCTCACTTCTTCATTGCATGCCCATTCCTCAGGGAGATGTGCAGTTATGTAGACTGTGGTTTTGCAACCTTGCTAAACCACAGTCATACCATTCCAAAAGCTGACGCTGTGTTCCAGGCTCTGCTTATTACACTTCTCCACAATATGCAGCTCTGTGAAAGCAGATGCCATATTAGCCTGTCTCCTATGAAATGTTGTTGTTTGTAGTTTGCAAGATCTGGCCTCTGCTCATGCAGTAGCATAATTCATGGGCCAATCAATGAATGCTGTCTGCTGACAATTAAGTCGATTTGAATGGTTTCTACTTCTCCTGAAGGAGTCACAAAAAGCGAGGAGGAATAACACAGGATATGGTAATGGAGACTAATCTAGTCAGACTGAAGCAGAACCAATTAAAGCCACGCCCATGGAGAAGTGGCTCTTGGGATTGTTTGCCCTGTTGAGTCTAGTTCTGTTCTGATTCCTAATTTTTTTATTTTGGGAAAAACAACAATGGTTTCTGTTTTGTTTATTTTTGTTTGTTTTATCTGATAGAATAAATGTCCGATTCTATCATGCCAATATGGACTCTGAGGAATGTCTTGGATAATATGTTGAATAAGAAAAATTAAGCCAATTTAAAAAACAAAAACAAATGACAAACAGGCTGAATCAACATTATTATGTTATAGCTTTTTCATCCATCTGCTGCGACAAACACAAATTTATACATCAAGCTACAGTTACGTTTACCCCAGCTTAGGGTGAAGTGTCTTATTACCATGTTGTTTAGTGAAGTCGGAATCAAACTCACAATCTGCTCCTTACCAGATTCATACTCTTCCTATTGGGCCGCTGCTGCCAATAAGGGTTTTAATCCAGTTATAGCTATTTTTACTAGAAGTATCCATTGATGGTTTGAGACAGACAATAAAGGATCATCCGGTATATCCTGGATATTTTTCATCTAGCCTTTAAGCTGATACCTAGCATATGAATTTTATCTAAATATCTGACACAATACAAGGCACATTTTGTGCTTTAGCTAGCAAGCAATTTTTTTTTCACAACCTTCAAGTTTACAAGTTTCCCAATTGACTTCAGTAACATTTTTCAGCTTTAGCCAGAAGGAGGGCTTGAAAATCACATCTTTGTATACCAATTAAAGCTAGATGGGACTACTAGTGTCAGATTTAAGTATAGAAGAACCATAAACCAGTTTGTGTGTGGATTTGAAATCGGCTCCACCTACTGGCTTGGAATAGGTATTTTGGGTGCTTTTTCTTATGTTCTATTTGTGTTTGCAAAAATAATTGTAAATGTTACATTTACTATAGATTGTTATTGTGAGTTTTAAAATAATGTTTATTTCTTTCTCAAAATTTGTATAGTTTTGGATAAACCATGGAGGAAAATAAAATGGGGGTAAGTATGTTTTTGACAATCTGCTCTTCAAAATACAACATGCTAAAAACAATAGCTATTCAGTGTAGAATTTTTTTATGAAAAATGTGAAAGATATTTCATCAAATCTTTCACATTTTATGAAAGATTTAATGTATTATTTATTATAATCTGTTTTCTTTGGAATGATTTATAATAAAAGAGTAATATTGTTTTGAGATTTGATAAAGCTTTATGGAAATAAAAATGTAAAAAGCTTTATTTGTCCAAACAACATATTTTTTGGAATCTGCAAAAAAAATACATGTTTCTGAAATGTTTAGTAAAAATATGCTGATTGTTCTTTAATGTGATATTTGGTTCTCTGATCAGGGACCAGGCTGATCTGGATTTTGTGAAAAACTACAAACCAGAGTTTGAGGTTCAGACGCTGAGGATTCTTCTGCATGGACCAGAAGGCGCTGGAAAGTCCAGTTTCATCAACTCAGTCCAGAGTGTCTTACTGGGCCGAATTTACTCACAGGCTTTTGCTGATAACAACTCACACCAGAGTTTTACCAAAGAGGTAAAAAATCCTGAGTGAAGTTGCCCCCTCCCTTCTTCAAATCAGACAAAATTAGTGTTAAATGTTTGTGCTGGTTTGTGCAGCAAAAATTTTCTTTTATGCCATTATCATTTAAAAAATATTAAGAAATGTTTCCAGAGGTTATGAACAGTCAACTGGCCCTCTTACCTTCTTCAAATCAGGCAAAATTGGTGTCAATCAACTCTACCATATTTGTGCATCAAACATTTTTGTTTGTGCTGCTTTGGCTTCGAAGATATTCATGAAAGTTTAAAAATCAAAAGGTCAACGGACGATTAGATCATATATCATTCGCACACCTACTATAAAGTTATTGGAAATTAATTTATACATGCATATACACTCTATATGCAAGTATAGGATGCATTTATCGGCCAGTTGATTTTGTAGATTTCCTTAATTTTGGGGGATCGTGATCGGCTGATACTTACACATGAAGCTGATCTTATCCCCTAATCTTCCTCAGCAAAGATTTAAAAATCCGTCTCTGTCCTCTTCTGCTCTGCAGTGAGAGGTTTGACAGATCGACCCACCAGGTCAGGTCTGAACTTTTACAGTTAACAATTGTTAAATTCAGAGGATTATATTAAAAACTTTCTGCTCATTATATTCCTCTGAGCGGCCCCGAGTTTGTGATGTCATTATTTGTATCAACAGAACCACAAATCAGTACAGAGATTGTTATCTCTGTTCAACTTAATCATACAGGACTTATTCAAACAATCAAATTCATAAAACCACACCAAATAACGCATCACAATCATCAGAAACACACCACAAAGAAGACATTGATTACCTGAGACCAACTAGAAACTATGAAGACAAAATATGGGAACAAGATACGGAGACAAGCGTTCCCAGAGATCGCCATGGGGCAGATCCCAGTGATCTGACTGGCTATTGTAGTTTTGAAACTTTATAGGAAGGAGTGTTTACCTTTCTAAGGTATGTAAATGAGGGGGATTGTCTTTTGCCTAACTGGAGAGAGACTAGAGTTTCTAGCTGAGCATGTTTTCCTAATATTTTACAACCCTGCTTTTTTTAAATCAAAGAAGGATTGTTTTCCTCTTGAGTGGAAAGAACGTTTTATGACTCTTTGCCTGAAAGATAATCTAAACACAGGCAGAAAACTCCTGTTTGGCTACAAGATCAGAGTGTTTTCTTTACCCTGACAGAACCACATTTATTATCTTCCTGAAGGCACACAGCCTGTGGGCACACTCTGACCAGGGCTGTGACTGAACTATAGTTTAAACTACTTTTAATTTTTTAAGAAAAATATTCTACTGATAAAGTTATTGATTAAATCAGAGGTTCCCAAATTGTAGGGGGGGGCGGGAAGCCGTCTTGAAGGAAAGAAAAACAAAACCATGAACGCTGAATGCGCTGGGTTTTTACCTTAGAATGGCCAACTCTGTTATTCCTATGTCAATTTGATACAGTAGGGGCTTCCACACTTCCCATATCTGTGTCCTCTGTCACTTTTATCAGCAGTTAAAACTGTTTAATCCGTTGTTAACATGTCTTAACTTGTATTTCTGAGCCGCCTTTAAACGCAACATGAGCGCTATGACGCTGGGTTTAGACCTGTGCGGCAGTGAAGGAGACCTGCTGCTGTGCGGAGCTACGCAGGTGAATCATGGCAGCAAACCAGTAAAACGTAAAGAACTTTTCACAGTTTTCCCCCCAAACTAACAGACTGTTGAGTAAAGCTGTTGGATGAAGGTAATGTTAGCTAAAAGATGACTAACTAATATCAATACAGCACCTTAAGCTTAACAAGTAGCTTGTAGGCTACCGATGTTGTTGTCTATGTTCAGCTACGTACATTAATTTTGCCCCCAAAAAAGTTGATTCCCCAACCCCCTTGTTTGTCTGCAAAAAATGTAACATAGAAGAAGAGGTATTAGTTTTAAAACCAATAAATAAACTGACTTGTATAAATATATTTAGCCAAACACACCTGGCCCTTAAAAGCAACACTTACTTCCCTACCTGACCTTCTCTGACTCAACACTTGCTGGTCTCTCCATTCTCATGCTCTGATCGTCTCTAGCAGCTGGAGGAATCAGTCAGACCTACAAGCCTGTCTGCTTCAGCTGCACTCTGCTGGTCAGACTAGAATGGGGAATTAGGAGAACACCAATTTAAATTAATATCATAACACAACAAAAGGCATATTACATCTAATTCGGAATAAAACTAAGTACAAGACACATACACACCAAATAAAAAACACAGAAATTTAATGAAATAAAATAATAATAGCTACTGCAGTGTACGCAGAGCAATACAAGAACACAGAACGGCTCTCAGTGAGGCTTCAGTCCTTAGTCCTTAGTAAAGATCCGTCCAGAAGAATCGGATTGTTCCTGAATGTTAAATCACTATATTGCAGACTTTGGTCACAGCGTTGTCCCATATTTGCGACACCTCAGTCAACACCTCCACACAATAATTCAGCGCATGAGTGACAACTTTTTTTTCATCGCAGATGCAGCATGTGTCTCTGTACAGCTAGCTTAGCTAGCATCACGTCCACATAGCTTACCTTTCTTTAAGCTTTCCTTCCAAGTGACAAAGTTGGACGAAGTCCCGCCGTCTGTGAAAGCGAAGCGTTGCTGAATTTACATGTCGCCATATCTTATGATTCAGAGGAAACCACTGCGCATGTCTGGAGCTCTGCGTGCAAGTAAAGGTGGAGGCGATGGGTAACAACAGACACGTAAGTCACGTTATTGCTTGGATTTTATGGCGCCACCTTAAGTCCCTGAACGTCACATTTTAACGGAAAAAAATCTCAATGCAACTTGGATGTAATGAGTAACGCGACAGTTTTGTAGAAATGTAGTGAAGTAGAAAGTACAAATACTTACTGTAAAATGTAGTGGAGTAAAAGTAGAAAGTATCCATTATTAAATCTACCTAAGTAAAGTACAGATACACAAAAAATTTACGTAAGTACAGTAACGAAGTACTTGTACTTTGTTACTTCCCAGCACTGCAACCAAATATATATTATTGGAAAAACAAATCACAACTTTATAATAAAATGGTGTGTTTTAGTTTTTATAATGACATAAAAATTGTTATTAAAAAAAATTTAAAAAATCAGCTCCATTGAGGGAGCCCTTTTGTGGCCCCGGGCCCCTTAGCGGCTGTTTAGTTTGTGAATGTCTTTGACTAGCCCTGCTTATCAGGCAGGCCTTTTAAAATCATTGCAGTCAGCAGGCCATCACTTAAAACTTCTCCTGCATTATGCAGCACTGTGATTGCAATCTCTGCATGGATAATATAGTCCGTGACGTTCTCATTGACACCTTTCTGAAGAGACGTTGGCTCCATGTACAGACTAGGGGTTGCACCGATTAGTCGACTAGTCGATTCTTTTTTCTGCAGTGACTTTTTTCTGGCTTAGTCGACTAGTCGCAATCAGATGACAAAATAGATTTTTCCAAGGAAATGAAAGAAGGTGGACTAGGTGAGTTCATCGGAAAGCTCAAATTGTATAAAAATGTAAATAATTTAACAAAGAGAAACTGTAAATTACAGCATAGGCTCCCGCAATAGGGGCGTTGCGCTGCGCGGTGGTTAGCGCGGCGCCCGCATGTAGAGACTTTAGCCCGCGGTGGTCAGGAGACCGACTCCCGTCCTCCATTCCCTGAGCCCAGTCCTCTCTCCGTTCTCTCTGCACCCTTACAGTCAGATTGCTGTCAAATAAACGAGTAACGAAAAAATCCTTAAAAAAAATTTTTTTTTAAAAACAACCGGAGTAATGTGCGTCAACGCGTCATGATGTCTGGCGTTTTTATCCCCCAACTGATCAGCGTCACCGGTCCCTGCGTATTGAAGCTTCTAACCTGGCAGCTTTACGCTCTTATAAAAATATGGTTTGACAACATCTGGAAACTAAGACCAAGCTTCATCCTGAGGGTCTGATAGAGGCGATCTCTGCCGCCGTCTGCATGTCGGTTCAGAGCCGCTGCTGAGTCATCAGAGCATCCCGCTGTGCGTCGGGCGGAGGAGCAGCGGGAGGTTTCGTTGAATTCAACTGTAACCAAACGGGATCCGTTCATAACAAGTTTGGTTTGTGAGGATCCAGAAGCACCATGTGGTCAGTGTGATAATTGGACTCCTATAGGAGTAACTATCCAGAGATCATCAGAATGAGCCGGTGTTTGGAAAAAAGGAAAAAAGTCAGACCGACTTTGTGCAACGAACTTTTCTCTGCTGCTCACAAAGAATAATCTGTTTATTGCTCTTTTAATTCTGCATAATAAACTTGGTAAAAGCGGGATAAGGGGAGGGGGTGTCAATATTTGCCTTGAAAGTAGCTGATAAAGCCTCCAAGTAGTTGTGAAGGGGTTTTGCGCTTACGTCACTACGACGTCATCGCGACTAGTCGACATCGACTCGACTATTATCTTGATGTAGTCGACCTTAAAAAATATTTAGTCATTCAACCCCTAGTACAGACTAATCACTCATAACTTACTCAAACCAGCATAGTGATCTCTGAGGATCTTTAAGGCTTTTCTGCCATTGTCCACAGCATCTCACATGACAAGGGCAAGACTCTTATTGTCCAAGACTTGAATTAATTCTGCATACGCCTCTTAATTTCTGGTGGCGTCTTCTTCCGCATCATCACGTTCTCCCTTCAATAATATAATATTCTTCAGCTCAAGCTGATGTAAGTAGGCCAAAAACTTAGTTTCTCACAACTTGTAGATTTTTTCATCTATGTCAGCATAATCGGTTCATCGGCTTTCAAACTCCGTCCTGGTTCCATAACCTGTTGACGCTGCCATCTTTTAGGGGCTGGAAATGCTGGTCTTGGAAACGGAGGAAATCAACTCAACCTTCAGTTACATTTGACCTGAGTGCAGTGCTCCCCAGAGCAACCTGTGGCCTTTTATTAGAAAATTGCACCTCCATCTCCACAAACAACAGGAATTCAATAAAAACATCAACAATAAGATTCAACAACATCTAATGTGAGAAAAACTTCAACTCAACGCTGCCAAGGAGAAGCAAAACACCATGTGTAATGTATATGCGATCCAAAAACAGAAATACTTATATTTAATTTACTGTTTGGAGGTAAATGGAGGCACACAACCTTCACAAGTCTGGTTCACTGCCAGATCCAATTTACAGATACTTGTTGGTTCCTTGTTTATTGGTCCAAATTAGGCAAGTATTAAAAATATGGGAATGTCCAGCTGTCATTAGGAAGGAGACACGATCCCCATCTAAACTAAATTAGGAAGCACAGAGCACATGACACCTGGCATGTTATCCCAAATATGCTTCCAAAACACATTTGGAAGCATATTTTTTATTTGATAAATGTGCTTTTTCTGTTTTGCAGTACACAACTTACAAAATGAAAAAAGAGGGCAGGTCATTGTACCCGTTTGTCTTCTGTGACATCATGGGCCTGAACGAAGGAGGAGGAGCCTTGGAGGAAGACATCAAACTGGCTTTAAAGGGACACGTGAAGGAAGGTTACAAGGTAAACTGCTAATACTTTATTTATTGTCTGTACCTGCTTATAATGATAAGCAGGTACAGACAGGGGTCTGCGAATGTTTCAGTATTTTTTACTTTTTTTACTTTTATTGTCTTTTCAATTTGTTTTTCAGTTCAATCCTGCATCAGAGTTACAGGAGGGTAATGAATTCTATCAGAAAAACCCAAAACCCAGTGACAGAGTTCATGTTCTTGTCTGCATATTTCCTGCTGACAACTTAGATCTGATATCTGAGGAAGTTGTGAGGAAAATAAGGAGGATCAGAGAAGAAGCCAGCAGCCAGCGTAAGTCCAGAAACTATTTAGTTAAGAAGTGCACAGAAAATGGACATCAGACTGACGTATTTCATTTAACATTCCAATCAACCAAGTTTATTTGTGCGGCACATTTCAGCAACAAGGCAGTTACATCATAAACACACAAAATACAAAGCCATATAGATAACAATTTGAGAAACCAATAACAAACATTACATAAAACATGCTCCCAAGATTATTCAAATGTAATGACTAGGAAACTTATGATCAAATGTTATTTGATTGTATTTCCAAACACGTCAGTATTTCTATTTCAAGTAATGTTTTTCTGCCAGTTAAGCATCTGAACTGCCTCTTCTTTAGTATATGCAGCAGCTGATGTTGAATAGATTGCTCCACACGATTTCATCCATGATTGTAGTTCAGATGAAAACAGATAAATACCTCTGATGGCATGGTATTAATAACTGCTATGTTACTTTTTTTCCATCTTTCCTGTTTTTTTTCTTTGTTCTAACAGACATTGCTCAGATTGCTGTTCTCACCAAAATTGATCGGGTCTGTCCCAAACTACAAGAAGATATAAAGAACGTCTACATACTTCCAGAAATAAAGCAAAAGGTTTGTCTAATTCATTTTTTTTATTCAAAAGAAATATCAAGGGAAACCAATATGAATCTATTAATATTCCACAGTATTATGTATCATAAGTAACACATTCTAATTTCTATAATCATTGAAGATTGTAAATGTTGTTTTAAATGAAAAAGACAATCTGATAAAAAAAAAAAATACTGGGAATAATTTGGCATTGCAAAATTTTGTAAACCTTCACAAACCAGTTAAGTTAAGCAGTAAATGGTGACAGTATAGCCTCACATGAACCACGATGGCTTATAAATACCTTATGTTGTATATCCAACAAATACCAAGGACTATAATTAGACCACTTTCTAAATCTGGTAGGACTCATACAAATTTATCTCTTATTTAGTAACATTGCAACTATGATTATTGTGTGGTTTAAATTAATTAATGACCTCTGCTAAATTTAGAATCTAAGCACAAAATTGCAAATCATATATTTATGATTGTTGTAATATGTTATTTGTATTTATTAGCAAAATGCTAAACAGTTTTTTTGTTTGTTTCCCAAATTACTGTTTTATTTATGCAGCAGAATTAAATTACAGATTCCCTGAACTACATGCAGCTGCAAACGCCCATCATGTCCAGCAGATGCTGCTATTTGCACAGTATCTGCATCAGATTATAGCTGCCTCTCTATCATGGATTGTAGACAGATTATAAGTAGATCTTTGGAATACAAAAACCTAGAAACAAATAAGAGGATCAAATTATTAAAAACATTTAAATTCAATAAAGTTGTTCATCAGCTGACCAAAGGACTACAGCCCAAAAAAACTGTCATACCTGAAAATAGGACTCAGTGGTTCCCCGATTCTCCCTGAGGTATTTGATGAGAGAGGTTGGTGGGAACTTTGCTGTCAGGTTAAACACACTCAGAGACTCTAACATCTGCTTTACACGGCTGTGCAAAACTCTGGGTTGCACACAGTCAGGTTTCATAAATGTCTTTGTGAATTTGCTTCAATGTTTATTTGTGTTTTTGTTGCTGTTTTTTGGCTGCATAAGTCACCATGGTAGGCTCCACTGTACTGTATTTGTTGAAAGGATTATTAAATCTCTGTCAATATTGGAGTGCATAAACAAGAAGGGCACAAGTTTTATGAAGATAACAGTTTGGGAGAATTTGTTTTTATAATGATGAGGTTAATAAGGTCAAGAGCGTATTTGTATGCTCTTAATAATTTCCATCCATCCATTCATCCATTCATCCATCCATCCATCCATCCATCCATCCATGCATCCATCCATCCATCCATCCATCCATCCATCCATCCATCCATCCATCCATCCATCCATCCATCCATCCATCCATCTTATCCGGGGTCGGGTTGCGGGGGCAGCAGCTCCAGAAGGGAGGCCCAGACTTCCCTCCCAGCCTCTTCCAGGTCCTCCAGGAACCCCAAGGCGTTCCCAGGCCATAGAGAGACATCGTCCCTCCAGCGTGTCCTGGGTCTCCCCTCCTCCCGGTGGGACCTGAACTCCTCACCAGGGAGGCGTCCAGGAGGCATCCTTACCAGATGCCCGAGCTTCAACTGGCTCCTCTCGACGTGGAGGAGCAGCAGCTCTACTCTGAGTCCCTCCCGGATGACCGAGCTTCTCTCTCTAAGGGAGAGCCCAGCCACCCTGCGGAGGAAACCCATTTCGGCCGCTTGTACCCGTGATCTCGTTCTTTCGGTCATGACCCAAAGCTCATGACCATAGATGAGGGTGGGAACGTAGATCGACCGGTAAATCGAGAGCTTCGCTTTTTGGCTCAGCTCTCTCTTCACCACGACGGACCGGTACAGCGCCCGCTTCACAGTAGACGCTGCCCCAATCCGCCTGTCGATCTCCCGCTCCCTTCTTCCCTCATTCGTGAACAAGATCCCCAGATACTTAAACTCTCGGTCGGAGTTTAATAATTTTATGATCTCAAAATTTGTGCTTTAATTCAAAACAATTCATACTAGGTAGAAAAACTAATGCTTGCTCAGTGAATGTAACATCAAGCAGTTTTATCATAATCTTATCACCACTCTTAAGAAATGCTAATATATGTATTTATACCAGTTTTCGTTCTAAGGGTAAAACTGTCAAAAGTGGCCACAAAGTCAAAGTTCTAAAGAAAACAGGCTTTCAGTTTGTGAACAGAGGATGTCCTATTTTTCTCCTCTAGATTGAAAAGTTCAGTGTTACTGTGGGTATTCCCATGAACTGCATCTTCCCTGTGAAGAACTACCACCAAGAAATCGACCCGGACGATGACATTGACTCACTGATCCTCAGCGCCATGAAGCACATCATCAACTGTGGAGACGACTACATCAACTTCCACCACAATCGCTTTGACTCTTCATGAAACATGTTATTTTAATTCACCATTTTCCTGACTCAATCTCAATGTGTGGTAGACGTGTTTAACCGTAATGTTTATATTTCAGTATTTTTGTTCAAAACTAATTGCAAACGCCTAAACCAGATATTAAGGTGTTTGCAGTTACCTTCTGTTGTATTTTAGACCAGTAGTCAAATACTTTACAAATAATCTTAACCCTTACACTGTAAAATGTAAAAAAATTGCACCACATGTATACATATTAATGTTTTTAATCACAATAAATCTGATTTAAACCTTCAGATTGGTGTCATTCTCCTCATCAATATATTTTCTGTTTGACAATTGGACTTGCACACCTAACCTAAATGCAAAGTTTTCTGAGGTAAAATCAGTCTCAACATAATGTGCAGACTCAGTGTTTCTAAATGCTGATTTTTTTTTTCTCCTTTTGTTTAAACAAAAGGGGGAAAAAATCATGCAACAAGTAATGAAAAATCTTGGTAGCAATGGAGCTTTATTAGTAATCCAGCCATCATCTATCAGCCATCAAAGACATCAGTGTCTTGTTCAGACCCGCCTACTTCGGAGTGGGTTACATATGCAGCGTTTTGGGGAAATATGGATTCAACATGTTGGAATGACAGATCCAATAGAGAGACGGAAATAGGAGGTTCCTTCTCATCTTAGATTGGACTGGTGTGTTTTCATGCCTCTTAGAAAATCCTTTTTATTCAAAAATATAAAGTAAAAACAATCATTCCACAATGTGAGGACATTTTACTGAGTTATTTTATGGAGTTGATTTTTAAGTGGTGGTTAAAAAAATAAAATAAAATTCCTACTTGTTTCCCCTGTGAATAAAATTGTTAAATCTGCGCTGGTCTCTGCTCCTTTGGTTCTGACTAACTTGCCCCCTTTGTTCATAAAGAACCCATTGATGTGACATTAAACACGCCAGCTTAAAACAATGGTAAGAAATTGTCAGTTTTTTCCTTACATTCATAGCAGCAGCAGAAATCTTACTGTGTATCCATCTTTGATGTGTCCCTTCGTGGCCTTTTGGTTTATATTTATTTTTTATTTATTTATTTATTTTTATCTGTGTGCCAGGAGGCCTGCTTGTGCTCCTCGACATAATGTTTAACTAAATATAACAATTTAGCAAAAATAAACTGGTCTGGCTGCCCTCAGTCTAATAATGACTCTCAGAGCCTCCATGTTGTTCAGACACCGGGTCCATGGTGAGGAGCTGGGCGCATCTGAGCCTCTAACTATCAAATTATGGGAAATAATATTTATTTTTCAACATATGTTTCTGCAGATTTCTCTGCAAATCTCGCCGATTGTTCCAGACTTGTGGTGTGAATAGAAGCTGAATGTTGCTTCTCCATGTTTGGTTCAGGGGATGCAGAACTAAGCAAAGAAATGGTTCTCAGAACTTCTCTTTGCTTGGTCCAGCTTGGGTCTCAGTTTTGTAATCATTTCCCTCTTTCTGGTCCCCAGACTGACACTAGAAAAGGGAAGAGATTTTATGATATCAGCATTTCTGCTTTTGTGCCCATAAAATTGTCTTTCATGCAAAATTTGGGTAGGTTACAAAGAGTTTTCAATTTAAACTTATTTTTCTTTGCTTGTATTATTTTTTACTTTGTCCACATACAAAAAAAGTTCTGTGACTTCTGAACCTTTTCTGAAAATGCTGTTGAGGAACTCTGATTCAATTCAGTTTATTTAGTGCCAATCCACAAGAAAGGTCGTCTTGAGGCATTTTACTCATTTTAAGTTACCCACACTTTCCAAATTATCCTAATTATGGAGCCGTGCATTAAGCTCAGTTTATTATTCAGATTGGTTTAAAAAGTTTCAACTTAGAACAAAGGAGATGATTATTGATTTCTGAAGAAACAGGGTTAGACCAAACCGTTTCCATCATGGGAGACGAAGTTTAGGTGGCTGAGGAATATAAATACCTCGGTATTTGCTTTGAAAGCAAACTGGACTGGAGACGCAACGGTCAAAACGTCTCTAAGGAGGGACAGAGCAGACTGGACTTCTTCAGGAAACTTGGATCCTTCAAGGTTTGCACCAATATGTTGTAGATCTTTGAAATCTTTGGCAATTAAAACAACAATCAGAAACATTTATCCTTCTATCCAACCTTCAAAAGTGTCTTTTAAATCACATGATAATGAAAAGTGAAAGTAATTTGGATCAAGAGGTTTCGTATCTTGCAGCAGCGTCTCAGTCGTACACTGACAGGCAAACTGTGTTGGTCTCCAGCTTTAGCAGAAAACTGCATTGACGGTAAGGTTTTTATACTTTCAGGTTTAAAGGTCAGCTTTCTTGCTAAAGTTTAGAATTATTGAATATTATATGTGATCACCAACAATCCCTATAATCTACACAAATGTGTCCATTTGTTATTATTTGTTATTGTAACTATTATTGCATTTACAAAAAAAGATTTCATTCATAGCATTAAAGGTAAATTAGATATAACCGAATGTTTCTTTATTTCAGATATGGGAGTTTGTTGCAGCTCTCGTAAGTTTGCTTAAAACTGATTTTTTTAAATGTAATATTATAAATGAGATGTAATTTTTGTATCTACATTTTACAGTTCTTGATGAACCATGGCTGCAGATGAATTGGGGGTGAGTTTTAATGCAACAACATATCATAGAACAAGAAAAGAGCATTTTCACTTCAAGCCTATATTTCCTTTTTTGTAACCTGCTAACTTCAGTAAACATGTTTCTGTTCAGAAATTCAGCCGCTCGATTAGGAACTGCAGCATCTGAGTCGATGTTTATGCAGTGAGTTACAGCTAGGGGGCGATGTGGTGTTTGTTTTCCTGGGCAGAGACAAAGTGGCTAACCAGCAGTTCATAAAAAACTACAAACCTAAAGGTGAAGGTCAAGAGAAGCTCAGGATTCTTCTGCATGGACCGATTGGAGCTGGAAAATCCAGTTTCATCAACTCTGTCATCAGCGCCGTGGAGGGTAGAATCAGTGTCAGGGCTGCTGCAAACACCGGTCAGAGCAGCTTCACCAAGGAGGTGAAAAGAAAGAAATTATCCTTTCGTTTTTGTGTTGTAATGTCCATGTTTAGATCTGCAGTGATCTGAGAAGTCATGACTGATTTAGTGTTGGCCAAATAATATTTCTATAAACACATTATGTTTTCTCTTTAGGACTGATAAAATAATAGAAACAAACTTTTACCTCAAATAGTCAGCATAGAAATATCACAATTTAAAACCCCCAGAAAGGAAACGGGACAAAATCAGGTTTTTTAATTCAGGGGCAATAGTTCCCCAGTGAACCTGCAATTATAGACAATGGATGGATGTCTTATTTTTAATGTTTGTCTTTTTCTGGCCAACAGTACAAAACCTACAGCATTAAAAAAGGAAATTCTTTGGTAATAAATGACATGATGGGT
Organism: Poecilia reticulata; assembly: GCF_904066995.2. Classification (NCBI taxonomy): domain Eukaryota; kingdom Metazoa; phylum Chordata; class Actinopteri; order Cyprinodontiformes; family Poeciliidae; genus Poecilia; species Poecilia reticulata. The sequence goes on along the minus strand of NC_088850.1, from coordinate 1,814,840 downwards.
CTGAACTGTGGTAATCGGAGACAAAGAAGAGTCCATGAGAGAGACGTCAAAAGGGCCATGAAGGGAAACATCAAGGATGGATACACAGTAAGGTTTCTGCTGCAGCTGTTGAAAACTGAACCGGGAAAAAAGTGACTATCATTTGTTGCTATTGTTGTAAATATTTGACTGTTTAACTGTTTTCAGTTCAACCCTGAAAGTAGTTTGTCCAAAACCGATCCGTTCTACAAGAAGAACCCAACTATCAACGATAAAGCTCACATCCTGGTTACCGTCATTGATGCCAATAAATTGCATCTTCTGGGAGATTCTGCTGTGGAGACGATTCAGGAAATCAGAGATAAAGCCACTGACCTGGGTGAGAGAAAACTTTACAGCAAAGAATAAGAATCCACTTTTAAGTTGTTTTACTTTGAATAAAGTTAGTGAACAACATAATTTATTTTATTTTTTGCTTAATTGGTCAATTGCCAGACTTTTAAAGGGATCCATGGTTAGTTTAACATGTTGGCCTAATCCAGTGGTTTTTAACCTGGGTTCGGTCGAACCCCAGGGGTTCGGCGGAGCCTCTGCCATGGAGGTAAAGACTCACTTGTGTAAAGTCGTGATGACGCCCCGCTTTGCCATCACTGGCTGCAGAGGATCATGTTACATTGCTTAGCCAATCAGAGGATCACGTTACATTGCTTAGCCAATCAGAGGATCAGGTTACATTGCTTAGCCAATCAGAGGATCACGTTACATTGCTTAGCCAATCAGAGGATCAGGTTACATTGCTTAGCCAATCAGAGGATCACGTTACATTGCTTAGCCAATCAGAGGATCACGTTACATTGCTTAGCCAATCAGAGGATCACGTTACATTGCTGAGCCAATCAGAGGATCACGTTACATTGCTTAGCCAATCAGAGGATCACGTTACATTGCTTAGCCAATCAGAGGATCACGTTACATTGCTTAGCCAATCAGAGGATCACGTTACATTGCTTAACCAATCAGAGGATCACGTTACATTGCTTAGCCAATCAGAGGATCACGTCACATTGCTTAGCCAATCAGAGGATCACGTTACATTACTTAACCAATCAGAGCTGCGGAGGAGCCCTGATCGAAGGAGCTCCACTCTCAGCATGGATTTGAACTTGTGTCTTTAATTACTTCAGCAAAGCTCACAGTTTTTACCAAATGGACCTTACCAGGCTCCGCCCAGAAACGCCCCTCAAAAGTCCCACGTGGCTGCATGTCTCACAAACAAAGCCTTGCGGTGCTTAGCTTCTATGTGTAAACATGGCGTCTTTCACTTCGACTGACTCTCTGCAGAGTATTTCTGAGTCGATTAGTTTAGCATTTCTGCCGGATTTTCACAATATATCAGCCACGACAAGGGAACCAACAAGTTCATGTCATCTTTTTTGGACGACATCAAGGTGTTTGAGCCACGCAATGCCTCCAACATTGTGCGCATCACAGCTAAATGCTACCGGTCGATGAGGAACACAGCAGATCCTCACACCCTCAGCATAAATATAGCTGTGGACAAGATCACTGGGGAAATCATATTTTATTAATCACTACAGAAGGGTTCAGTGAAGGCGCATATGAAACTGGTGGGTTCGGTTCCTCAAAAAAGGTTAAGAACCACTGATCTAAATACAGGTGCTGGTTATAAAATTAGAATATCATGAAAAGAGTTGACTAATGTCAGTGATTCCAGTCAAAAGTTAAATTTGTATATTATATTCATTTGTTACACACAGACCGATATATTTCAAATGTTTTTTTTTCCTTTTAATGTTGATGATTATAATTCACAACTAATGAAAACCTCAAATTTGGTATCTCAGAAAAAATAGAATATTTCTTAAGACCAATACAAAAAAAATATTTTTAGGAATGTTGGCCAACTGAAAAGAGTTCTTAGTTGGGGCTCCTGGTGCCCAGATTACTGCAGCAATGCGGCGTGACATGGAGCCAATCAGTCTGTGGCTCTGCTCAGGTTGCTCTGATAGATGCTCCTGCTCCAGATTCTGGGACCTTGATTTTGATTTCCAAAGAAAATGCAAAATGTACTTTCCATCAGAGAATATAACTTTGGATCACTGAGCAGCAGGCCAATCCTTTCTGTCTTCATCTTAGGCAAGATGCTTCTGATGCCGACTCATGTTCAGGTTTGACAAAAGGAACATGGTCACAGCTGAAACGCTGTCCTGCATATATCAGTGTGTGGTGGTTCTTGAAGCTCTGACTCCTGCTGCAGTCCACTCTTTGCGAATCTCCCCAACATTTTTAAATGGTTTTTGTTTCACAATCCTCTCCAGGTTGCAGTTATCCTGATTGCTTGTCCATTTCTTTTCTACCTTTTCTCTATGAATGCACTTGGACACAGAGCTCTGTGCACAGCCAGCCCCTTTAGCAGTGATGTTTGTGTGTTGCCCTCTTGTGCAAAGTGTCAAAGGTCATCATTGAACAACTGCCAGGTCAGCAGTCATTCCTATGATTGTGTAATCTACAGACCTGGACTGAGAGTCAATTTAAAAACCTTTGCAGGTGTTTTGAGTTAATTAGCTGATCCTGCATGATTTATTTCTCTCCCTGGATCAATTGATGGTTCGTTAGAGGCCTAACAAGAACATTGACATACTGAAAAGGTTGTAACTATCCCCAGGAAGAGAATAAAACATGGAGGATGCCGGGCCTCCCTGCGTTACAGCATGAACAACATGGCAACCTTCATGTGACAATATTTTATTAAAATTTCTATAAAGCCATAGAGTCTACAGTATTATTACTTTATTGTTTTTACATCTAAATTAAATATTTCTTAAAGTATCTTGCTACAATTAATTGTGGATCCCATTAAGGATTCAATACTGAAATTCCTCTCTGCAGGGATTCCTCATGTGGCTGTTCTCACCAAAATTGATGAGGTCTGTCCTGAGATCAAAAAAGATGTGACAAATGTCTGCAAGAGCAGGAACATACAGGAAAAGGTACATAGTGTTGTACTTCTTATTTTATATACTTGGCACATTTCTATAAACATTGATTATAGTTGGGGTTTTTTTAATGTATTTTTTTTATTATTCAGAGTTTGATGACTTGACACTTGACAAACGTTTTAGCATTTTTGGTTCAAAATTTGCTTCTTCATTTTTCTTTAATCTGAGATGTTTTGGTTCTATTTGAAGGTTCAGAAGTTCAGCGAACTGGTGGGAAACGCTGAGAACTACATCTTCCCTGTGAAGTGCTACCATGTGGAGAGAAATCTGGACAATAACACTGATGCTCTGATCCTGAACACCCTGAGACACATCATCGAGATTGGAGATGAAAAACTTAGCAGCTAAATAATGACCTAAATTAAACTGTTGTCAAGGCATTCAAGCCATGTTTTCTACATGTTTCTTACTGGTATAATGTAAAACATGATTGCACCCATATTGATTTTATACGTTCAACATGGGAAAAGTTAAATGAACTAACTTTTTGGTCCAAAATAAATCTCAGATTTAGTATGAATGAGTGATGCAGCAGTAAGTTTGAGTATTGTGTTGATGTTTGCTTTAACAGGCTTTCAATAAAAGATCCAAACTACTTAACTCACTCAAACTAAATCATAAAACCAAGCATACCAGTGATTCAACTTTCTTCTGCCAAATATAGAAAGAGAAAATCAAGAGCCTTTATATTCTTTGTGTAAAAATAAGTAATTTAAAACGAGCAACATGGGAAGTGGAGGCTGCAAAGCTTAGTCATTTGTGTCGGTCATTGCTGCTGGTTCCAGTCTGAGGTCATTGGAACAAATCTGATCCAAACAGACTAAAATAAATATTAGCAATATGACAAAATCGCTGACATTTTTATTCTTCATATACATAAAGGATAATGTAGATAATGGAGCTGGACACAGTTGATGTAAGCTCTACATCATCTTCCTTTTACCTGCAATATGTAACTTTTATTTCAAAAATTGTTTTTTTAAGTATTCATTGAAATGTTCACCATGTCATGATAGTTTTGTATGTGAAAAGGTTGATCCTCTGTTTCCTCCCAGTGTTAACTAGGAGAGCGTTAAACCCTATCAGAGTCAGGGGAGGGTCTTAGCGCTGTCAATCACCTCTCTGCAGCACGTTCACCTCCTCTTATAGCTCCCCCGCAACTTGGATGTTTAAGAACAATAAGTAAAATAATAAAAAGTCAAAATGAAATTTAGTTAACAGTGCCACAATACAAATATAACAAATATAAGATTAAATTATAACCATAATTATTCAAACCCAAACAGTTGTTTGCTTTAAAACAATCGCATTCATTTTCTCCTGTTTTTTTGGTAAAGCCACATCAAAAGCAACAAACAGAATAAATAATTCAATGTTTATTGTAATCCATTTTATTTATTGTAATCTTGATTTAAGTTACTTTATCTTTGATTACTGAGCTTCACCAATCAGAGCATTTAACTCCAATTACAACCAGCTGACATTTCATACAAGGGTTTTTTGTTTTTTTTGCATAATCTTTTAAAATTTTTGAAAAGAATGGATTGCAGAAACAAAAATATTACTAAATAATTTCTTTTTATATTAAAATTACTTTGATAATTGGATTGTTTAGCTTTTAATACCATGAATCAGTTTTTGGGCCCATGAAAATATCTTGAAATGATCGATTTCCAAGATATGGAATGAAATTATTTATATAGGAAATTGAAAACAACTAAAGTTGTCAAAAGTTACTCAAAGTTTAATAAAAAAATAAACAGCACTAATTTAAGCAACTCATTCTTTTCATTAAATAAATAAAATATCCAATTAGTTGAATATTGAGCATTCTTTATGTCCTCGTGTGAGGAATAAGGCAAATTTATGAAAATAAAACTAAACTTTTATTTATTTGTAGAAATAGTCCAAACTCTGATATCATATGTTTTTATTTAATAACTGGTGACAGAAATGAGGCTCCAGTTGTTTCCTCTGAAGATCCCAACATTCAGACTTGATCTGAAGGATCCGCTGAACGTCTGAGGATCAGATTTATTCTCATATTTACACTCGAGTCAGTTTGTGGCTCTGGAAGGTTTCCATCTGTGTTTGTTTTCCTCTCGACCTCAGAAAGCTGCTGCTGCCTGACCCAGTTTTCCTGCCGGTCCTTACTGGGTCGTTCCCAGTGCAGGCGTGTCCGGCTCAGGCTGGATCTGGTTCTCTCCTTCAGAAGCCAGCAGCGTTTCTCACGTGAAGCAACGTCTTCGTCTGGTTCTGATAGACTTTTTTCACCTGATATGGAGGACGGCGTATTACGGCCATTTAAGATAGGAAAACAAAACAATAAAAATGTGTACATTTCTGCAAAAAACTCAGAAATTTTCTAGATAAAGCAAGACGATTTATGCACTAGAAAAGTAAAAGAAAGTCAAATTTTGAAGTTTTTTTCCAGTAAATTTGTGACTTTTTAAGTTCAGACATTATCTTGTTTTTTTAGAAAATTTCTGAGATATTTCAACGTATTTCATTTGTTACTATTATTTAATCATTTTTAACTCTTTCTCACAGTCGTAGTTCTTCTCAGGGTAGACGCAGCTCTCTGGGCTCAAGTCCTGAACCTGCAAATAAAAACACAACAAATCAGACAAAATAAATCACCACTAAGAAGAAAAAGATGGATTAAAATGTTAAAACTAATGATTTAATGATGCTCTGTAATTATTTAATAGTAAATAAAGAAACTCCTTGAGCATGGACCATGTGAAGTAACAGAATAATTTACGTTTCCCTGCAGCTCCTGGCTCCTGCAGTCATTTGTCTCATTGCTGATCACAGAACAGGCGTCATCAGTTTTGGTGAGATCGGCCACATGATGAATCCCTGCAGACAGGAAACACAGGAAGTCACTAATTTCACACACATTGTTTCTTAGTAACTTTATTGAAAGTAAATGACTTAAAAGATGTTTTTTTTTATTGTTGTAATGTTTCCTCTCACCCAGCTTGGCAGTTTTCTTTCTGTTTCTGATGTCCTGAATCGACTCCCTAACGGTTCCTCCCAGCAGATTTGATCTTTTACCATCTAAGACAGAAACCAGGATGTGAGCTTTTATAGTTGGTTGTTGAGCGAATAATTTTTTGACAAAGCACTTTGAGTTGAACTGAAAACAGCCAAATAGTTTTAACAATAATAATAAATTGTTCTTTATTCTCCATCAGCAGCAGAAACCTCACTGTGTATCCATCCTTTATGTCCCTTCATGGCCTTTTTTATGTTATCATGAACTTTTCTGTTACTCAGACCCATCATGTCATTTATTACCAAAGGATTCATGTCACCCTGTTCTCCAGGTTTTGTACCGTTGACCAGAAAAAACGAACATTCAACATGAAACCTCCATCCATCGGCTGTCCCTGCAGGCTGAGGCCTCTGAATCTTAAAAACTTTCGCTTTTGTCTTTCGATGTTTATTCAACTGAGCGCTGTCAAGGCTTGTTATAATCGCAGGATTTCTTCTATTTTTCTGCCATTTTATGCGGTTTTTATTAAAAAACTTCACCCAAAATTGTCCCCCGTATGTAATTTTCAGGTTCCAGTGGAATCGTAAGAGGACGTGGCCAAACTGCTCTACAGCGTTTGATATGGTGCAGTTTGATGCTTTGGGTCACTGCAAAAAAATAAAGAAAGAAAGAAATCCAGCATGATGCACGACTACGAGGGGAGTGAGACGTCTGGGCTGAACCACTGGCCCACTAAAGCACCGTCTAACCAGGAACACAAATATAAACCTTATCGGTGCAGACATGGACCCAACGCGCTGGGCGGGATGTTGAGATGTAAGAACGCGCCGCACATAATTCTCGCGTGTTGAATTATCCTCATAATTCAACACGTCTGACAGCGGTGGCTTTTAAACTCGACTCGTACCTTGATGAAGAATTCTCCAAAGAAACATCAGTCCTCACAGGGATAAATATCCACAGGTTGAGTGACAGAAGGCGCGCTGATCTGCACCGAGGTAAACTTCAGAGACTGGGCCGTGACGGCGTGCGAGGCGGCCAGCGGTGTGATTGGTGCACTGCTACCAACTTCCTGCCCTTTTCAACGCATCAGCTATGAACCAACGATTCTGCTCAGCGCAGCAAAACACTTGCAGTCCAGCTTATTAAAAAAAAAACAAGCAATTCTTAGCCTAGTTGGGGGGCAAGTAAAGCCTGGCAGCTGCCAGGCTTCTAATACTCCAGGTAAACCCTGTAGTGGTAAGTTTTCCAAACACAATTTGGTGCTTTAGATCAGGTCGATAATACACAGAAGTTCTGATGGCTGCAATGCTTTGACACAACTGGTTATATTTAGGTTCTTTTTTAACTGCTAAGGTATTCCTCTCCGATCTCGATGAGGCTCCTCAGGGTGTTGAGGATCAGAGCGTCGGTTTCATGGTTCAGCTTCTTCTCACAGTGGTAGTTCTTCAAGGGGAAGATGCAGTTCTCTGGGATTCCCACCATTTTGCTGAGGAGCTGAATCTGCAAGGAAAAACCAGAATAGATCACAAAGCAGCACAGTAGGGAAAAGATTTATTTAGTAAAGATCTATTCAGTAAAGTTCTTTAAGTATTTCAGAAAAAAGCTATATTCAGCTTTTTGAAAAAGCTGCAGTGTACGGACCATAAGCAGTAACAGTAGAACAGGAGTAATTTACCTTTTGCTGTAGTGGCCGGCTGTGGCAGACATTTTTTATATCTTCTCTGATCTCAGGAAAGGCCTCATCAATTTTAGAGAGAATGGCCACATGAGGAATCCCTGCAGAGGAAAGTAACTTACATCTCACTGTTTCACAATATGAAGCTCTGTGGACTGATAAATATATAAAATACAGCAGTTTTCTGTTTGTTTTGTGTTTTGTGGCCTCATTGGTGGTTGGATGACTTCATCCCGGGGTTTTGTGGTTCTGTGGTGTCTCTCACCCAGGTCAGTGGCTTCGTCTCTGATCTCCTGAATTGTCTCTGCTATATTTTGGTCCAGCTGATTTATTGTGTTGGCATCAAAGACGGTAACCAGGATGTGAGCTTTGTCGTTGATAGTTGGGTTCCGGTTGAAGAACGGATCGTTTTCGGACAACGAACTCTGAGGGTGGAACTGGAAACAGTTAAATAGTTGCAACAATAAGAAATTACATGCATTTTTTTCCCCGTTTAGTTTTTTCACAGCTGCAGCAGAAACCTTACTTTATACTCATCCTTGATGTGACCCTTCATGGCCATTTTCATGTCCTTCTCATAGACTCTTCTGTGTTTCCAGCTGATGTTGCTCAAACCTGTCATGTCATTCAGTACAAAAGGATACGCGGTTTCCTGGTCTCCTCTTTTAATCTTGTAGGTTATGTACTGTTGACCAGAAAAATAAAACAAATATTGGGAATAAACTTTTAATTTTGTCTGTTAATCAATTTAATTATTTTAAATTTAACATTTGAGTGTGAAAATTGTGATGGAGAATTTCAGATAAGTTGTTTTATGTCAGATCTGAATGACAGAACATGAAGTGAATGTTTTATTTTGAGTGCAGAACTAATCATCAGAATTACAAGATAGAGAATGAGAATATATTTTTCTCTTAAATGAGTCATTCATTTCCCTTTACCTTCTTGGTGAAGCTATTCTGGATGATGTTGCACGCTGTCGCCTTGTGACAGATTCTGCCCTCCAAGGCGCTGAGGACAGAGTTGATGAAACTGGACTTTCCGGCTCCGACTGGTCCATGCAGAAGAATCCTGAGCTGCCGGTGGCTGCCTTTAGGTCTGTAGTCGTTTATGAACTGCAGGTCAGACTCTCTGTCTCTGCTCAGGAAAACAAACATCACATCGCCCCCTAGCTGTAACTGACTGAACTACAGGACATGTTTGCTGAGGGAAGGCAGAGCTAGAACAGAGGCAACAGGTTTGAAGTCTTTAAAATATATATATGTTGAATAGACACTCACTCCCAATCAATCGGCAGCCATGGCTTTTCAAGAACTGTCAAATACAGAAATAAATGAAAATAATGACATCAAATTACATCATTTATAATCATACAAATATCAGTTTTAAACAAACTTACATGGAGGAAGAGCTTTGGTTTTTATACGTCCCATACCTGAAACAAAGACACATCTTGAGTTTTATCTCATTTTATAATTATAAATCATTTTCAGAAAATGCAATTATTAGATCCAGTTTACTTTCACTTTTCATAATTCAAGATAAACATCTCATTATATTCAGATTGGAGATATTAGACTTTAAAAGGTAGCATGTAACTATACACACATTTCTAGCTGAAAATTATAATGGACTTAAACATTTAGAGGAACTCCTTTGTTTTTTGTTTTCCTAAAACAAAAAAAGCTGCAGTCTGTAACTTTTCAAAAAATGTTTTTTTACATATTTGTTAAAATTGTTACCATGTTGTAACAATTTAATATGAGACAGAAACGATCAATCTCCTCCACCTCCTCCCTGAGCTACTACTGCTTTCTGCAGAAATGCTCCACTTGACCAAAAACAGCCAATCAGAGCCAGGAGGGCGGGGCTTAGTGCTGTCAATCATCTTTATGTCCATGCAGCTAAATGCTAATGGCAGAGAAACAACTTACTGTTAAAAGAAAACCGTCTTTCCGTCATCATCTGTGGCCATGCTAATTATCTTTAGGATTGTTGCAGGATCCTCTGAGGTGAACCAGCAGCTGTGTAAGGTCGTGTTGTGTTCTGGTCATATGAACTATATCTGTCCGATCATAGCTCATGAGATGTTCCTTTGAAATATTTACACACATTTGTTCATAAGTAACAGTGAATATGTATTTTTAGTACAGGAAGTAATCGCACATGTCAGACTGTTCAGACTATCACAGTTGATAACTGAAACATTATTGAATCAAAAATTAAAACCTACCTAACAAAAGAGGACGTTAAGTCGGTGGTTCACATCAGTCCAGCTGTTCTGCCCCGGTACGTTAAATAAAACACAGTAAACTGTTCTTCCCCTGTACATTAAATAAAACACAGTAAACTGTTCTTCCCCTGTACATTAAATAAAACACAATAAATAAACATAAACAAACTACAGCGCATTAGCTCCCAATGAGCAGTTAGCAACAGTTAACAGTTGTAACATTAAACATAGCTAAATTGCACGACATTAATAATAACCTTCACAAAACATGGCACAATTACTCATGAAACTCTGTATATTATTAAATTTGTCTAATAAATATGCTAAAACATAATAATGCTTGTAAAGAAAACAGAACCGATCCTGATTCGTACCAGAGTTACAGGCGGCAACAGAAAAAGGGGGAGGAGCTGCCGGTTACCGGTTGCTATGGTAACCTCCAACCGTCAGGAGAAGCACGTAACAACTTCCGGTCTAAACAAAATCAATACAAAGAATAAATGAACAAATAAACATATGAAATAAGTTAGTTTATTTTTTTTTTAAATTATGTTTTTCTTACCTGAATAAAAATAACTTAATTATAAAAGGATTTGTTTTTAAATTGTTATTAAACTTGTGAGTTAGAAGCTTAATATGGTTATTTCAGTATCGTTTCTTCCCTTAAATAAACCATAACTCCCCTTTTCACCTATTATTCTGGGAAATTCAACATTATGTAGTTTACTCAGCTTTAATGCTCCATATTATGTTTTTCTTCCTGTCAGTCATAATTTGATTTATGTATTTATTTTAGGAATAACGTATATTAGCTGCAAACAGAAAATCCAAGAAGTTGTAAACCGATGGCTGAGATGTTTTACAACTAATTATTTTAATGGTTAATTGTGGGCATGAAAAAGTTTACAAAATAATTCAAATTTCTGTTAGGTTATACATAATTTAAAAGTAAATCAACTCCCTTCACTTGAAACGCAACAAATAAGTACAGGAAGTAAAATTATTTAAAATAAATATATAGTTATTAAAACCTGACTCTTCTACATCACATGAAAGCACATATTAATTTGATTTAATCTGTAAAGATTATGTTAAAAATAAAATTCATAGCAGAAACATCTTTTAGAAAGATGTAATGATCCAAATCAATATTTGGATCAATCAAGACGAAAATTATCTTCGTTATTTTTTGTCACTCACACATGTTTATATGAAAAAAACTTTCTGACATGATAACCTTTCTTTTAAGTAAACAAGAATTTTAGAAAATAGTATGAAACATCAAAGCTGTGAAAGACTTAAATAACTTAAAACTTTATAAATCGATCAGTTCAGCCTGTGCAGCGCTGAGCGCAGTGATGCGGAGCTCCAGCAGGGGGCAGCACGCTCTTACTTTCTGTTCGGTTCTGTTGTTGCTGCGCGTTGAGTCATCCGGTTTAAAATAAACGTTTTTCTTCCCATCAGTATGAAAATACCAGGAAAGATAGGATGCTTAGAAAACTCCAGGTTTAATGTATTATTAAACATATATCGGTTCGTTTTCTTGGTTTTCTTCAAGGGTCAAATTAATTTTGTCAGACAATAAAAAACAACTCAAGTTGACAATTTCTTGCAGTTTAATTTAAAACAGGCAAAACAATAACAGAAAACATGTACATTTATTCTAATTAAGTAAGTCACATCAAAATTATCCAATTATGCATCAGCAATTATGAATTGAGTATTGAGCATTTCTGTTTTTATGTCACTAAAATAATTCATATATTATTGATGTGGGGAATGATTTATGAAAACAAAATCAAACTTTTACAGACAAAATGAAGTAGATATTCTTTATCTTTATAGAAAGAGATCAAACTCTGATATTATCTGAAGATCCCAAAGTTCAGATTTAATCTGAATGATCCACTGAACGTCTGAGGATCAGATTTATTCTCATATTTACGCCTGAGTTCTGGAAGGTTTCCGTCTGTTTTTGTTGCTGCTGCTGCTGCCTGACCCAGTTTCCCTGCCAGTTCTTACTGGGTTGTTCCCAGTGCAGCTGTGGGCGGCTCTCTTTCAGAAGCCAGCAGCTTTTCTCACATGCAGCAAAGTCTTCATCTGGTTCTGCTTGACTCATATGTAGGTCGGAGTATTACGGCCATTTCAGATAGAAAAAAAAAAGTACATTTCTGCCAAAAATCTCTGAAATTTTCAGACTCAGAAATTAGATATAGCAAAATTTTCACACTCAGAAAATTTCTGAACTTAAAAAATAAATAGGTTCTAAATAATTTCTGAGATTATTTTAACATTTCTGAATATTTTTCTCAAAATTTACAACTTTTGGAACTCAGAAATTTTCTCGTTTTGTCCTAGAAAATTTCTAAAATTAATCTAAAAATGTCCTAATTTTTTTTAGCAAGTTTTCAACGTGTCAACCTCAGAAATGTTCTTTATCTTTGCAGACAATTTCAGAAATTAATCTAAAATTTTCTAGGTTTATTTCAAATTCTCCATTTTTCAAGCTAAGAAATTGTTTTGTAGAAAATCGTAGATCCTATAATCTCAAACTTTTCAAGTTCAGAAATATGCTTATTTTCTACAGAAAATATCTAATATTTTATTCAAAATTTCCGATTTTATTTCTGGCAATTGTTCAATTTTTTAAGGTTAGAAATTTTCTTGATTTTTGAAAAAAAAAATTCTGAAATTAATCTAAAAATTTCAGAACAAGTTTTTTAATTTTCAAGTTTAGAGGTTTAGTTGTTTTTTTCTAGAAAATGTCTGAGATTAATATAAAAAATATTGATCTTTTTTCCAAAATTTTTTCCACGTTTCTTTCTAAGAAATTTCAGAATTTGACTTTAATCAGTTGTGACTTTAATCTCAATTCTCATCATTTTTCCAGTTTATCCCGCAGCATCAGCACTAGAATCAACAACAGCAGCAGCAGCATCGGGGGAGCTGGCAGCACCATGAAGGGGAAGAAAACCTCCTCCAGGAGGGGAGCAGCCGACAAGCGGAGCTGAACCAGTCAGGAGGAGGAGGAGGAGCGGATGGATGCCAGCCTGGGATCAGACAGCAACAGCAGCAACAACAACAACCCTCCTCCGACTGGAACCAGCTCCCAGTTTAATCATTATTATGGGAATGGAAGAGGAGGGCCTTGCTTTGATCAACATGGCGGACAACAAAGCCCAGGGACTGGGGTAACAGCGGCGGCACACACGGTACACGGCACCATGGACCAGGTCCACAACTCCCACGAAGGCTACAGCAACAACAGCCCGTACAACCACTATCCGAACTACCGAGCGGGCTACGGGAGCGGCGGCTACGGGGGCATGATGAGCCCCTCACGGCAGGGGAACAGCCTGATGGGCCCGGCGGCCGCTAACCCGGCCAAAGCGGCTATGGTGACCGCCAGTTCTCCGGCTGGAGGAGGCGGAGGAGGATTCCAGCGGTTTCCCGGACAGGGTCAGCAGCACCCCTCGGGGGCTACGCCGACTTTGAACCAGTTATTAACGTCTCCGAGCCCGATGATGCGCGGCTACGGAGGCGGATATTCAGATTACAGTAATCCCGCTGTACAGCAGCACCAGTCGGGTGTGGGGCCAGCCGAAGACACGGGCTCTCAGTACGGATCAGCAGCAGCGCATGGTTGGGGACAACAACAGAGGAGTCACCCGGGTCACAACGGACCGAGCAGCGGAAGATCTCAGGTGATTTAACCGGAATTAACGTCTGTTTTTCCCAGATAAAGACACCCACCACGGTCTGTTCTGTCAGTTAGCCGCTATGCTAACCCCGCTAGCTCTACTGGTATCAGTGACAGACCTGATTTACACAACACGACACGCGGATTCCTGGTATTTTGGACTAATTATTTAACAAAATACAACACTGCCTGCTTTATTTCTATTGGGAATATCGATTTTCACCAAATAGAGGTAAAATATATTGCTAAAATGTTGTATTTTGTGTCCAAGGTGACTCCCTGTTTAGCTCGATATGCTAAGCTAATGTTAGCCTCGTAGGCCCGAGCGGATCTCGCGGAAACAACCGTTAACGGTTATATTTCCTCATTTTTAATCAACTTCAAAGTAATTTAACTACATTTAGGAAGATTAAAAGATGATGACATGAGTTAGAAATTATCTGACAGCTAATTCCTCCCCTGACACCCAGTAACCTCTTATCATATGCTAATTAGCCCGTCTTTTTAGTTAATAAAACCGATCATCACGTCGTTTTTTTCACCGACACTTCAGTCAGAAAACGGTCCAAATTGTGATTTAAACCCAGTTTTTATTCATCCAAGCTGTCCAGGTTTGAGCCCCTGATCTGTACAGAGATTTATGGGCAAAACGCCCACAGTGTCCAAGTCTCCAAACAGGAGCCCTGACCTTCACACATGCAGATTAGCCATGTGCCCATCAGCACCGGGATAAATACACAGCTGCCCCCGCAGCTACAGCTGCCAGCCAGCCGGAGGCAGCAGTGTCTGACACCGGTCAGCCTGTCACCCGTGTCCGGGACATCAAGCAGGATTTTAATTTTCAACTTTTAATAGCACAAGTCATAGTAATAACCATATCCTCTAACAAGAATCTCAGCTTAAAAATAGAGGTTAAGTTATATTTAAAGAACTTTAAGGGCTTTTCCAAACTTCTCTCCATAAATAAACATCAATAAACAAATATTTTAGTTGCATATTTTAATGCCGATTTGGGAATTCAGATGTCGGAACGTCTAAAAGTTGCATGAAACCATCAATAATAAGAGAATAATTTAAAATTTGAAGAAAATTTACACACATCTTGAAGAAAAAGCCACCCAGTGTCAGTACTTTGTAGAATCATCAAGTCTCTTATGGTATCCAGCTGAAATTTTTTGATTCTTTCTCAATTGGATTAATGTCTGGACTTTGACTAGGCCTTCTACCCAATGATTTTACTGTGATCTCAATTGGTTTGTCCTGCTGGAAGGTGAACCTTACAGGTTTTCCTCCAGGTTTGTCCTGGATTTAGCTTCACCCGTCTTCACTTAAACTTTGACCTGCTGAAGAAATTCAGCACAGCATGATGCTGCCACTAACATGCTTCACTGTGTGTGGATGATGTGTTCAGAATAATCTTCTTCCAGATGTTTTTATTCTCCTACATGGCTTGCAGCAAACTCCAAAATGGACATGCATGTGTTTTTTAACATGTTGCTACTCTTTCATATAGTTCAGATTTATAAAGTTTGCGACTAATAAGTATGTTTTCCACCTGACAGTGGATCATGCATCATAGTTTGAAGTTTAACGTAAGGTAATGTAAGGTAATTTGATTAACATGGCACATTTTCAGCAACAGGGCAATTCAAGGTGCTTTAGACAATTTAAGCGCTTTTTTAACGTGGCAAATGTGAAAAAGTTGAGCAGATATGAACATTTTTGCATGTGGTTCTGAAAGCTTCAACTGAACTCCTCAGGTTAGATCAGGAATATAGATTATTTAAACGGCGCATTGGAAAATAAACAGAATTGAATTTGTGATATTGGAAGGTATTTTTGTTGCATGTTGATGGAAAACCTTTAGCTGGATCAAAGCACAAAGTTGCGCTCTGTTGTTGCTAATTTATTATTTTAAAGCATTTATGTCCATAAATCTAATTAAAATCGCCTCTTAACTGACCTGAGATGAGAACTATCGTTTATTTGTTTACATTCTGGTTATTGATCAGCTGTTTTTGCGTTCATTCAGAAAGGATTGATCTGTTTCCGTCTCCATGGTAACGTGTTTCCTCGTTGTGAGCGTGGACGTTAAAGCTGATCCAGGCGTGGCGGTTGCTCGTTGCCTCCCAGGTTGCCCAGATTGCTCTCCTGCAGTGAGAGTGAGGAAGCAGCAGGAGACTTTCTGCTCCACAAACCCTCGTCATCCTGCTGCAGCCAAAACAAAACGCTGCCAGAACGTCTAACCTCTGAATCTGTCTGGAAGGTTTTTATACGATTTGAGATCAAAACTCAACCGACATAAAGAAATGATTAGATACCTTCATTTTATAGTTTAATTTTACATGCCAACTTATTTAGCATGAAGACGCACTTACCAGATTTGCCTAATTAGTTTTATTTTGTTTCATGTTTTACGTCTTATATTTTATAAAGCACTTTGTGGTTTCTAACCTGTTAAAGGTGCTGCATAAATAAAGTTTACTTACTTACTTTTAAGGTGTTAATAAGGCAAGAGTGATACCTGACTACTAGGCTGTAAAAGGTTTAATATTTAAAATAATTTTATTTTTATTCTGTTTATTGCTTGAGGCACGGCTGCACAGTGGCGCAGTTGGTAGAGCTGTTGCCTTGCAGCAAGAAGGTTCTGGGTTCGATTCCCAGCCTGGGGTCTTTCTGCATGGAGTCTCCATGTTCTCCCTGTGCGTGCGTGAGTTTTCTCCGGGTACTCCAGTTTCCTCCCACAGTCCAAAAACATGACTGTCAGGTTAATTGGCTTCTCCAAATTGCCCCTAGGTGTGAGTGTGTGTGTGTGTGTGTGTGTGTGTGCATGGTTGTGTGTCCTGTGTGTCTCTGTGTTGCCCTGCGACAGACTGGCGACCTGTCCAGGGTGTACCCTGCCTCTCGCCCGAAACGTTGGCTGGAGATGGGCACCAGCAACCCTCCCGACCCCACTGAGGGAAAAAGGGTGCAAGAAAATGGATGGATGGATGGATATTGCTTGAGGCATAAATAGGATTACAGATTTTTGACTGTGGCTCCATCGGTCATGATAACAAATTTTGCTGGCTGATGCATTGTCCCAGAAATGATCGTGATAAATGATAATATTGTTGTTTTGAGTTTTTCAAGTCATATAATGCATAAACGCATTCTCAAAAATCAGTAACTTTAATTTCTTGTAAATATTTAACACTGGAACTGGGAGATATTTTAAATGTCCAAAATAAACAAAAATTTAAAAAAGAACAAATTATGAAATCTCTGTAAAAAGATTGTATTTACAAAAAAGAAGTTAGTTATAATCTAGCCATGCAGATGGAAATTATTAAAAATTATTATTATTAACTCATGATGGGAATAATAGATTTATTGCTTATTGCAGTTATTGTGAATAAGAACTCATTCTTAATATCTGGTTGATTGAAGTTGGGCTATAAAATATCAGAAAAATATGAAATTGTGATACTTCTGTTAATGATATCGATGGCTAATAATTGATAGTTTATCAGTATCTGTGACAGTGTTTTTCAAAGTGAAGCCCGCAATGAAGATCAGAAAGTTGGAGGGAAAAAAAAAAGTAAAAGATGATCATATTAAAAATAAATATACATTTTTATGTTTTTCAGTCATCATCATCATCATCATTATCATCATCAGATTTAAATGTCATAATCTAAAATTTCATGATACAATTTCCAAAACAGAATTAATTGACGATTAAAATCGGAAGGTGTGAGGCAAATTGTATTCTAAATGAATGTAATAGTTACTGAATAATAAATAATTTTTAAATATTATTGTTCCTTTATATATTTTATCTGTTGGTTTTTAAAGCGAATTTAGCAAATATTTGTTAGATTTTTCAGTCTAATTTATAGAAATAGATTCACTATTTTTCTGTTTGCCGTTGCCTGCAGGTGGCGCCGATGGACCCGATGGCGATGAAGCGCTCTCAGCTCTACGCCATGAGCAACAGCCCGTACTCCCAGCAGCAGGGGGCGCCGTACCCTGGACAACCCTACAGCTCCCCATCGCCCCACAGATACCCCATGGGAATGTCTGGCAGGGGGCAGATGGCACTGGGAGGGATGCAGTACCCTCAGCAGCAGGTAGGAGGCGCCATTTGGATTATTATACCACAAAACTGGATAAAATGAACTGTTAAACACTCAATAAATCACATTTTTAAGTTAATATTGTTAAAAGCAGCAAATTCATGTTACCGTTAAAGATTCACTACCTAAATATTTTTTAAAAATTCAGAATTTAGCTCAACATTTCCTATAAAATTTGCTTAAACTGGATTTCTCACCAGAAAAGCAAATTATCCTTCAGTCCTGATAATGACGAGAACATGGCTTATACGTCCTTAAAAGTTTTTTTTCTCTAGTTTGCCTGCAGAATTACAACCACAAAAGAAGAAGTAGAAAAATAACATCCACGTCATCCACAAATGTAATTATACAACAAAAAACAGGAGTAAATAATAAAAATATGGCGAACTCCAAAATAATTTTATAAATGAAGATCTTCTAAAGTGAAACCTTTTCCTTTTTATCTGGCTTAGCTAAGGTCAAACAACTTTAGTCAAATTATTTAGAAACAATCAGAGTGCAGCAGAAATGGGCCGAGATGCTAACCCTGAGGAACTCCATATATTATTAAGTAGGAGTTGTAAAACAGAAGCTACAACCTGATGAACCTGAACTGTGTACAGGTGTTAGAAAACCAACATAAACTTAGTTTTTGCTTCTTTTTTTCTGCTTTTCTTTCTGCTTAACTTGAAATAACATTTTACCTTCATCTAGAATCCACCCATTCTCTCTCTCTTTAAGAGAAAGTCACCATGTTATGGCTCTGAGGTGATGATTCACATTCATCTGAGTAACAAATGTAACTGTACAGTAATCTTAGTGAGCTATGGGTGTTTTATCGGTCGTCATTCTCCTCCCTGGCCCATCTAAACTCTCCTGAACCCTGAGGTGAGGCGTCTCCGTCTCAACATGTTGCAGCAGACGGCTGCAGTGGAGCGGGTCGGGCCCGGCTGCTCTGGGTCGGCCTATTTCTGGACTCCAGCCGGTTATTTTTAGACTCCAGACTGCTGATTTGGGTCTGAGGCTTCTGCTGCTTTTCAGCCGTCCTGGATGATTTCTGACAAAAACAATGATTCTGAGCCGCGGATGTTCGACTGTCTGAGGATTTGTTTGAAGCTCTGGATGTTTTCTGCTAAAGACTGAAAAGTTTTCATTCCTCAGTTTTTCACTCTTTAGTTTTGCTGCATCTGAAATTTCTCTTTAACAGCTTGAATAAATAAGTGAAGTCAGAATAGTGAGTGTAATGGGGGATAGAGGACATTTTTCAGTAAAAAAAAACATAATTTAAAATTGTTTATAAAAATACATTCTTTATTTGAACAAATCGATAAAAAAACAATGTTTTGCAGCATAAGAATCAATCACTTTAGCTACTGTATTTGTCTGAAAACGAGTGAGAAGACGTTTGCACTGATTTCATGAAGTATTTCCTGTAGCAGTCAACGCTACTACAAACCTTTATAAGCCTCTGACTGAAGACTGTTTCCTGGCATGCTAGCATTTTAATCTCCAGGCAGCAGAGACAATAATCCTGGATGATGCCATCACTTCTTGGCTAGCTGTGCTAATCCAGCTCCTTTGCTTTTGCTGCTCCTCTTTAAGTCAGTTTGACTGTTTGTTTAGAGATGCTGGAGTAGAGGATACAACCCTTTACTTCTCTACTGCATCCACAAATTCTCCTTTTCATCTTCTGGTTGGTTAGACTGAAATCTCCTGGAAGGTTTTCCTCACATCTCATACAATAATTATTCAATAAAATAAAAATGTCCAATATTAAAATGCATTAAAAATGATAGAAAATGTGCAAAATATGCACTCTGTGAGTTACATTTCAGATGAAATTTTTTAAACTGATACATTTATTACATTTAGTTTCTTAAGAAGTAACTAAAAATGCATTAAATACATGGATCCAAAAATATATTTATCCACTTAAACCGATCAATGGTAATAAAACGTTTAATGTTTAAATTATAGTATTTAAAAGTTTCAAGCAGAAAATATTTAAAAAATCATAATTTAAGAGGAAGTTAAAACATATTTAGAAATCCTCGAACTAATTTGGTTTATAGAAGTTGTATGACCAGAGAGACGTTGCTGTTGACCTCTGACCTCTGGGACTGGTTTCCCCCAGATGAGCTCCCAGTACGGCCAGCAGCAGCAACAGAACCTGAGCTTCAGCCAGCCGGGCCAGCCGCCGTACTTCAGCCCCCCCCAGCAGCAGCCGGCTGCCCCCAGCCAGCCGCCATACATGCAGCCCTGCCCGCTGCCGCCCCAGGTAGGAAACGCTGTCTCCATGGCAACGATGTGGAGACAACGACCTCAGAGCAAGTCATCGTCGGGATTAGATAAAAAAAAACCATCAAAACTGTTGAACTGTTCTGAACTATTTGTCTGTCCATCTTTTTAACACTTGCCAAAAATATAAACAGAATCTTTAATAACTTATAAAAGACAAATCAGAACCTGAAAACCTTTCAGACCAGCTGATTGGTTGATTTTAACCCTGTGGGCAGAGCTACGCAGACAGAAGCTGATTGGTTGATTTTAACATCTGGGCGGAGCTCCGCAGACAGAAGCTGATTGGTTGAGTTTAACTTCTGGGCGGAGCTCCGCAGACAGAAACTGATTGGTTGATTTTAACTTGTGGGCGGAGCTCCGCAGACAGAAGCTGATTGGTTGAGTTTAACGTCTGGGCGGAGCTCTGGAGACAGAAGCTGATTGGTTGAGTTTAACAATCAGAATCTGTTTGTTTTAAAGTTCATGATTAAAAGTCAAACTGCTGCTGATTCTTATGATTGGGATGTTGGGACTAACGGTGTGTTTTTCTGTCTGCTTCATGCAGGAAGTTCCTCAGGAGGCATATGGGGGGCGGGGCAAGTCTGCAGCAATGACTCCTGGGAAATCGAACCAGGAGGACCTGAGCCAGCAGGAGAGGCCGTCCAGTCTGCCGGTGAGTCAGACTCAGAAACTCTGGATTCAAATCAAATGTTTGGGTTGGTGACCTGAGGCAGACGTTTTATTTTGAAAAGCTGATCATGATGGGTCACCGCTGAGTTATTTTAGAGCGCTGAGCTGTTTGTTGTTGTGATTCAGACTCTGACTGTGAGGCAGATTGAGCAGATTTCAGGCCGCGCCGCTGCCCTTGCAGCCAGATTGTCCTGCAGCTCCCTGTCCTCGTCCATAATGACGCCGTCAGTTTCTCCTGGCCGCTGAAATCTGCAGAGATCACGCTCTGAGCGGCCGCAGCTTCCTGCTGGGAGGCCAGCAGAAATAATGATGATTCACAACAAATCGCTGAGTCAGCGGCTCCTCAAGCACCTCACTTCCTGTTTTACAGCACACATTATTATTTATCCACAAAGAAGAAAACGTAAAAGCATCTGAATAGGAAGGAATTCTGAACTTTAGGTTCTGGTTCAGTACTTAGGTTCTGGTTCAGTTCTGTAGGTTCTGTTCTATAGGTTCTGGTTCTGTTAGCAGGTTCTGGATCAGTTCTGTAGGTTCTGGTTCAGTTCTTAGGTTCTGATTCAGTTCTGTAGGTTCTGGTTCAGTTCTTAGGTTCTGGATCAGTTCTGTAGGTTCTGGTTCAGTTCTGTAGGTTCTGGTTCTGTTCTGTAGGTTCTGGTTCAGTTCTTAGGTTCTGGTTCAGTTCTTAGGTTCTGGTTCTGTTGTTTCTCCCGTTAAGTGTGTCGCCTCCAGCTGCGATCCGTCCTCCTTCTCGCCGTCTCTTCGTCTCTGATGTTGCGCCGCCGTCCTCTTCCTCTCGTCGCTCTATCTGAAGTTGTGCTGCCGATGCGGTTGCCGTGGCGACGGCTGGTTTGAGAACATCCTCAGCTGTGCTGAGAGGCCTCAGTAATGAGCAGAGCAGAGATCAGAGGTTTCTGAGGTTTCCTGTTTGATTAGAGAACATCCTCCATCTCATCTCGTCTCATATGGAGGAGTGGAAATGAATCACACACACACACACACACACACACACACACACACACACACACACACACACACACACACACACACACACACACACACACACGGGCCAGTCTGAGGCTAGAACCCAGTAGATGGATGATGGAGCGGCTCCGTCGCTGGAATCTATTTACCAGTTTGATTGACTGCTTCAATCAAACTGTCTCTGCTCCATCTGAGACCTTTGGGTTGCTATAGCAACCTGATTCTCCTCTCTGACATCAGGTTTCATCATCTATTTTGGTGCTGGTTGTTGTGAGCTTGCTGTGCTGCTTCCAGGAGTCTGGTTCTGGTTCTGGTTCTAATCCAGAGTCTGGTTCTGGTTCTAATCCAGAGTCTGGTTTTGGACTCCAGAAACGGGGCGATCAGAACCGATGCAGCGGTAAACACCTGGTTGCATCTGGTCCTCGCAGAGAAACGCAGACGGCTGATTGGTGGAGATGTTGGAGGGGGAGGCCTCTGATTGGCTGGTTTAAAAGTTTTCGTTTTGTCTTTTTCTTTTATTTTTTTCCTTTTATCTTCTTGTTTCTTTTTTCTTCTCTTTTGTCTTTCCTTTCAGAATTTCTCTTTTTTTTCTCTTTTTCTTTTTTTTCTCTTCTTGCGGTTTGTTTGTCCTTCCTCCTGACTTTCATTTTTCTTTCCCTTCTGTCTTTCTGTCTATTTCTTTGTTTTTATGTCTTTCTATTTTCTGTTTCTTTCTTTCTTTTTTCTTCTCATTTTGAACAGTGTTGAGTATTTAGAGTTCAAACTGTTGATGTTTTCCGCCTCTTCGTGTTTAGCCCCACCCCCCATTGTTAAGCTCCGCCCCTCTCTCTCCTCCAGGATCTCTCCCGCTCCATCGATGACCTGCTGACCGGCACCGAGGCGGCGGTGAGTTCAGGGGCCTCCGGTTCCGGCAGCGCTCAGGGCGACCAGGGGACTCCGGGGGCCCGCTCTCCTTTCTCCCCCCACGTTTCGCCGCGCCTCCCCCCTCCGGCCCGAACGGGTCCCTCTCCGTCCCCGTCGCTGTCCCCCGCCGGGTCCCGCTCGGGGCCCCTGTCCCCCACCAGCGGTCCAGGTGGGATGAAGCCGATGAAGATGATGTAGACGAGTGCTGTGACCTCATTGTTTTAACTGTGGTTCTGTGTGTTTCAGGCCCTCAGGCGGGCCCCCAGGTGTCTGGATCAGACGTCAGCCCCCACTCCTCCCAGTCGGCCATGACTCCAGACCGAGGTTCGGCCCCTGCCTCCATGTTGGGCCCCAGAGCGTTGATGTTTTCTCTGATCGCTGTTTGGCTCTTCCTCAGGTTTCCCTCCCTCCATGCAGCGCAGCAACCAGGGGCCACATTTCGGCCCCATGTCCCCCCACCCAGCACCGGCCGGCCCCGGGCTCCACGGCTCCTACCAGCAGGGCAGCCACTCCTACGGCCCCCCAGGTGGGACATGAGCAGAGCTGACAGTAACTAGTTACCTGAGTAACTTTCACTGAGCTGCTGGACTATCTGATCACTGGGATCAGTTAAACTTTTGGGCCCCTGCCTGCTCTGCTGTGGCCCCTGAAGCTACAGAGGAATAAACTCATTGGTTCTGGTGTTCCTCAGGTACCTACCCTCGGCCCCCTCACTACGGCGGGACCCCTGCGGCCGGCTACAGCGGCCCCGGCTCGGGCCCCAGCCTGGCTAACAGCATGGGGCTGAACACCGCCGGGCCCATGCACGGGCAGGGCCCCTCCACCCCGTCAGGCCGAGGCCCCGGGCCCGGAGCCGGGGGCCGCCCCTACATGACTGGACCCGGCACCGCGGCCCCCACTTCTCCCAACATGCCGCAGGCCGCCGGCCAGGGCATGGGGCCCCCAGGGGCCACCTCCAGCTGCAAGCCGCCAGACATGGGCCCCAACTCCGGACCGAGCGCCAACGCCTCCCTCAGCGCTCACAGCAGGTGAGAAACAGGAGACACTCTGGAGGAGAGAGCGCCCCCTGCTGGGTGGAGGCCAACAGGCTGATTTCTGTCTGAAGGTTTAAATACTGAGGACAGAAAATAAAAGATTTAAAGGAAAACATGACATCTGACCTTATGACCTCAGCTTAGAATAACAAAATACAACAGGATCTAATTTCCATTTTAGTTATTTTCTTTTATTTTATTATTCTCTAAAAACGAAATTACAAACGACAGAAAAGTAGATTTTACTTCACTCATCTCTTCTATGAGATTTAGAGCCAAACTACAAAATTTTAGTTTAATCATAAGAAAAAGCCATAAAATGTTACCAAAACAAAGTCTTAAAATGATGGAAAAGAGGTTTATTTTGTTTTTAGGATCTGAGTGAGTAGCTCAGTTCATGAGCTTTTTTGTTAAATGTAGAATTTTATTCTTCTTCTGTGCTTGTCAGACAAAATGGCCGCCCTGAGTTATGGGAACACTCAGACTTCATTGGTGCAAAAGAAATCCAGATCTTTAAAAAAAAAACAATAACTATAATAACTGACTAAATTGATTAATCACCCAGAGTTACCTCTGGTATTAATATTGATCGGTTTTGTTTAATATCCAGGCAGGGCAGCTACTCAGCTATGACAGCGGTGAGAGGTTCTGGAGGTCCGTTCAGCAGCTCAGGCAGGATGACCCCTCAGGGCCCGCCTTACATCGCTCCAGGTAGGAATCATCAGTGCCCAGGAATCATCAGAGATTATAATCCTTCATCTGCGTTTCGTTTTTCTCTCCCTCCCTGCAGGATTAGGGATGATGGCGGCAGACGGGACAGGAAGTCATGACCTGAAGCAGCGGGTCGAGCTCCGCGACGCCGTCGGTTCTGCTCCTGATCCAACCAAAATGAAGGTTGATTTGATTTATTTCAACAGACTCGCTCTCCACATAGACATATAAAAGAACAAAGACATGATACACAACAACACATACAAAAACCTCCTGGTTTAACGAACGACTGATTAAAAACAGCAAGTTAAGGAAATATTAAATTAATATAGATTCTGAAAAATGAAGTTAGAGGTGAGAATAAATATAAACATTGTGTTAACTACAGATTATGCAAAGTGAGGAAAAAATATACAAATTAAACGGGAAATAAATACTGGAAATGAATAATCGTTCTGGATTAATTTCACAGCTTACTTACAGTGTAACTAAAACCCCAAATCTATTTTTTTGCAGATAAACTGTCTCCTTAAATGTTCTATCTTTATATATCTGTGCAAATGTGTTTAATGACGCAATATTTGGTCTCAAACTGTCTCAGTGCTGCCCTCTGTGGGCACTGGTGGTACTACAGCTGAATTTTCCTATTGGTTCCAGTTGGTTGACGTTTACATCACTTTTCTTTCCAAACAAGCCAATTTCTCATATTTAATCTTTTATTCCTGAAGAAACTAATTTCCACCATGTTTCTTGGCAGCTCAAATTATTCCAGGACCAAAACTGTTCCGTTTTTTTTTTTTAGTAAAAACTTCCTTTAAACCTGAGTGTGTGGCCGCCCGGTGTGTGTTTTGCAGCAGGACAGCTACGGCTCGCAGTGTGTGGCGCCGCCGCCCAGCGCCGCCTGCCCGATGTCCCCCAGCCCGGCCAGCGTGTCGTCCTGTGTGGGGGAAGACAGCGACGGCATCGGCAGCCCCGCCTGGCTCAGGACCCCGTCCAGCCCAGTAAGCCCCGCCCACAACGCTAAAGAAACGTTTGGAGAGAAATTTGTGCCAATATTATTACTGCGAGCAAAGAACATGTTTGAAAAACTCAAGAAAGTCAGAATTTGAAAAACTTATCAGTAAAAAAAAAACGTTTTGAAAATAATTTGCAATATGTTTGGAGTAGTTGAACCTACATATGTGCAGATTTAATTTTTTCCAATTTTTTCATATTTCAGTTCTCTTTGTGAGCGCAGCACTTTCTAACTTTAACACACAGATTAAAAAGTGTGACATTTGTAAAACTGTTTCAAAAGAAAAAATAGAAATTGGAGAAATAATCTGAAAAAATAATTTAAAAAATAAAATCTAAAAAATAACTTTAAAAAAATAAAAATTGAAAAAAAGCTAATCTGCGTTACTGTAGGTTTAACATTTGGAAACGCAGACATTAAGTTTTATTTTTAAATGTTTTTGTTTTTACAAATTTTAATTTTTGAAACGTTCTTCGCTTACAATAATATTGTTACAAATGTCTCCCCATAGAAATGTAACTGTAGGAGATGAAGTTATTTAAAGAGACAGAACCATTTTCCTCCGTTTCTCCCGAGTCTTGATCCGCCGCCTCTCTCAGCAGAAGCCCAACGTGGCGACCATGACCAACGAGAAGATCACCAAGCTGTACGAGATGGGCGGCGAGCCGGAGCGCCGCCTCTGGGTCGACCGCTACCTGTCCTTCATGGAGGACAGGGAGACGCCCGTCGCCACCCTGCCGGCTGTCGGCAGGAAGCCGCTGGACCTGTGCCGGCTCTACCTGGCGGTGCGAGCCATCGGCGGCCTGGCCATGGTGAGACGCTCTCCTCTCGGTTCTGCTCGGTTCTGTCTGGACCCGTCTGGACCGTGTTTCTCCTCCTCAGGTGAACAAAAACAAGAAGTGGCGGGAGCTGTCGACGCTGCTGAGCGTCGGGACGTCCAGCAGCTCGGCCAGCTCCCTGAAGAAGCAGTACATCCAGTACCTGTTCGCCTACGAGTGCAAGGTGGAGCGAGGGGAGGAGCCTCCGCCCGACGCTGGCGCCGGGGACGCCAAGAAGCCCCTGCAGGTCAAGGGTCAACCGCCTTCTCCTGGTAAGACGATGCTGAACTGTAAGAGGAAGCAGCTGCTGTCAGGGATCCTGTTTCACACACACACACACACACACACACACACACACACACACACACACACACACACACACACACACACACACACACACACGGATGGGATTATGTAATGGACTCTCGGTGAGCTGTCAGCCGTGAACTCAGTGTAAATATAAACATTAGTGACCTCAGTTTGACCCAGTTACCCACAATGCCGCTGTGATTCCACTCTGCAGGGAAACGTGTTGCTGATGATCAGCAGGAAGAAGTTCTGTGATGGACCATCACACTGTGAATCCCATGGAAATGCGTTTTCTTTTTATTTCTTCTTTGAAACATCTTAAAAATGAACAAAATTCACATGACAGTTTGATAAAAGCAAAGCTGCTGTCTCCGCAGCACCAACCTGAAGGTGACGGTCAAACAGTGTGTGTCCCTGACCTTTGACCTGTACAGGTTCTGGACAGATGGAATCATTTGTTTCAGCCTTATTAAGCTGGAGCCATTTTGGAAAGAGTCATGGATAACTCATTTTAACCAGTTTAAAGTTGAAAACATGAATTATTTTACAGTGATGATGTTTATTACAAAGATATGAGACGTAGTCATTGAGTAAAGATGGCTCCGGTTTGTAGGATTTAGCGTTTTGGGTGGAGGCGGCGCTCAGGTTTGTGTTGAGCGTCTAAAACTTTGACGACGTATCGACGCCATTTTGTTTGTCTCTGCAGCGAATTCAGGCTCGTTTCAGGGCCCCAACACGCCCCAGTCCAGCAGCTCCTCCCTCACCGACGCTCCGGTAGACCCGAAGCCCCCGACCCGCTCGTCCACCCCGCACAACCAGGTGGCTCCCCAGCCTGGGAACAGGTGGGGGAGGGGCGTCTAAAGCAACATCATGTCCAAACCTTCTTCTTAGCTCGTTTTCTGTGAACGTGACTCAGCATTTGCTTGTCTCCCTGCAGGATCATGGGAGGCGTGAGCGTCCAGGACCCGTTCTCCGAAGGCAGCGACCCGTCCTTCCACAGCAAGCGGGGCCCGGGGCCCGGCGGGGGCCCCTACCAGCAGGGGGCGGCTCCAACAGAACCAGCAATGAGAATGCAATACGACGGCAGCAAAGACCCGTATGGAGCCCCGAGGAAGGGTGAGGAGAGCCGCTCAGCTCTCACTCTTAACGCATTTCCCAGAATTCATAGCAGGAAGTGGAATAAACATCTGTTTCTTTACTAATAAGCAAATGTACATAAAATTAAAGCTAAATTTAGGCGTGAGAATTTATCCTTATAATTGGTTGTCAATAATCACAATAATCATTAATCACAGGATAAATTTAAATGAGCTCAATAATTTCCATTTGCATAATTGATCGTTTTTATGTTTTCTGTCTGCCGGTCGTTGGTTTGGTGCTTTGGTCTCAACTGGACCTTTTTTTTAAGGATAATTTAGACATTTCATAATTCATTTTATTTTGTTGTTCTGTTTATTTGTTTTGGGTATTTAAAATGTCCTCCAAGTCTTGAGTTAAATGTTCATAAGAATTTAAAGCTTATTGATCTTTGGGAATGTGTTCTTGCATTATTACTAGAAAATGGTCTCAAAACAAGAATATTATCATTTATCGTAATAACGTACAGAACAATTTATCATCCATAAAATTTATTGGCCTAACCATAGTGAGAATGTTGATTTATATTCTCGATTAATTTCAGTTAATGATGCTAAGAAAAATGCTATTTTTACCATTTTTTCACAAGAACATCAATAAATATCAGAACATTTGAAAATATGATTAAATGCAGTTACTGTGTGAGTTTAAGTCGCATCTCTTAACGTCAGCTGTGTCCTGAAGAAGCCTTTTCCAAATGGGAATGTTTTTAGAGAGAAGTATCTGTTTTGTGGCCGATAGTTACCTAGAAACTCTTCTAAGTTTTTATCGATATCACAAACTATCCGTGGAGGTTCTGAGTCCATGTTGCTCACCTGTATGTGAGACCAGACAGGATAAATGTTAAACTAAAGGCGAGCTCTGCTGCCCTCTGGTGGCCACGTATGGACAGCATCCACTTACATCCACTTGCATCACCGCTTGCATCTCCATCAGGGTTCAGTTTCCCTCCTTTCAGGCAGAAAAACTGTTTACGCAGAAATTGAGCTGCCTCCTCTGAGGGATTTTGGTTGGTTCAGGTCCGGTTCCCGGCGAGGCCTTCGGTCAGAGCCAGATGCCCAGCGGTGCGATGCAGGACATGTTCCCCCGCGGACCCTCCTCCGGCCCCCTGTCGGGGATGGGGCCCAGGCCGCAGTACCCCTACGGCCCCGGCTACGATCGCAGGTAAGACCGGCTCCGCTGTCGCTCCCTCATGCCACGTCTAAACCTGAAACCGGCTGACTGTTGGTGCCACTGTGGTGCAGATTGGACCATGTGATGGGCCCAGAGGGAAGCATGGCGCCCCCTGGCGGCCAGAACAGCATGGGCCCGTCTGCCAATGAAGCCAGCATGTATCCCCCCAACAGATTCCCCCAGCAGAGGTGAGAGGATGTGATAAAGCTTTCAGTTTGTTAACTTGGAGGCGTTCCGCATGGCTGTCTATTAGGATCCCTGCTTTTTCAATGCATATGAGGCAGAATGGAACAAAAAGTTATCACCATTTAATGAATTCTAATAGAGAGATACTAATTTACATCATAATCGACACAAACTGCCCCCCTTCTTCCGCGTTTCTTTTAAATGTAACCAGGTTGGTGTAATCTGGTTGAATAAAACTCAGTTTCTGTCTTCAGGCACGATGGTTTTGGTCAGCAGTATCCGCACAGTATGGCCTACAGTTCCCATCAGCCCCTTTACCCCCAGCAGCAGGTGAGTGCTCTGTACCTGTAACCCAGCTGGGTCACATGGACAGGAAACAGGAAGTGATCAGTAGGTAACGATGTCTGGATCACTGACATCGGTTTTCACAAAAATATTTCAAAACGTGGCGGGAAGGTCCCGGTCCCTGACGGTCCCGGTCCCTGACGGTCCCTGGTCCATGACGGTCCCTGGTTCTGTCCCTGCAGGGCTACAAGCGTCCGATGGAGGCCTTGTTCCCGGCTGCGAAGCGTCATGAGGGCGAGGCGTTTGCCGTGCAGCAGTTCGGCTCCCAGCAGCCGGACCCTTTCGGCCCCTACGGATCTGGACCCGGGGGGTTTTCAGGCCCTGAGCGCCGGCCCGTCCCTGGGCAGTACCAGTACCCATACGGCCGGGACCGACAGGCCCCCCCACAGCACGGCATGACTGGATCGGCCCCCGCGGCGGCAACGGACGGGGGGCCGCAGCCCAGCTTGTGGCCCCCCAGGACAGAGATGGGGTTCTCGTACAGCCGGCAGAGCCAGGGGCCCCCCTTCCCAGACCAGGAGGGCCGGCCCCCACAGGACACCCAGTGGGCCCCCAGTCACCTCAACCAGTGCCAACCTCCCTTCCCCTCCCACTCTTCTTCCTCTTCCTCCATGACCCCCCTCCCCTCCAGGCAGCCCCCCTCCTCTTTCCAGGCCACGCCCACCATCCCAAATCACGTGACCCGCCCCCAGAGCCCCTCGTCGTTCCCCCGGCCTCCGGTGGGCTCCCTGTCCCCCAACGGCGCCCCCTACCTGCCCGTTAAGAAACCAGGGGTCCCCACCGGTCCCCCGGCCAATCAGGGCCTCCCCCTCGTTTACAGAGAGGTCATTTTCCCGCCCGGCTCTGTGGAGGCCACGCCCCCCAAGCTGAAACCACGGAGACGGCTAACGGCGAAGGACACAGGTGAGACCGGCGCCGCATAGAGGTCACATGACCAGGAAGCCATCCTTTAAAAGTCTTAAATTCATGTGTCTAAGATTAAGGCCTTAATTTAATTTGTTGTTGCGGCTACCACTAACTAGCTAAGTAGCTAGCTAGCCATCTCCCAATGGTAAAGCGAGCTAGTTGTTCAAGTTTCTAACGTTAAGACCTTAAAACGTCTTAATTTAAAAACAATAAGTTTAATGCATTAAACATGGGTTTTAAATTTTGTTGAGGCAGAAATATTTAATCTCGTATTCCAGGTAGTAATATTTTTTTTGTGAAACATTGCTGTTACACAAATCAGACATCTTCACTGCGTTCTGTGGCTCAAGGCGGTTGCTAACTGCTGCTAACTGATATACCCTGGCTAGCTAGCTAGCAACTTCTTCTGAACATTTCTATTTTGATTTTAAATTTCATTCATGATGACCTTAAAGTCTTAACTTTGAGTTGGTGAAACCGCGCTGAGCCTCACTCTGATCGACTCTGTCAGGAACGCCGGAGGCCTGGCGGGTGATGATGTCACTGAAGTCGGGGCTCCTGGCGGAGAGCACCTGGGCGCTGGACACCCTCAACATCCTGCTGTACGACGACAGCACGGTGGGCTCGTTCAGCCTGACGCTGGTGAGGCGCCGCGCCTGAAACGCTGAGCTTACTGAAGTTTTGTAGATCAAATCCAAACGTTTGCTTCTCGACTGCAGCTGCCCGGGTTCCTGGAGCTCATCGTGGAGTTTTATCGCCGCTGCCTCATCCAGATGTTCGGCATCCTGCAGGAGTACGAGGTCGGGGCCCAGGGCCCGAAGACGACCCCCGAGGAGCCGTCGCCGCGCGACACGGAGGGCGCCCAACCTGAGGATTCCCCTCAGCAGAGCAGCAAGTACGACAAGCGGCCAGTCAGGGTGGAGGAGGCCGGGCAGAGCTGGGAGGAGGTGGAGCAACGGGCCGACCCGAGCCGACCCAATGGCTTCATCAGCGGCCTGCTGCACTGGCAGGCCGGAGGAGGAGACTCCACGGCTCACATCCAGACGCACTTTGAGCCCCGAACCGGAGACTTCAGCCCCCCGGACCAGGAGCAGGAGGAGCAGAGCGCAGGAGAGGAGGAGCAGACGGGTCAGCAAGGAGGTAAACGGGTCAAAATGGGGCTGAGCTCCCAGGCTGCAGCTCTGACTGGTCTTCATGTGCGGCCTGGAAGAGTCTGCAAAGTTTCATCTTTCTAATATAAAATATAAACATCCAAATATGTCAGGGTTCATTTCAGTGTTGGTACTTTTCTTCTTGTCTTTCTGTCCTGTAGTCACTGATGAAGCAGCATCTAAAAGGAGTTTGGTGAATTATTGCCAAGACTTCAGTGTTTCCTGTTTCAGGCTCTGCAACATTAATCAGCTGCTCTTGGTTGTTGCTGTTTCTGCTCTGCAGGCTCTCCATCTGAGGTCAGAGGTCAACGCCCGGCCCCGGTGGAGGCTCAGAATCCCATCAGCCTCCAGGAGGACGAGCCGCGCTGCTGGGACGAGGCGCCGCTGTCCACCGCCGAGTCGTGGCAGGACTCCCTGGCCAGACGCTGCATCTGCGTCTCCAACATCATCCGGAACCTCTCCTTCATCCCCGGCAACGACGCCGTCCTGTCGCGCCACCCTGGCCTGGTTCTGATCCTGGGCCGGCTGGTTCTGCTGCACCACAGCCACCCGCGCAGGAAGCGGGCGCCGTCCACCTACCAACGGGAGGAGGAAGCGGGCCGGGCCTGCAGCCGCGACGAGTGGTGGTGGGACTGCCTGGCGGCGCTGCGGGAGAACACGCTGGTGACGCTGGCCAACGTGTCGGGCCAGCTGGACCTGTCGCAGTACCCCGAGAACATCGTCCTGCCGGTGCTGGACGGGCTGCTGCACTGGATGGTCTGTCCGTCCGCCGAGGCGCAGGACCCGTTCTGCGGGGCCAGCGGCGCCGCGGCGCTGTCGCCTCAGCGGCTCGTCCTGGAGTGCCTCTGCAAGCTGAGCGTCCAGGACTGCAACGTGGACCTGCTGCTGGCCACGCCCCCCTTCAGCCGCCAGCGGCAGCTGTTCGCCACGCTGGTGCGCCTGGTGGGCGAGCGCCGCAGCCAGGTGTGCCGGGAGATGGCGGTGGCCGTGCTGTCCAACCTGGCGCGCGGCGAAGCCACGGCGGCCCGGGCCGTCGCCCTGCAGAAGGGCAGCGTGGGAACTCTGATCGGCTTCCTGGAGGACAGCCTGGCCGTGGCGCAGTACCAGCAGAACCCGCACGCCGCCGCCGCCGCGCCGCCAGAGCCGCCCAGCATCAACATGATGTGCCGCGCGGCGAAGGCGCTGCTGGCCGTGGCGAGCGTGGAGGAGAACCGGCCGGAGTTCGTCCTGTACGAGAGCCGGCTGCTGGACATCTCGCTGTCGTCGGCCCTCAACTCGGCGGTGGCGGCCATCATGTGCGAAGTGCTGTTCAAGCTGAGCCGCTCGTGACGCACAGACCGCCATGGAGCGTGCTCAGTGGGACCGACCGGGTCCCATTCTATTTTTATTTAAAGAGACAGAAAGAAGTTTTTACGTAGAAATGAAAATATATAGAATATATAAAGCTCCTCGGCTCCATCCACAGATGTTTATTTGGGGTTTTTAAATAATTTTAATACAAAAAAATATTTAATACTTTTTAATTTTCTAAAAATTGTCAGTTTTTTGTTTTGTTTGAACCAAAGTGATTTGACAGACGGCGACGGGGAGGGAATGCTCTTAATGTTTTTTAAACAAGCGTGCTCATTTCTTTCCGTTTGCAGGGCTGCCCCGTGTGGGCGGGGCTTGCTGTTTGTGGGCGGGGTCAGGGTTGTAGATAAACATCCTTTTTTTTTAACGTGTTATGACGGAGGAAACACTGATGTTCAGTCGTGTTCTTTGTTCTGGTGCAATAAGTTTGTTTTGACGGTTTTTGTTTTTTTAAATGTGAATTTCTGAACCATCCGCAGTTCAAACGCCGCTTCGCCGCCGCGGATTGAGGCGATGTGGGCGGAGCTGCGTCCCATTCTGTTCCCACCAACATCCTCCTGTAAATATGTACATTGCAGCTCCAGCAGGGGGCGCCGGTCACGGCGGCTGACAGTTTCAGGATATGTTCGAGGGAGGCGGGTGCGTTTGATTTGACGGACTGCGTGTACAGGCTGTGGGGGTGGGGTTTCACCGACGCCGCTTCAGAAACAGTTGTAAACAAATGTAAAGAGAGAAAAATGACTTTGTTTCTTCAGTATGAGATCTTTATATGTTCCACGACATGTTAATGAATAAATGTACATGAACTCTGGTTGAGCACTGTGAACAGAGCGCCACCTGCTGCTTTTCTTTGTCTAAACCGGAGCGGAAAGTAAAACGGCTACTAACGGTTATGCTAGTAGTTAGCATTTTTAGCTTGTCCACATTCATACAGCTCCATGTCACCTTGGATGAGAAAATGTTGGTTTGAAGTTCGATGTTTTTAGCAAACCAAAAAATAAATAAATAAAATTAAAAAATAAAAACAATCATAATTATGAGATTAAAAGTAATTTTTCCCACCGTTGGTCTGAATGACTTGAATAACCGGGTCGATGTTTTGAGGACATATTTAGCGGTTTTAATTTAAGCGTTGGAGCAGAAACAAAAACATTCAGGCTTACATTTGTCTTACTAAAAATCTGACAGTGCTGGACTGTTGGTTGAAAAAAAATTAATCTTTGGTGCCATGAGGTTAAAATGTTAAAACGAATCAATAAAGCTAATTTCTTAACTAGTGTAATCAAAGCCTATCAAACTAAAATTAGCTGAAGTTTAACATCAGATTGAAATGGAGCACAAAACCAGAAGAGTTCAAATCTCACAGATCAGGAGCTAGAGATCTGAAGATTAATAAAAACTAAAAACTCTAGGAAATGTTTCACTGATTTATTTAGTTTACAATTAAAACAAAATGGATCACAGTGGCATCTATACTTTTTCTCTTTAAAAATAATTTCTGAAAATCTGGTAAACAGTTCCCAATAAGAAGCAAGACCCTTTTTTTTTTTTTTTTTTTACCATTCTTGACTTTTCCTAAGTTGTAAAAATCAGGTTAATCTTTTTCAAGTCTCAAAATGTTGTTTTTCTCCAGAAATATCTGGTAAACCCAATGGAACCGAGCATCGAGCCCTGAGGAACTCCATGCAGTTGCTGAAAACCTGTGATGGCCACCAGTAACTAAAGTTAGCTGTGCTAACTCTAAAATATGAATCATGAGCATTAGATCTGCTAACACTATAGCGCTACAACAACATGGTATTCAGAAGAAGCTAATGCTAAAGCGCTAACTTTTTCTTCCAAAAATGTAAAAATCTGCATCTTTAGAGCTGTATTCCTTATTTTTACTTTATTTTACTATTCTTGTTTGCAACCTTACTCTCAAAAAGTCATACATATTTATAAGCACTTGTGAAAATTAACACATTTTCACATCCCACCAGCATTTCATGATCATTTTTGTGATTCTTTTTCAATCAAAATTACTGATTTTGTCATTTATGACTTTTTGTTACTTGCCGTATTAATTGGAGGCAATAACTTGACATCAAATAAGGCAATACTTGCGTAACATTAGCAGGGGTTTGTTGATTTTGTCTGGAGGGACTGATGAATGTGATTTGCCTTTAAACTGGTAACTTGATAAAACATTTAAACACAAATTAACACAAAACATAATTTAGACGGCCGCATAAGTGGCTTTGTTGAGCCAGATTTGGCCCCCAGGCCTTAAGTTTGACACATATCAGAAAAAAATCCTCCATAAAACTTACAATTTCACAACATTTAAATATTTTTTATTTACAATATGTGACTGTTGTTGCTCGTGTATGACTTTATCTTCATAATTTCACATTTCCCAGCTGTAAAATCTCCACAGGGTCAGAACGGTTTTCAGTCTCTGGCTGATCCCTGTGATTTGGACCCGAAGATGGCGTCCCAGTCCAGCGGTTCTGATCCGGCTGCGGCCTCTGGGTTCCTCGGGATGGCCGGGAAGAAAGACTCCATCTTCTGTCTGAACTCTGCCAACTGCAAGAGACATGGAAACGATCAGAAACCTGCAAACATCCCACAATACGTCCTCCAAACTGAGCTGCTTCCAGAAAAATACTTTAAATATTAATTCACCTTTTTAACCAATGTAAATATTTTACACATTAATTTGAACTCTTTCAGTTATTTTTGTAAATTTCAATCAATCGTTTGAATTTTCTCCAGATATATTCCAAACTTTCCTGTTTATTGGAAACAAACGTACGCTGTGGATGCCGAGAGCTTTCCACACGGCGACGCTGAGCAGACCCACTCCACACCAGGCGTACAGGGAGCCCCAGCCCAGCGCTCTGAGGGCCAGGGAGGCCCCGGACTCGGGGGCCACGGCCGTCGCCGCCACGCCCTGCGGAGGAAACAGGTTTTCAGCAGCTGGTTGGGTCCATGTCCCCTTAAGAAGGAGATTTTCCTTCCATCTGCCAAAGCTGTCTGACGGCAGCCAATAGGATTCTAGAGACTGTAACCATGGCGATGTTGGAAGAAGGCACTAGAATTTCTGTTCTAGCTCAGGAAACTTTATGACCAAATATGGACAGAACTCTGCAAACGTCCAATCAGATCTCTGCCCAGGGGGCATGTGACTCCTGCTGAGAGAATCACTCACAGTTTGGCCCCTGAATCTTTGGTCTTTTTACACTTTGGCCCCTGAATCTTTGGTCTTTTTACACTTTGGCCCTTGAATCTTTGGTCTTTTTACACTTTGGCCCTTGAATCTTTGGTCTTTTTACACTTTGGCCCTTGAATCTTTGGTCTTTTTACACTTTGGCCCTTGAATCTTTGGTCTTTTTACACTTTGGCCCTTGAATCTTTGGTCTTTTTACACTTTGGCCCTTGAATCTTTGGTCTTTTTACACTTTGGCCCTTGAATCTTTGGTCTTTTTGAACTTTGGCCCTTGAATCTTTGGTCTTTTTACACTTTGGCCCCTGAATCTTTGGTCTTTTTACACTTTGGCCCTTGAATCTTTGGTCTTTTTACACTTTGGCCCTTGAATCTTTGGTCTTTTTACACTTTGGCCCTTGAATCTTTGGTCTTTTTACACTTTGGCCCCTGAATCTTTGGTCTTTTTACACTTTGGCCCCTGAATCTTTGGTCTTTTTACACTTTGGCCCTTGAATCTTTGGTCTTTTTACACTTTGGCCCTTGAATCTTTGGTCTTTTTACACTTTGGCCCTTGAATCTTTGGTCTTTTTACACTTTGGCCCTTGAATCTTTGGTCTTTTTACACTTTGGCCCCTGAATCTTTGGTCTTTTTACACTTTGGCCCCTGAATCTTTGGTCTTTTTACACTTTGGCCCTTGAATCTTTGGTCTTTTTACACTTTGGCCCTTGAATCTTTGGTCTTTTTACACTTTGGCCCTTGAATCTTTGGTCTTTTTACACTTTGGCCCTTGAATCTTTGGTCTTTTTGAACTTTGGCCCTTGAATCTTTGGTCTTTTTGAACTTTGGCCCTTTTATCATGAGATTTTTACTCTTTCCCCTCATGAAGGTTTAATTCCCGGGAGAAATATGATTTCCTGACGAATTTCGGTTCTGTTTTCTAGTAAACGTACACAAAGCTGCCGGGGCCTCCAGCTCAAATCAAATCTCCCGTCAGACGACAAAGCCCCGCTGTGTGACGGAAATAGAACGGAGGAACAGAGGCCGGATTGTTCGCCTCAGATGGACCAGAACCGCCGCCGGATCGAGAGTCAGGAGGGAAACGGACGTCATCGTTTCACAAACACAGCCTCAACTTTTCAAACCGGATTAGGAGGAAGAGCGACGCTGTGCAGTTCACACCAGACATCAGGCCGTCCTGCTTAGACTCACCAAATCCTCCTCATAGCAGAATATTAGCAGAATAAATCCAGACATTTGTAAAATTGTAACAATTTGACGTTTAAAGGTGAAGCATGTCCTTATTTGTAAAATTGACACTAAATCGTAACTACAATGTGATTAAAACTCCTCATTTTGTGTTTATTTGTTTTTGTGTATGAATTATCACTTTTTTCTCGTATTGGGACTAAATTATCGTACGGTTATTTGTCGTGCGACTTTATTCTCATAATTTTTTTTCTCATATTACGACTTTCTCTTCATATTATTACAACTTCGTTCTCGTAAAATGACAACTTTTCTTGAATTATAGCTTTATTATCGTAATAAAACTTCTCTTGGTATTACGACTTTATTCTCTCAATCTTGCAATTTTTTTCTTGAATTATTTACTTTTCTTGTCTTGTTACTTTTTTCTCTAATTATTTTTGGTTTACTGTCGTACGTCTATTTTTCCATAAAATTGTGACTTTAGTCTTGTGATTAATTTTTCCCAGTCTGGCTCTATCTCTGTCTTATTGGTCAGGTTTGCATGAAAATATTAACTCCATTCTTCTTTCTGGAAAACGTTTTTCCCGCTGGGCTGACTTTACCTTACTGAACCACTCTGGGCTTTTCTTCTTGGCCAGCGCCAGCGTGGAGCCGAACCCAGCGATCATCCCCGCCGAGGCCACTGTGGTCAGAAACACCGCACCTGCAAACAGGAAGCCAGGTGAGGAGTGATGTCACAGCAAACAGGAAGTCAGTTGAGCTGTGACTACAGCTGCTACATCAGCAATCACTGGCATAAAGGGGGGAAACAGGAGATTCTCTGTGTGTTTGGACATCGGTACCAGGTTCTGCTGATGACCCAGTTTGGACCAAGCTTCAAATTTGATAAACAGAGGAGATAATAGTGCAAAACAAGCCCACAGCATCACACCTCCATCACCATGCTGGGAGGGACTTGTGAAGCTAGTTGGCTTCCTTCTTGTTTTGTTGAGAATGCTCCAAATGTTTGTTGATTAATATATGCGTCATACTCATATTATTATAAGTGCTTTGACATAAATAGCTGCATCAATAAAATAGAAAACACTGAAACGTGCTGTTCTCCAATGTCACGGCGTCTTTCCGATCTGGCATAATACGAACACAGTGGAACCAGAGTTTTGTCTTAGTGGGTAAATTATCAGCGGAATAGTTGGGGGCATTTCAAAAAGTCCTCCTTAACCATGTCAGTGACCCCTGACCTCTGCAGCCGCAGGCAGGTGAGCGGAACCTTAAATCGGTAGATTTTTGACTGAAGTTCGGCGGCAGCGGCTCCGTTTGGTTTTCACCTCCATTCAATCTGCAGCTGCTCACCTTTTAACACATGATGTCCGTCCTTTTCATCAGTATCACGGTTTGTTCTGACAACAGAGTCTCCGCCAACATCCGCGGCCGTCATGCTGTTTCGGTCCGTCTCCGTAAAACGCCCGGGTACAAACACTAGAAATAGGAATCAGATATTATTTTCCAGGAAATTAGGGAAGAAACGCCCCAAAAATATGACAACTTCATTGAAGATACTTTATAGGTTTTTATTTTCACTGCGTTTTAACGACTAACCATTTCAACCAGAAGATAAATAGCCAGATCGTTTCTTACTCATTGAGGCGAATTAAACTGGACACTGAAAGCAAGGGATTCACTACAGTGTAAAATCTTTTAAAATATAATATTTTACATATAGAAAGCAGCTATGAAAGCAATGTAAATGTAAAAACGTTAAATAGAATATATATATTTTAAATATGAATTCCAGCTTGAAATAAAAGTGGGCTAAGAAGAAGCCATGTTATTTTAAAAGACGAGCTTTAAATGATAAAGCTGCTATCATCAAGTTAAAATGTCCTCATACCGTAAATAAATAATTACAAGAAGAGCTTGTTTGCTATAGTGGTTGCAAATATTTTGTTGAGGAAGTTCTAAATACTTTTAAAAATTAAATTTTTTAGTAAAGTTTAATTTTTGTTTATTTATTTATTTGTTTTTCAAGAAATTTAGTTTTCATTTCATATTTTTTTAATAACCTGACAGACAAAACTGAAGGATAAAAATGCTAAGGATGGTCAACAAAGCCCTCCGTGTTGACTGGAAGGGTGGTTTTTGTGTGTAGTGACACATCCTGGTGGTGATAGAAGATCTCCGCAGGCT